>NC_062296.1:78193554-78498159 GCF_902655055.1 Lutra lutra | reverse complement strand
AAATTAGAGGAGGAGAAACAAGGTTTGTTTATATAGCCTTCTTGGCCCTAAATTCCCTGTCTTTGATGATAAGGATGCCTTCTACCCTCCTGTCTGGGGAGGGCACCTTTTACGTGGGAGATTGATTTCCTGCTTTCAGGGGAACAAAAGAGGGTCACAGTGTCCTTCTGGCACTGGCTGTTTCTTAAGCGACTTTAATTCAAAGTAATATGCCAAAGTGGCATGTCTTGGGTGGCATAATCTTCCCGCTTCAAAACCCAAACCAAATCACAATGAAGTTACTTAACTATTGAGTACGTCTGTCTTTTACATCTCTCAACACTATGAGACGTAGATACTGGTCCCAGGAGGAGGAGGAGGAGATCTGTGTGGAGCAAAATCACTCCCAGCTGTCACCAGTCCAAATCAGTTGCATTTCCAGCTGGCAGCAGACACGTGAGTGGGTCCAGCCTCGATCAGCCTAAATCAGCTGACAGCCAGCTAAGTAAATGTTTCTTGTTGTATGCCATTGAGATTTTATGGTTGTTTGTTTTGCCTCGTAATTGTGACCAAAATTAACTGTCCCTTGCCTCTTGCATCTTACTCACCTCTACTGACATCAGGATAGTTGTGTTGACTGGTAATGGTCACATTAGTGGTGATTGCCATTCATTGTATTTATGGCCCTCCATGTGCTTGACGTATTGCTATCTCTGATCCTCAATTTTATAGCTAAGTAGAATGAAATTCAGAGAGATGAGGTTCATCTAATTGCTTTCTTAACATCTCCATCTTGTGTTCTCATAGGCATCTCAGAACATTTGTTCAAAATTGAGTGCTTTATCTTGTCCTCCAACCTGTTCAACCCCCAGTCTTTCCCACCCCGGTTAATGGCAATTCTGTCTTCCCAGTTGTTCCGGTACAAAACCTTGGCGCTCTATTGGACTTTGTTCTCAGACCTCAAATCTGATTTGTAAATAAGTTCTATTGACTGTACAGACTGTACATTTTAAAGATTTACAAAATCACACTCTTATATCACATCCACAGCTCCCCCCCCCGCCCTCTTCAAGATAACCATTGGCTCTTGCCTGGATTATTGCAATAGTCTCATCTACTCTGGCCACTTTCACACATGCATTGCTATCATTGAGTTTCCACATTGCATCTAGGGTAACTTCTGAAAAGGTCTGTTAAATCATGCCACTCTTGTGTTAAAATCATTCTCAGAATAAAATCCACAGTTCCTGCAATGGCATATAAGACCCTACACAATTTTTCTCCAATGGAATGTAAGTTCCATGAAAATAGGGGTTATTATATTTTGCTCACAAATATTTCCCTGGGGGCTCAATAAATATTTGTTGATGGAATGAATGAAACAGACCTTGAGTACATGTAGAAAATGGCAGAGAATTTCAGTCCTGTTGGATCTAAGGTAAGAGACATTACTTTTTTTTTTTTTTCCCATTCACCTAACGTTCAACTTTTATGTATTGAAGACAAATATTTCGGTTCTTTCCCTAATGACTTGTGTATTTCCTTCTTTCTACTGTGTTTAGTAAATTTTACCAGGTAAAGAAAAATGAGTTGGTGGTCATGGTGATGATGGGCTAGTGTGCTAAGGTGTTTCATTTAGGTATTAGGATGGGAGAGTACCAAGTATGACTGTCACCTCCTCTCATAGTGGCAAACATCTCCACAGTAAGATGGGGCTAGAAGGGGCTATGTCCGAGATCTTGCCTTTCCTCTTTGATGGTGATTTTTATATAAGCAAAAAACTTTCCTTTGTACAGTCTGAGAGCTGTGTTTTCTAAGCTTGTGGCAGAATGTGTCACAGCATTCCACCAGAAAATTAGGTGGTCTACTTAACTTTCAGTATTTCCTTTTATTCTCTCAATACCAGAGATGGAGACCCACTCCTTTTGTAATAAGCCTTCATGTTGTGGAAATCATTATGAAAACACCTCCTGCCTTTCTTTTCTTTAGGTTGAAATAGTGTCAAATCATTGAACGTTTGCTCCTCAATCCTATTTCTGAGTCTTTAATCATTTTCATTACTTTTCTGTAAGTCCTCTTGAAATTCCTCACATATTAAAAGTTGAAGGGCCTCTACTGGCATTCTTCAGTAGGAGCTTTATCTATTTGTGTTTAATACAGCACACACATGATTAATTACACAGACTCTTCTGAACCAAATGCTTAACTAGAATACAGATATAGTCCTAGTGTAAATACTATTATAATGTTGCTTTATGTGTTAGCTGATAGTTTTGACTTTTGGTTTTTATAATATTATTCAGTCAACTTTGGATCGCTTAGAAAAAAGAAAAAACCCACTCCTTTATGTATACACCACACTCTGGTATCTAAAACTATTTAGAATAGTTTTTTTTTTAAGATTTATTTATTTATTTATTTGACAGAGATCACAAGTAGGCAGAGAGGCAAACAGGGGGGCGGGGAAGCAGGCTCCCTGCTGAGCAGGGAGCCCAATGCGGGGCTCGATCCCAGGACCCTGAGATCATGACCTGAGCTGAAGGCAGAGGCTTTAACCCACTGAGCGACTCAGGCGCCCCTTTAGAATAGTTTTAAATAGCTTCCAGGGCCCTGTGATCTCTGTACCATTATAGTTTTTAGATGTAGAGCACTAAGCTTTTAATTTATGAATGAACTCGTGATTACAGTATTACAGGGATATTGCCCCCCCACGAAAAAAAAAATCATCAGGTCCCACCAAAAAACTTGGAATTCCATGATATTTGCATTGCTTCCATAGGTATCACCAAACCGCTTCCTTTTCATTGGGCTAAGAGACGCTATGATCTGGAAACAGAATTTTCAGTTTCCTTATAAATGTAATCCATGCATGCCCCCTCCTAAAATATAAAGGCAATGAGTGAACAGTTTGTGTTTACTTTCTGATCTTATGTTTTTAAGAATTAAAGAGATAATGTGCATCACTAATATAAAGGCCAATCACAACATTATTTCTGTTTTGTAGATTTAACCAGTAAGAAAATTCTTAGATTGGGGCACCTGGGTGGCTCAGTCAGTTGAGAGTCTGATTCTTGACTTTGGCTCAGGTCATGAACTCAGTGTGATAGGATCAAGTCCCGCATCAGGCTCCATGCACAGCATGGGGTCTGCTTGTCCCTCTTCCTCTGCTCTTGTCTTACACACACTCTCTCTTTCTGTCAAATAAACAAATTCTTAAAAAGAAAAATATTGGATTATCCTTAAAATGTAGTAATAAGATGCACTTGATGCACCTGGATGAGTCATTAAGAGACTTGAAAGCTTGAGGGGCGCCTGGGTGGCTCAGTCGGTTACGCATCTGCCTTCAACTCAGGTCATGATCCCAGGGTCCTGGGATGGAACCCCACCTGGTCAGGATCCCTGCTCAGTGGGGAATCTGCTACTTCCTCTCCCTCTGCCCCTTCCCCTCTGTGCTTATGCTCCCTCTTGATCTCTGTCTCTCTCAAATAAAATCTTAAAAAAAAGAAAAAAAAGACTTGCAAGATTGTTTGATGAGAGTAGATAACTTGGCTGAATTGTTCATTTTGACATCCATATTCTCATAAAATAGAAATGAACTTTGGGGGGAAATAAATTTGGGGAGAAAGGGAAGAGCCCTCTTTGGCTTTGACGAGCTGTTTTCTGAGAAATGTGCTTTCTCTTTTTTTTTTTTTAAAGATTTTATTTATTTATTCGACAGATAGAGATCACAGGTAGGCAGAGAGGCAGGCAGAGAGAGAGGAGGAAGCAGGGTCCCTGCTGAGCAGAGAGCCCGATGCGGGGCTCGATCCCAGGACCCTGGGATCATGACCCTAGCCGAAGACAGAGGCTTTAACCCACTGAGCCACCCAGGCGCCCCTGTGCTTTCTCTTTGTTTCCAAAAGAATTATTTTATGACCTGATTTTCCATAAATGAAATTTCAGAAGTTCAGTCAGTTTACTTAGAGGATGCTTGATTCCATGTTTAAGTTCTTTCCTCATTAAATATCAATGAATTGCCATTAGGTACATCTGGGAAAACTTTGATTAGATAAAGCCCAGCTGATCATAACCATTTTTTGAATCTATAGATATATTATGGAAATTTGTTTTATAGAATAAGCAGATACAGTGCATTTTGTTGGTTTTGGAAGACCGGACTTTTTATTGCTGTTTCAAAAGAGAAGATTCTAATACATGAACTAGATCTAGTGTAGTCTACTCTAACCTCGGAATTTTAGTTTTTTTTTTAAAAAGATTTATTTATGTATTCATTTGAGAGAGAGAGAAAGCACACAGAAGGAGAGGGAGAAGCAGTCTCCTGCTGAGCAGGGGGCCCAATGACTTGGGGCTTGATCTCAAGACTCCGGGATCATGACCTGAGCCAAAAGCAGATGCTTAACCAACTGAGCTACCCAGGCAGCTCAAGCACTACTTTTCTGATAGTCACAGTCCTATCCAGCTTCAAAGGTAGGGAACATTGATCCTACCTCTTTACGAGATATGGATGGATGCTTTTGGAACACCTTGAATTTGTAGGCCAAAGTTGTTTTATTTCCTTTTTTCTAGAGATAGCATGCATAAATTAATATTCTCAAACTACTTTAGGGATATAAACAAGTTTCATGACCCAAGGGGAAAAGCAGACTTCTTTATCAGCCACCTGAGGGCACAGTCTTGGAAGTTAATGAGTTAATGACGTATGACACTGTTCTATAGAGTACTGTTTCTCATGCTTTAACATACATACAGATCACCTGAGGATCTTGTTTAAAATGCAAATTCTGAGTCTGGGTGCGGAGCAGGTCTGGAGTTGGTCCGTAGATTCTGTGTTTCCATTAAGTTAGCAGGGGATGCTGATGCAGTAGGTCTGTGCTAGGCCATACTTGTATTTTCCCCTACTGTAATTTGGAGCCTTGTATTGCTATATAGTATCATATTATATAACAATTATTAATAAATAATAATTTCATTTACTAATAGTGGAATATTCAAGTAATACAATGTGAATAAAGTGCCAGCACGTAGTCACTACAAATAATTCATCGATAAATCCTTAATCGACTGGTGTATTCTTCTGGAGTAACATACCACGGAAGTCAGTCCTGTACTAAGGGCAACCACATGGAGTCTGAGTTGTGCACTGCTCGCCTGCCGTGGGTGTCATTTACACAGAGTGGGATATGAGCATTGACTCGTGGAGTTGTGAAATACAGAGGCCACGAGTATTCTCTAAAAACAAATTATAAAGAGAGGGAGTTTTATTTCGAAAGGTCATCCTGATTTTCTCTACTTTTGTTCCTTCCATTTATTTGGTTTTAAATTCTCAGTCCTCATTTGGGTCCTACTTTTGTCAATTCATTGACTTCTGACTTCTAGCATTGGATGAAACCCCATTCTGCCCCCCCACCCCAAAGTCCCACCCCTCTGTTCCCAGTTCTTATCCTTCTATCAGAGATTTTGGTCATAGATAGTAGGTACTTAAACATTTTTGTAGAAGTCATAGCAAACATGTAGAGGGACTTTATTTCAGCCTGTGCTCCAGATCACACATGGGACTGGGGCTGAGGAAGGAAGGAGCTTTGTGGATCATTCTGCAGGCCTTTGCTACGGTCCGGAGTATATTTCACATTTTTCTTTCAGAAGCAGTCCATTGTATACAGAAAGACTATTCTCAATTTTTAAAATTAAATAACGTGCTCTAGAAACAATAGTGACAGATTTCCTGAGAGAATATTGGATTTAGGAACTACCAGGTGTACCCGGTGCGATGGTCTCTGAAGGGCACGGCTGCTGACAGCACCGAGTTCTCTGGAGTGGCTGCCCACTAGGATAACTGAAAGCAATTTAGCAAAACTATATCCAGTTGATGATTTGTAAGTGCATCTCAGATGTGCATGTGACTTTCTTTCATCCCGAACTTTAGTTCACAAACTCCCATTTCTGCCACTTTTCCACTCAAAAGTAATGTAATGACATCCCGATTTAAATGTGGTTAACTCAGAATTTAAACTCAATGTTTTCCATTTTCTTCTTCTTCTCATTTCTCCCCCCGGACCTTCTAAAGTCTGGAAGAATTTGCACAGAATTCATACATTTTCCTGGTTGTATCCCTTCGCTACTGCGGTGTAGTAAGCCACCCCAGAACTCAGTGACTTAGACAGTAAAATGCATTATTGCTCACAAGTCATCAGTTAAGTGCTCCTTGTGGTCCCAGCTGGATTCAGTTAGGTATCTGTAGCGCTGTGGATGTAGCTGAGGCTCACTCACACGTCTGGTAGTCATCTGTCACTGGTACGGTCTAGGATGACTTGTGCTGGGATTACTGGGCTCTCCTGCAAATGATCTTTCATCCTCCAGCACGGTAGCCCAGACTTGTTCAGGTGGTAGAGGCCAGGTTCCAGAAGAATTTGTGGAAGAACGCTCAGCCTCCTGGGGCTCAGGCTCAGAAAGATACCTTCCCTGTGGTTCATTCTCTGGGCCAAAGCAAATCACAAAGCCAGAGCAGTTTCAAGACTTAGGGAAATAAATTTGACCTCTGGATGGGAGTTGCTACAGAGGAACATTGCAAAGACTGTAAATACGGGGAAAGTGAAGTGTGACCGTCGTTTTTGCAATCAGTTTACTCCACTGGCATTGGAGGAGATGTCTCAGATTGGTCTGAAAATCCCTGCCGTAGCTCACCTCTTTCTATCTACTTTAGTTCCCCAGGTTGGTGAGCATCAAGTCCTTGGCTTAGATCCTCAATTGGGGGTCTAAATTTCCTATGACAGCTTTAGATCGTGATGGCTACATACTCGGTTCTCCTTTCCTTGATGACAGGTTCTTTTTGAGTATCCATTCTGTGTCTTGGACAATTTTGAACTATTGCTGTACTCCATTTACCTTCACAGTTACTACCAGTGTAACTCAATTAACATAACTTAGGCCATCTTTTGTCTCTCTCTGCCAGTTAGATGATACGGACTTTGAGAGAGGGATTTTTGTCTCTTAATTATTACTATAGCTCTGGCACTCAGAACAGTGCCTGGAACAAGGCAAGCCCCCAGGGAAGTTAGTTGAATTAATAAATGATGGAATGGGAGGATTCAGAGAGCTGGCCCCCCTCAGAGCCATCTACTTCCATAGCTCCCTCCTGTTTTGAATCTCTACCACTCAAGTTTCAGCCCTCTGAAACATTTGGGTCTTAATATGCCTGCTAAGTCTTTATAATTAAAAAAAATCAAACAAAACAGTTTGTCTATCAAATCTGTGGCTCTCAAGATGGAAAACTATGGCTCTTGGAAATAATGCCTCTGCTGTTGCCCTGTTTTCATTTTTATTTCTTTCAGAAATTCAGCTAACTTCTTGACTGTATTCTTTCCCTCCTTGAGGATGCTGACTGGTGGAGAGAAAATTGGTGGGCTCAAGGAAGCTTACATGGGGGAAAAAAAATCCTCAATATCTCAAAACATTGTTCTGCTTTACAAGTTAAAACTCAGCCATTTCTGGCTGATTCCAATTATGATGATTACTCAGAAGATTCAAAGTTGAGCTGAGCCATGCAATTTGATCGAATTAATTTCATTTTTTGGAATTTAAGGCAGAAATGTCCTGTCTAAACCAATTTGTAATGGATGAGATTAGACTGAGTGTCAGAATCACACACTGATCTTTCCCAAAATCTGGTCCCACAATTACTGTCATCATCTTGGCTGCTCTTCCTGCTTTTAGTTTATGCTTCTGATCTGTTTTGAAAGATGCCCGATTAGCTTTCTTCAACCTTACAAAATAATAGGCCACTGGTTAAAAACACCAGGTATCTTAATAATTACCCTTTAGAAATAAACGAGATTTCTTTTGTCGGGTGTTCAAGATTTGGTACAGAGTGGTCTGGACAACTTTTTCTTCCCGGTAGTGTTTTAACCACCTCCTTGTGACAAGTTTTATTGAAAACTGTCTGTCCTTGAACTTCAGTGTATGAGGGTGTGAAGAGGGCTAGAGTTAGAGAATTTTGTATTGAACCTAGCAAAAGACGCTACACCAGCATATAGCAGACTCCAGCACAGACTCTATATTAAAGCCAGTCACAATTGATTCAAAAGGGGAAATATGCATGTTACGGTGGTCACGTAATAATAGACAAAAGCATCTGGGTAGGTTCTTTGTTCAGTGTCTTGGGCTCACAACCGCTCATGATCATTGTGCATTATTCACATGAGCCTGGTAAACCAACCAGCTTCTTAGTCTTCAAAAGAATTCTTACCTATTTTAAAAAGGAAGGAAACTGATATTTACTGAGAATTATTTATGGTTTGCTAGCTTCAACCCCACAGATGTGCCAGAAACTATGACCATCATGCTTCACGTAAAGTGTAGATAGTCTATCCTTTTTTTTTTTCCTTTAATCTTATTTTTGTAGGATAATTGACACATGATGTTACATCACTATCCTTTCTTACTTATTTTTCTTCTTTTGGATGCTATTAGCAAAGATTAGGTATTGACTGTAGATAAATGTTACTCAAGATTTAGATTTGGAATACCAGTTGATGTTCCAAATTAGGTAAACGTCTACATCTTAGAATTATGTAAAGTATGGTTCATGGGAATGTTTAGGTTTGTATATATAAATCTGGTCAAGTAAAAATGACTTTTCACTTTCTGAGAGTAGGAAGAGAGTTTTAGGTAGCTGTATATCACTCTACATTTTTTCATTTGGCTAAAACTTATGCATGTTTTATATTTTCTATTTAGGGATAGAGAGCAAACAGTTAACTTACAGATTTTTGCCAGGAGATCAGCATCTACTCTGTAGACGCGTTTGATTGCTGCTTTTGTTTTTGGCAAGGTGCAGCAGAAACAGCAGGAAAATGTAAGAATAATAGGGGAAAATAATTCTAGTTGTTAGACACATATAAACAATAGGGAGGGCGGTACTTATAAAAGTGAAATCTCTACACTTGAAGATGATATAGAACAGTAAAAGCCAAGAGAAGACGGTATTTGAGGGAATTATGGACAAAAATTTATCTCCCTGTATTTCATCTGAAACAAAGAATCACAGAGAAAATATAATGTTGTCGGAGCTGTAATGTGTACTCTGTTTCAGAAAAGGAGAATTGATTTGTATCATCGCTTCTGAAACTAAAGTTTTATCTTAAAAGAATTGCTCGTTTTTGAAATGGGGCATCTGTAAGAGTATTTGCCGCTTAGGAACAGAAATGGCACCTTTGCACTAATTGATCGCCAGACATCTACTGAGCACTTTCTGCATACAAGTTTCTGTAGTAGACACCGGTGTACTCTGAGTACATTGGAAAGCACACCTCATCCTGAGGAGAGAATTACTTGAACAAATCTTCCCTTGGTTTCCAGAATAATAACCTTTTTGGGTTTTCTTTTTCTAACTCTGTACTGATTTTTGTTATTTTCATCTTTGGGGGGCCCTCTTTCGTCTTCCTCTTGGTGTCAGTATTCCTCAGTTTCAAGTAAAATCTCTCTTTCAAGGATCCCATCCTTTAACGTTACCTCCTATCCATGTATTGTATGGATGACACCAAAAATCTTTTGTCTAAATTGAACACAGATGGCCTAAATATCCTGTCCTACACTGACGAGGGTGACTGTATCATTTATGACAAAACCGAACCTGCAGGGGGAACGAAAGGCGGTGCTCTCAGTAATTTTTTCTGGGGCAACAGTAATAAGCACAAACTGTTCTGGGCAAATCTGTAGATAGGGTTACAGTACCTTAGTCCCGCAGCCGATTGGATACTCCTGCTTGGGTGTCTTTTAGGCATGTAAAATAGGACAGGTTGGGAGAACTCAACTTCCTCTCCTTCCAGATCTACTCCCTGTGCCTTCTCTACCTACACACAGTTTTCCCTGGTTGCCCAAGCCAGAAATATGGTCAGTGTCCTAAAACCTCTGTCTCTAGCCATATCTATAGATGTCTCGCTCTCTTTATCACTCCTCAGTTAAAAATCTTCCAGACTTCCTCCAGATTTCCTGCAGAAAGAGGTCTAAATTCCTTAGGGCCTGAAAACCCTCCATGACTTGGCTTTTGTGTGCCTTTCAGCCTCTTGTGCTATCATTCCTCACTGAAGGCACAACTTGGTGGTGTCCATTCCTCCCTGGAGTGTCCTGGAATAGCCTTCTGTCCTCCTTCATTCTCTCATCTGTGATCGTTCTCCAGATGGCTTACTGGCTGCTACTTCTCTAGAGGTAGTTTTCTCTAGAAAACTCTTCCACAGCCTTTCTGGAACATCTGCATTCGTTCTTCCTTAAAGACTACTTTTGATTATAGTAATTCCCTCAAGTATTCAATTCTGTCTTATGTTTTATTAAATTGATGCAACATTTACAGACAGTGACACATGAAAGTCTCAATTGAACTATTAGATGAGTTTTGACAAATGTATGCACCCATTTATTGCAACACTCCAGTCAAGACATAAAACATTTATACTCCCCTGAAAGTTTTCTGATGCTCCCTCTGGGCCACCAGCACAATCCGTAGGCAACCACTACTCTGATTTTTATTGTTACATATATTGATTTTGCATGTCTCTAATTTCATATAAATTACCTACTTTCATTAAACAAAAAACCAATATACATGACAGTGTATATAAAAGACAGTGACTTTTATAAAAGACAGTGCTTTATTAGATTTTTAGTGAACACAATCGATAGAAACGCGTAATGATGAAATTTTAAAAAACGTCTCATAGTGTGCTTGCCGTAAAAGTCACAGATTAGTCACTATAGTATAGGCTGCTTTTAAATTTTCATAGGCTGCTTAAAACCTGTGTTTTTGGAATTCAGTAGTATTTTTTTTTCCTCTCCTAAAACTGAGGAAGAAAATGGGTGTCTGCCTCATTCAGCAAGATTCTGCTTAATAAGGCATACTTGTAATGTTAGAAAATATGCCAACTATGAACCAGAATGCATGTAACTTGAGCAAAACCCTAATGAGCTCTGTCGGGGCAATTGTGCATTAGAATTCTAATAAGGAGAATCTAATTGTCAGCCAAATTTATAGTCAAAGGAGGAGAACCACCGACTGTATTAATGTCGAGATTGGGGACTATACTGCCTATTAGGATGAAAACCTAGTGTGTTTTCACACATTACTTCTTGATCGAGGCTACTTCTAGAACAGAGGTTTCTGCCTGGGAGTAGGGTGGAGAAGGTTTTTTTTTGGTCAAATGGCAAAGCAAACGGATTCAAACGAGTGCAAGAGCTTCATCCAGCTCATGACTAGAAACTGTCCCGCAACACTGAGAACAGCGTCTGACATAGAATAGACACTTAATAAACAGCTAATAAATAAATGAACAAATCATTTTGGTTTTTCTTAAAGCTCGGGAGTAGCTGTTGAATTTTTGAGTATGCTATCATATTTAATAATCTTGCAAGGAAAAGAAGTACTTTCATTTCTTACAATAATATCTGTTCAGCTCTCCAGTGAAGTACTGTGTGGAGAAAATGGAATGCTTGAGACTTGTGGAGGGGCTAATGAGCCTTGCTGGTATTAGTGAAGAAGTCTTTATAGTTTCAAATGATTTGCGGTTGGAACCAGCCTCCTTCCACATGACACAGAGGTGAAAGCAGTCAGCAGTTTTGCAGCTTGTGCACAAAGCCCTGTGTTTCCATCCCCACCAACAGTTCATTCCCTCTCAGCCTCCGTCTACACACACACACTCACTCTGCCCTTCAATTGTTAGCCTCTGAAGGGCTATACTTTCGGAAAAAATAATATTTTCCATTTTCCTCGAGGTAACCTATAAACCATCCGAATACCCCATATTTTTGTGAAACTGCTATAGATCTGAAAAAATAGGTATTGACTGAGGCAAGGGACTAATTCTGACACTTCCTTTCAAGAATCGGGGGTAGCAGTTTGTCAGACCACGTGGAGCCGTCCGTTAGCTGGTGTCTGTCGCAGCTTGCAAAGTCACTTGGCATCTGAGGGATTTTAAAAAAATAAACTGCACGAGTGGCTGTCACCGCACAGCTGTTGATCCCAAAGAGGATCTGTTGTCTATTTGAGTGAGCAGGTAGTTTGTTTATGCTTCATGGGGGAGCTCAAAGCCTAGTAAACTAATTAGACGTGTTTGTTAAATATGGAGGATAGGTCATTTGGGAGTTTGATAGAGGATATTGGGTAGTGGAATTAAAAATACAAGATGAATTATTTGGACAGAAAGGAATGGGTGTGACTTGCTGATTAACTTTGATGAAGTCACTTGGTTTTCTAGGGCATCGAGCCTCTTGTTTGTAAAAGGAGAGGGTCATTTATTCCATCACTGAAATCCCTATCTTTAGGGGTCCAAGGTGTGGTAAGCAGTTTCCCCTCGCAATGAGAGTAAGATGGAAGCCAGTTTCGTAGGAAGAAGTATGCATCCACCTAAACCAAAGGGACAGGCACCATTTAACAGGAGAAAAAAAAAAAATCCTCTCTTTTTGGAGGAAATTTGAAATCCTATGCAGTAACCAAGGGGGGTTAATTCCTTGGGTCTTGTTACAGCCAGTAAGATGTTCTGTTCAGGTCTCAGGGATGATTAAATAACCTTAACATTTCTTTGAAATGGGTGGTGGGTGATGGAAAAAGGGACTGTTAGACTTTTCCAGTGGGACAGTCATGAGAAGCAGCGAGGCCATGGGGAGGAAGGTGGGAGAGAAAATAGAAAGGGGGTGATGAAAACCAAACAGGTTCACATCAGAATCCAAAGGGCTTGTTTCCGAGGGCTACGCAAATTCTTAAAGCACTTTTAAGTACAACACAAAGGCAACTAGTTACTTTATAATTATAAATTTGTTTTGGCCAGGGAAATGAAGTGTTCTTATGGAGATCTTTTCTGCTCGGCACGTAGAGTTGAAATGTAGGAAAACAGAGCAATGAAAGCAGCTCATGCTGTGTGGGGGGCGGAAGCACTGCCATTATTGAGCGCCATGGGCCCCATGGGCTGGGGTAGATGATGCTTAAGCATTAGTTCATATTTTTCCAATTAGGCATAAGTTGTGTTGCTTTATGTGTTACAAAAGAGTTAGTCATTTAGTCCCCATAAGGAGTATTTTGTCAAAAGCAACGATTATAGCCAGAGACAAAGGAGCCTGTAACTGGATTATAGGCCTCCCCCCATTCTAACAGGATTCAGCTCCATACACAGCTAATTGTCATGTAACAGTGATAGCTTTTGGAACCCAAATAGTTGTCAATAAAAGAGGAGGCTGGCAAGACATGATGAGTGAAATCATGGTTGAAGAATTAAAATGTAATACATGAAAACTTGTATCAAACTGTCTAATTCAGCAGAGATGAAATGAAAAGATTCGTAGCATGAGCATTTAATATTTAACTTCAATTTTTTCATAGCCTTGTATTTGGTCAGTCTGAATGGGTTTGTCTTCCTGGGTCTTGGTTTCCATTTATAGGCCTGAGACTTGGAAGACGTACCTCCAATACATACCTCCAAATTTCAACTTGAGGTTTAAATGAAAGAGTATTTATTATTTGTTTTTTTTTTTTTTTTAAAGATTTTATTTATTTATTTGACAGACAGAGATCACAAGTAGGCAGAGAGGCAGGCAGAGAGAGAGGGATAAGCAGGCTCCCCGCTGAGCAGAGAGCCCGATGTGGGGCTCGATCCCAGGACCCTGGGATCATGACCTGAGCTGAAGGCAGAGGCTTTAACCCACTGAGCCACCCAGGCATCCCAAAAGAGTACTTATTATATCACAGTGTTGTTTTAGTGTGACGTCTGTGTTCCATGCCCACTCACATCGACATTATCTCTTGCTCTCAAAAGGAGAAAGAATCTCCCACCATCATCGTTCCCAGATTGAAGAGATCTCCAGGTCATTGAAGTGGTAGATCAGGTGCTAAGAGCTCTGTAGTCATCCCACGTGTGCTTGTCTGCTTGATTCCCACAGACTGGGCTCCTCTAGGGGCAACCACAGCAGACTCACCACCCTGTCACATGGGAGGACAGTCTGGGTGTGGTGGCCGTCACTTGCTCATTTGCAGTAGGACACGGTGTCAGTGAACGTAATACGGGCTTTCCAAAAACAGTTATGTTTGAGACCCACCACTTGGACCAATTACCTATGCTCCCCATATGAAAATAGCAGAAATGACGATAACGCAACCATAGGCTTGTTGTGGAAAAAAACTGGATAATGAATGTGACAAGGCTCCACCAAGTAGCTGACACAGAGCAAGTCCCTGCTTTTGCCAAGGGCAATGTCACCAGCCAGCTGGGGAATTAACCCTTTGCTTCATGTGCCCTGCGGTGTTTCATGTATGTATGCTTCTCACTCTTGGGTCCCGTTCGAAGTTCTTCCTCTAGGGTAGAACCCTAATTGAGGACGTCAAGAGAGGGATGTTTGTCGATTTTTTTCCCCCCAGAACGAAAAGTCAACACTGAGCAGCATGGCAGAGTCCGTTGGGAGCAGTGGTTGCGGCCTTCTCATTTCATCTGCTCATGGGGTCTCTATATTCCTCATAAGGCCACCTGCCGCGGTGGGGCAGTGCTGTAATACTTGAAAAATAATTGTACAGCAAAATCATATTTTTGAGACGTCAGCCTTTGCTGCTTTTTCTTGTATTTCCTTTTATCCTTACACTCCCCTCTGTTAGCACAATTAGGTAAAATGCCTAATGCTGTATTCACAGCAGGCAGCAGAAGTTGGTCAGTTTTGGGTGTTTGGATTCTAAAAGCTTCCTTTTTAGAGGGATGAAAAAACCCAGGGCATAAACAAAGACTTTGGAAGCATTGGGAAACCATTGCGTAAGTCTGTCCTCCTTTCAAGGTTAGATAGTTGCCCAGAATGAGGCAGGGAGAGTCAGAGGGGGTGGCAAAAACTTGGTTTTGAGGTTTCGAGGGAAGGGGACTTGGGACCCACTGGTCACCAATTTGCACTAAAATCTTAGGTAGGACTGTGGGAAGCAAGGATAGAGGACACTCGCTGTTCATGTCTGCCTCCTCCCTTCGCTAGAGAGAGTGCGGAGAAGCAGGAGACATGACTGTGGAGGAAAGATGGCTGATCTGAGAGCCTGCCACAGAGTTGCCTGGTGCCCCGTGCAGGCAGGAGCTGCAGATTATATTCCATGGCCCTGACAGTGGCCTTAACCAGGCTCACACGCTTCCTGCACCTGAAGAGGACTTGTGGTCAGGACAAGGGTTTCAAACTGCGACCTGTGTAGACACCTTGTGTGCTTGCATGTGCGTGCGCATGCGCGCGCGCGCACACAATACACACACACACACACGATGGCCACGTGAACATCACAACAGGAACCATCATGAGAGAGGTTTGCATTCACCCCCAACACCTTGTCACTCTGCCGGCCACCTACCTTTGGAGAATTTCCTGACATTCAGTTGCTGTCTGTTGGCTGGCTGAGAACTCAAAACAATTCAGGTTCAGATAGAAGAGGTCCTCTGTTTGGGGAAGGACATTGGTATCTGTTCTGGTACAAACATCACTGGGGGGACTGAGCAGCAAAGGGTATGCCAGGAATAAAGCGGAACAAGCAATCTGATTAAGATTGGATTCCAAGGTAAGGCAGCAGCGCTGACAAAGGAAATGAGAGAGATCTGTTTTCGGTATGAACACATGCATTCCCAGCCTGTGTGCGAGAAAAGACAGACAGTTGGCGCAGGTCTTTCTGGGTAGCTGTAGTTCATTTAAAAGGCAGATGAAGCCAGTTTCTTCCTGGCCTGTGTCACCCAGGAAAACACGGGAGGTAATGGAGCTTTGCAGCAAGCCAAATGAAAGCTAAGCTGTGCACTTTAGCGGCTGGGTTCTGAGAATGTGTGTGGGTGTGGACATGGTATTGACTTGAAAGAAAGTGCCATGTGCTGCAGGCTTGTAACCACAGCCAGTTCTGGAGGTCACTCTCCTTTGGAATTGCATTTCTAGAACCAGAGTGGTCACAAAAGTCCGCTGGCTCCCTCTTAAAAATAGCAATTCCTAAGCATAACCTCAGGTCTATGGCCTTGGTGTCTCCAGGGCAGAGCCTTCAGATTTACATTTTCTTTTTTTGTAAGGGAGAGGAGGGGCAGAGGGAGAGAGAGTGAGTCTGAAGCAGGCTCTGTGCTCAGCGCAGAGCCCAACGTGGGACTCGATCCCATGACCCTGAGATCACGACCTGAGCCAAAACCAAGAGTCGGCTGCTCAACCCACTGTACCACCCAGAGTCTCCTCATTGTGATTCTTTTTGAACACTCAACTGGGAATGAAACGATGAGGGCACGCTCACTGGACAGTAGCCACAGCTAACATTTCTGTAGGTCCTTTTGGGTTTTAAAATGTATGATCTTATTTAATATTCATAGCTTGGAGACACGGGTTGTAGGAAACCCATTTAGTCGTGGAGTTGCAGCCTTGGAAGTATTGGTTGGGTAGCTTATCTAAAGTGTCCGGCTGGAAATCTGCCAGTGTGTCTTGCCGCTTGGAGGAATGGCATCATGGGAGCAAACACTGAGCTGCACTTCTCAAACCTCAGTGTTCACAGGCATCATCTGGGGATCTTGATAAAACACAAATTCTGATTCAGTAGGTCTGAGGATGGGCCCGAGGGCCTGGGTTTCTGAGGATGTCCACGTGCTGCCGTGAGGACACTGGAGTTCAGTAATCTATGCGCAGCAGAGAAAACTACCCTAGATATAGTTTAAGATCGCTGGTGAGGAGGCATTTTAGGGTGTTGTAGATATGCCTGTTGTCATTACCCTGGCAGAGGAGAGCTGCTTAACAGAGATGTCCAGTTGATAGAATGCTGCATAAACCAGCTTTCGTGATACTTTTGGTGATGATATCCAGATGAAGTCAGAGAGATGACACACCAGAAATACATGGACCAGTATTCCATTATCAGTCTTGGAACCGTACAGTGAGATTTTCACTTTATCCATTTTTTGTCATAAAAGCCAAATGAACAAGTGTAAGCTATTACTTCAGTCTGTAATTGAAAGGCCGAGTGGCGTAGGGATTTACTGAGTATCTGCTGTAGTATCAATCATATTAAAAATAAATGCTCAACCGCACACACTCTTAGAAAAGGATGTTTGTGTATGGTCAAGCCTCCACATACGAAGGAAAATATATCTGAGCGTGAGAGAATTGAACTACAGTTCATTGGTCTTTAATAAAGTTATTTAGCTCTAATCCTTAGGTAGATATAAGAAAATCAGAAGTGCTTGATTCAGATAGACACTGGGTAAAATGAAAAAAAAAAAAAAAAAAAAAAAAGACCTAGACTTCCAGAAAAGTAATGCTGCACAGGCTTTATCAAATCCTCCCTATCAACACTGTAATTCTCAATAAAGCTCAGCATGACAGTTCGAAATAAAATAGGGACATGATAAGACAATAACTCTGGGAGCATTAGAGTAAGGTTCAATATGTTTCCCTTCCCCCCTTAATGCTCTCCCCGGCGTCCTCCCGAAGCCCCTGAAGGAGCCAAAGGGGTAGTAGGATCTATCTCTACATGTACAGGCACTGATTTTCTTTTCTTCCTTTTGTGGCTTCTTAAACCAGTGTTGTGGTTATTGAATTCTCTTGCAACACTTTAGCCCGGAAGCGGGAAGGGAAGCGTGAGTTACCTGTGATGACAGCAGTGCCGTGTAAACAGGCAGCCATGCTAGCATCTCCCTTGCCAGCAGTACGCATCTCTCCGGCTCATGAGTCTGCTGACTGCCTAGGACTAACCTTCTCTGGATTGGGCTTGGCTGGGTTGGCTGCAGCCTCCTCCCGGGACTCACGTCAATAAAGAGGTCCTAGTGGGCAAGTGGAAACACCCATGAAGTTCTTAATGTGCGCTGTCATGTCAATGCTGTTTTGTTGGTCAAAGAAAGGAACATGGCTGAAGCTAAAGTCAGTGGGTGGGGAAATTAACTCTGTGACGATCGTCTACAATGTTTCAGGGCCCAGGTATAGGAGTGGTGACAATGTGGGTTATTTTCTTAAAAAAAGATTTTATATATTTATTTGAGAGAGAGAGAGAGAGCATGAGAAAGGAGAAGGTCAGAGGGAGAAGCAGACTCCCTGCCGAGCAGGGAACCTGATGATGCAGGACTCGATCCAGGGACTCCAGGATCATCACCTGAGCCGAAGGCAGTGGTTTAACCAACTAAGCCACCCAGATGCCCTATGTGTGTTCTTACTGTAGTATATTTTGGTAGACAGAAGGACCTGAAACTTAGATTTTTTTTTTTTTTAAGAGAGAGGGAGAGAGCTCACCTGAGTGAGCATGGGGAAGGGCAAAGAAATAATCTTTATTTATTTATTTATTTGACAGAGATCACAAGTAGGCAGAGAGACAGCGGAGAGAGAGAGGGGGGAAATCAGGCTCCTTGGTGAGCAGAGAGCCTGATGCGGGGCTCGATCCCAGGACCCTGGGATCATGACCTGAGCTGAAGGCAGAGGCTTAACCCACTGAGCCACCCAGGTGCTCCGCAAAGAGAGAATCTTAAGCAGGTTCCACGCTCAGCACAGAACCCAACGTGGGGCTCCATCTCACGGCCCTGAGAGCACGACGTGAACTGAAATCAAGGGTCAGACCCTTAGCCAACTGAACCTCCCAGGCACCCCTGAACTTCCATCTATTTTAAACAAAAAACGTCTTGGGTAGGAAGGAAGAGAAGACAGTGATGAGTAGAGTTGTCCAACAATACACAGGATGCTCAGTTAAATGTCAATTTCAGATAAACAGTATTTCTTTCTGTATAGATCTGTGTCTTGTGATGTTTGGTTCATGGTAAACTGGTCTGCATTGGATAGCTGCGATATTTTGGACCCATATGTGTACCAAATGTTGATGCTTTATCTGAAATTCAAATTTTACTCCATGTCGTGTTATTCCCTTTACGTAAATCTGGCAACCCTGAGGATGGGACTGTTGAGCCAAGGGCACCTCCCAGAAGCTAAGTAGGGACAGTTCTTAGATAAAATGAGCCTTGCAAACCTGTTCCATTGCCTGCCTCCCAAGATGTTTTACAACTTTGATAGCTTTGCTCTTGCCCGTTTCCCACCGGGAGCATGGTTTTTGGCAGACGCGACTTGGCCTGTGCCAGTGTGGTAAGCAGCTAGCGGCCTTTCCGAGAGATGGGGCCTCTGAATGACCGTCCATGCCCATGCGGTACCGGCTGTTCAGTATTTTTATTTTCACTCCTGCTCATTGGCAGACATGAAGGCACCCGAGTGTGCGTTAATGCCGTAGGCCCACTGAGAAAGCTGATAATGTGGAGCCTGACAAGGCATTAATCTTTTAATGTGTCCCCAAATATTTATTTAAAAGTTCAACTAAGCATTATAGGACGAAAGGGCAGAACATATAACCCCCTCAGCAAATATGAAAGCCGGATGGTCACAGGAGCTCTGTTCCTTGGAAAGCAATTTTTAGTGTGTCTATTCTCATCTGTTAATTTTTTATTGCTAACTAATAAATGGTGCCAAACTTAGTGGTTTCAAACAACAGTCGTGTGTTGCCTCAGAGTTGTGTGGGTTCCACAGGGCAGGGCCCGGTTCTCAGCTCAGTGAGTCACGGACTGAAATCTCGGGGTCTGCCAGGCCGAGTTCTGTGGAGACCGGCAAAAAATCTGCTCTGATTGCATCCTTGCCGGCAGAATTCAGTTCCTTGCGGTTCAAGGACTGTGGTGTCCATTCTCTTGCTGGCTGTCAGCAGAGGCTGTTCTCTGCTCCACATGCCTCCTCTGTTCCTTGACATGCGGCCTCCCTTATTCTTAAGCCAGCAATGGCACTTCTACTCTCTGACTGTCTTCTGCAACCAGCCACAGAAAATTCTATGCTTAAGGGGCTCATCTGATTAATCAGGGCCTGCCTCAATGCTGTCTGTACCTTAAGATGGACTCACTGGAAGATTCCTTTACAATAATGCCTAGTTCAAGGCTGGAATAGCTGGGAGAAGGTGAGTTCACACCAAGGGCCTAGGATCTTGGAATTTTGCCTACCATGCTGACCACGCTTTCCAAGGGCTTCACGAGTTTCCCGCCACACAGGAGGCTCCTATCGGGTCCCAAATCCAGGTGTCACATTAGCCAACTTTTTGCACTCTCTCAGAAAGGAGCATTTCTTTCTTCATTACCGTAATTTCCCAGAAACGGTTTGAGTGCCCCTTGTGATTGGTGTCCTGAGCAGCCTGTCCCAGATACAACCCTGCTCTACCATTCAGTGACTCTCTGTGTGGTGTGCTGCAGTCATTTGCTCTTGTGGGCTTCTTTTTTTTTTTTTTTTTAAAGGTTTTATTTATTTATTTGACAGAGAGAGATCACAAGTAGGCAGAGAGAGAGACAGAGGGGGAAGCAGGCTCCCCGCTGAGCAGAGAGCCCCATGCGGGGCTCAATCCCAGGACCCTGGGATTGTGACCTGAGCCGAAGGCAGAGGCTTAACCCACTGAGCCATCCAGGCACCCCTCCTGCAGGCTTCTTTATTCCATTCTATATTATACAGTATCTCCAATGGCAAGCAGGAAAAAATAACACAGAATTTTTTTTTCTCTGTCTCTCCTATTTTCCCATGGCAAAGCGATTTGAATCTAATTGGATTTCATGATTTATTTTTTTCCCTAGTTAATTTCTGGAACAGAGATTTTCCTCCTATTTTGTATCATTTATATGTTAAAAATGCCACAATGGCATGAGCTACCCACACAGTCTTCTGCTGCAAGAGAGGTTTGCTGCCCTTACGCAGTTGTTCTTTGACGTCAGAATCTCATTCCATGTTAATTTCTTCTGTGATGACTAACACCTAAGGTTGATTTGCAGGCTTTCATTGTGCTAGGGACATGAGGATGATCTATTTTTTTCCTCAGGACTCTGAGTTTTACCAACACTGTTAAGTATTTCACACTCCATTTATTCCAGAAGATGGCGCTGCTGCTGCTTCTCCCGCAAAAGAGCTTGGTAAACTAGGAAGAAAGCCTCGGTAGGATATTTTAGCATTTCATAATAATACACCAGGCATCCATATTGACAAAAATATATTTCAAAAATGACATTTGAAAATACCTACTGCATTGCTTTTTCTCCTTATGTTCGGCTTAGTTCTATAGAAGAAAAGATCACAACTCCTACTCATTAAAAGAAATGTGTTGAGGTAGAAGGAGTGGAGACCTTCTGTGCTGTCCTGTTATCAGAATCAGGAGTCAGTTGCTGACTGAACTGAATAGTTATTCTTATTTGAGAGGTGTGCAGTGGTTTCTGATATTAGATAGAGACCCACGGCGGCCTTCTTAAGTGGTTCTACTTTGAATAATGTTGTCACCAACAGTTTTCACTTGAAGAATGAACAGTACCTATTGCTATTAATAGAAACTTGAGCTCTTGCTCTTAAACGATTTACCTTTTAGAGAGCTTTTTTAAAAACGACATTAATATGTTGAAGTATTCAGTGAATGTCAGAGATCGAACGTTCTTTTATACCTAGAAATCTCACAATGGAATTTAAAATTTTGACTTCAGCTGTTCAGGTGCTGAATGCTTTATTTTTTTATTTTTTTTATTTTTTAAAAAGATTTTATTTATTTGAGAGAGAGAGAGGATGAATGCATGTGGGAAAGTATGACGGGGTGAGGGGGAGGTTGGGGGAGGGCAGAGGGAGAAGCAGACTCCCTGCTGAACAGGAAGCCCGATGTGGGACTCGATCCCAGGATCCCGGGATCATGACTTGAGCTGAAGGCAGATGCTTACCCAACTGAGCCACCCAGGCACCTGCTGAATGTTTTACCAATGGATTAAATCCTCTTAACAAGTACTTCCATTTGAGTCAATAAAGAGGTAGGGTACAGAGAAGTAAGGACTCAAAGTTGATACTAGTGACATGAAATCAAGGAAAAAAAGTTATTATTTACCTAAAAGTAGAGGCTCGGAAACAAATAAGTGACCCTGAATACTTTGGAAAGTAATCTATTTCCTTTGAAAATGTATTAATTCCATGAGATAGCCAACATACTGCTTATTTTTATGGCTGTAGATGTGCATATCCTAGCATATCTTTGTAAGATTTTGCAAAACTTTCGTCTATATCCTGCTAGTTTGGCTGTATCTCCCTAGGCATCCTGATTTCATCAGCATGTGTTCATTTACTCGTTCTTCCAACAAATGATTATTGAGAGTCTTTCTCAAGGCCAGAATCAGTCTAGCTTCTCCATAGTCAAGAATGCCTACTCTAATGGAACTTACCATCTAGTAGAGGGAGACAGGTATTATGGGTTCAGTTGTGCCCCCCAAAAAGGGGCAGTCGGTAAGGGTGAATGACCTCATGCAGATATAGGTTCTTTGTAGATGTGATCAAATTAAAATGAGGTCCAGGGAGCATGTCTGTCTTAGTCAGAAGAGCATTCGATGACTGATCTTGGGGGCTGTGAGTTCAAGCCCCACACTGGGTGTGGAGATAACCAATCAATAAAAACTAACTTAAAAAAAAATTAAATTGAGGTCTGACTTGATTTGGGTGGTCCCTAAACCAGGCGGCAGTAACCATGGGAGGCTAGAAAGAGGCAAGGAAGGATTCTTCACTAGAGCCTTCAGTGGGAGCATGGCCCGACTGATCTTGTTTTCATACTTCCAGGCTCCAGAACTTTGAGAAATTTCGCTTGTCATAAGCTACCCAGTTTGTGGTAATTTGTTGTAGCAACAGTGGGAAAGTAATACAGCAAGTAAGAAAAATTGAAGTAGCAACTTATATAATATATGAAAAAGTGGTTTTGGAAAATAATGCTAGGAAGGGGAATACGGAACATCACACAAGTTGTACTTCTCAAAAACGTTTATTTACTTAAGAGAGAGAGATAGAACCGGGTGGGAGGGGCAGAGGGACAGGGAGAGAGAGTCTCAAGCAGACACTGCTCAACGCAGAGCCTGCTGTGGGGCTCGATCCCATGACCCCAAGATCATGACCTGAGCCAAAACCAAGAGTCAGGTGCTTAACCAACTATATCTGGTAGGAGTCCCACAAGTTACAGTTTTAAACAGGGCCATCACAGTAGACCTCATGGAAAAGGTAACATTTGAACAAAGAATTAAAGGAATTGCTGGAGCTAGTCATGCAAATATCTGCAGAGAATGGTCCCAGTAGGGAGAGTAGCAAGTGCAAAGGTCCTCAGAGGAGAGTGTCTGTTGTACGGTTGTTTTCGTTTCTTAGAGTTACTGTAATAAATTACCATAAGCCAGGCAACTTAAAACAACAGAAATATATTCTCTGACAATTCTAAAAGTCAAAAGTCTGAAATCAAGATGTAAATAGGCCATGCTCCCACCAACAGTTCTAGACGAGAATCCTTCCTAGCCTCTTCTAGTTGTGATGGCACAAAGTGTCCCTTGCTTGTGGTTGTGTCGCTTTAATCTTTGCCTTCATCTCCACATGACCTTCTCTTCTGTGTCTCCGGCTTGGCCTTCTCTGTGTATCTGTGTCTTCTTTTGTGTAATTTGTAAGGATGCTTGTTGCTGAATTTAGCATCCCCCACCTCCGAATCATCCAGAATAATTTCGGTAAAGATACTTAATTACATCTGCAAAGAACCTTTTTTCCAAGTAAGTCCACATTTAAATTACACAGGACTCATCTTTTTGAGGGGCACCTTTCATGCCAGTACACGTGTGCTTGGATAACAGGCTGGAAGCCTGTGTGGTTCTAGCAGACACACGGAGAGCAAGAGATGGAAGAATGCTGTCAGAAAAGAATCCGGGCAGAGGGTGAGAGCCATCACATAAGGCATCAGAGTTTGCTCTCTTGACCCTGCCTTTCATGCTGAGTTCAATGGGAACATAGAGGTTACTATGGAGGAACTGATCCCTTGACAAGCGTGAGATTACCTGCATTTTCTCCATGTTCTAAGAGCACTTGGTTGTGTGCTTTTGTTCCTGAGTCATCAAGAATGAAAAGCTGTAATAATTTTCACTGGTAGCTCAAGAAAAACGAAGGTAAAGAATTGTCCTAAGTCAAATATTAGGACTAATATTTCCAGCACTGCCCGGAATGTCCATCAGACTGTTGGATCCCAGTTAGAGGGGGGAAAATAAGTCCCCCTGGAAGGTGCAGACCGGCTTCCGCTTCCTGTCTTCTGCCTTTGAAGGTAGAAGTCTTTTAGGTCAAGACTTCCAGGTCATAGTGGCAGGTCAGTGATTTCATCCAGCTTCTACTGGGGTCTTTCTTTATTGTCTACAACTGTGACTTCTGCCCAGAATGACAAGCACTCAGAATCCACTCCCAGTGCAAAGAATAAGTCATTCCAGCACTGGCCAGTTTTTTTGTCCATGTTGACGCTGCATTTACTGCCTGTGGTCTTCTGCGCAAGCTGAAATTTTCAACGTGGCGTTATGGGCATTTCATGCTTGTTTGGTAAAAACATAATGATAAAATAAAATATAGTATCAACTGCAGCTGCTACTTAAAAAAAATCCAACTCCCTGCCACTACTAGTGCCCCCTAAGGTCTGTTCTCAACCAAGAAGCCAGAATGAGGTGTTTTGTTTTTGTTTTTTTGTTTTTGAGCTAGAAGTCAGTGTAGGTTATTTCTGTGTTACGACCCTCTAACAGCTCTGCATTTTACTCAGTGTGAGAATCAAAGTCCTAACAATGGACTAAGGGATCTGGCCCCTGTCACTCTGCTAACGTCATCTCCTACCCTTCTCCGCCTCACTGACTGCTGCTGTTACGGGGTTCCTCGGCCTCTTCAGGGATCTTGCCAAGCCTACTCCAGCTCCAGGCCCATACTTTCCCGTGAGTGGCCACACAATCGTTAGGCCCTTACCTAGCATCTGGAACAGTGCCTGGCAGATATTGTATATTTAGTAAATACTGGTTTAATTGCTGAGTGTGATGTGCCTGACATACAGTGATATGTTATTAATACATTATCTCATTTTATTCCCAAAAGAATGTGGTTTTATCATGTATTTTACACATGAGAAAATTGATGCTGACAGAGGTTAAGTAAATTTCACGAAGTTATAAAAGGAAATGGCACAGATGGTACTAGAATCTGGGCGCTCTGTCTCCTGAGTCTAGGCTGTTACAGGTCTCCATTTTATGGACAGTATCGTAGGCACAGAAAGTTCATGTAATATTTGCAATGTCACGGTATTAGAATACAGTAGAGCCAGAGTTCGAATCCAGTTTTGATCAATCATAAAGTCCTTATTTTCTAATGACTGTGGTAACTGTGGTGAACCAAATCCATGGCTGATTTTTATAAAAATACAGTAAAAAAAAATAAATAGACCCAAGCCCTACATATCATAAAATGTTCCATCTTAACCATTTTTAAGAGTACACTTCAGTACTCCCCTATTTATTGTAGCCTAATGGGTTACTTTTAAGATGCTTAGTCTTCATATCCATTTTAATTTTAGCACAGTCTCTTATTGTACTTCCTTCTTCCCTTCCCCAAATTTCTGTCTTATTCTCTGCTTTACCATCATGGGGTAAAAAAAAAAAAAATTCTTCCAAAAAAATGGAGCAATTTGTGGGGCAACTGAAGCCCTATCCCCAGTTTCTTCCTCCCCCAGTCCCTGGTAACCACCATTTCACTTTCTGTTGCTCTGAGTTTGACTCCTGTAGCTACCTCCCATGGGTATAATCACACTATAGTTGTTTCTTTGTTTTCTGTTTTTGTTTTTTTTTGTTTTTTTTTTGTTTTTTTTTTATGGTTTTCTTTGCGTGTGACTCACTTCACTTAGCCTCAGGTCTTCAAGTTTCATCCATGTCGTAGTATGCAATAAGATCTCCTTCTTTTTTTTTTTTTTTTTTTAAAGATTTTATTTATTTATTTGACAGCGAGAGATCACAAGTAGACAGAGAGGCAAGCAGAGAGAGAGAGGAGGAAGCAGGCTCCCTGCCGAGCAGAGAGCCCAATGCGGGACTCGATCCCAGGACCCTGAGATCATGACCTGAGCCGAAGGCAGCGGCCTAACCCACTGAGCCACCCAGGCGCCCCAGATCTCCTTCTTTTTAAAGGTTGGATAATATTTCACTGTATGTATCTACCACTTTTTTTTTTTAATCCATTCACTCGCCAACAGATAACTTGGGTTGCCTCTGCCTCCTGGCTATTGTGAATAATGCAGCGCTGAACGTGGGTGTCCATATATCTCTCTGAGATCCTGCTTTGAATTCTTTTGGACACACACCCAGACATTGCGGATCATTTTGAAAGTCTTGAAACTGTTCCAAAAATTATTAGATTTCATAACTCCTTTTTTTGGCCGTAGCTGTAGAATTCATTTTAGATTTTTTTTTCATCTCTGTGGTGCTTATTACACTCCTGAAGGACCAGCAGCCAAGTAATCTATGCATCTACCTATTCTAAAACGTCAGCTATTCTAAAACATCAGACAAATCTAATCGTTCATCATTTATTTTCAAGGAAAAAGGAGTCACCCGAAATGTATTTTGCATTTTATTGATTTGTCTGCTCAGCTACTTAGTGATAAATGCAATGAGAAGTTCTGGTGATAACTGGCATTTATTGTTTCTACTCTAAACTCTAGATTCCTGACTCTGGTAGAATAGCCTCAGAAACCTGAACTTCCATGGAATGTGTTAGAATTTCCCCCTCTTTTTCTTGCTTTTGGAAATTCGAGAAAAATACTTAAATTTATTTTTTACATGACACTTTTATGTATTATAATATGATCCCCATTGTAATAATAGTGTGCCCCACTGGTATATCACAGAATTATATTTCTTTTTTGTGATGGGAATAATTAAGATCTGGTCTCTTAGCAGGTTTGATTATAGTGCAGTATTATTGTCTATACTCGCTGTTCTGTGCATTAGATCTCCAAGGCTTGTCTAGTAATTGCAAGTTTGTACCCGTAAGCAACATCTCTCCTACTCCCCTACCTCCCAACCTCTGGTAACCACCATTTTGCTCTCTGTATTTATGACTTGAAGCCTTTTTAGGTTCCACATTTAAGTAGTAACTTACGGTATTTGCTTTCTTTGTGTGGCTTATAATGCTAGGATTTCCTTCTTTTTCAGGGCTGAATAACATTAGTGTGTGTGTGCCTCTCACATCTTTTTTTTTTCTTCTCATCTTAAACCATTTATCCATTGACAACCACTTAAGTTATTTCTGTATTCTGGCCATTAGGAATAAGGCTGCACCGATCATGGGAATGCAGATATCTTTTTGATATCCAAGTTTTCATTTCCATTGGGTATATGTTGTTCGATCATAGTGTAGTTCTATTTTTAATATTTTGAGGAACCTTCATACCGTTTTCCATAATCGCTGTATCAGTTTACATTAGCAGCCGCAGTATACAAGCGTTCTCTTCCCCACATTCCCTTACTATTCACTGCACTTGTTATCTCTCATCTTTTTGATAATAGCCATTCTAACAGCTTTGTAGGAACAGCTCATTGTGGTTGGGATTTGCATTTCCCTGATGATTAGTGATATTGAGCATCTTTTCATGTGTCTGTTGGGCATTTGAGAAATGTCTATTTAGGTCCTTTACCCATGTTTTAATTGGCTTATTAGATTCAGGATTTGCAAATATTTTCCTGAACCCTGTGGGTTGCCTTTTCACTGTCCTTTGTTTCCTTTGCTGTGCAGAAATGTCTAATACTTCAAATAAAGCATTAAATAGTAGCAGGGAATATGGACATCTTGGCCTTAATCATTATAGCAGTGAAGCTCTTGGTGTTTATTAAGTAAAATGCTGGCTTTGGGGCATGCACGTGTGTGTGTGTAATAATACTTTGAAATATAATCGTTGAGCTTTTAATCAGAAATGGATGCTAAAGACTTTTTTGAGTATCTTTTTAGCATCTATGAAGATTATCACATGATCTTTCTCCTGAGCTCTATTAATACTGTGAGCTATTTTAATAAATTACTTAATATGAAACCATTCTTAGACTTCTTGGGAAAACCTCACTTGCCCCTGATATGCTGTTGTGGTGATGCCTTCTTGAATTCTCCTTGCTAATATTTTATTTGGGATTATTGCTTTGATAGTCCTAAGTGAGACTGGACTGTATGTTTCTTTACTGTCCAGTTTCTATCCAGTTTTTGCATCAGTGTCAAATTCCCTTCAGAAAAACACTTTGTAAAGGTCCCTTCTTTTTCTGTGCTCTGAAACCATTAAGTGGCATTAGGTCTATTTGGCCTTCGCTGAATTGGCTGTGTTCCTTTGGGCCTGGGCTTGGCCTGCTTGCTTGCTTGCTTTCTTCTTTCTTTCTTTCTTTCTTTTCTTTCTTTTCTTTCTTTTCTTTCTTTTCTTTCTTTTCTTTCTTTCTTTCTATTTTACTTATTTATTTGACAGAGAGAGATCCCAAGTAGGCAGAGAGGCAGGCAGAGAGAGAGGAGGAAGCAGGCTTCCTGCCGAGCAGAGAGCCCGATGCGGACCTCGATCCCAGGATCCTGAGATCATGACCTGAGCCGAAGGCAGCGGCTTAACCCACTGAGCCACCCAGGTGCCCCCTGGGCTTGGCTTTTTAGGAGGCGGTAGTTACCTAACAACTTTTTCTGTTCCTTCTACCTTTGTTATCTATTTGTACTTTTTCTATTAGAATCAATTTTGGTAAATTATATTTCTTAGAAAATTATCAGTTTAGCCTGTTTTTCACATGTATTTGCAAACACCATATACTCTAAGATTTTTCTCTGTTAGATTCCTGGCAAGAAATAATTGGCGTATTTAACCAGAGCATTCTCAGGAAAGTTAAATAAAAGGACAAAGATGTGGGCAAGGTTTAAGGAACTCAAAGAGGAATAGCGCAGGATATTGGGCTTTTAACAATGGGGAGATTTCACCAATGCACCCCTCACCAAGGGGCGAAGGGAAAGATTCATTACCTGAACCAGAAAGGGTGGTTTTATAGTGAAGGCTGCCTAGCAGGAACTGTAGTCTGGGGGAGGAATGCAGACAGTCCAAAGTAGCTTAGTGGGAGGGCTCTTGGGGGCACTAAATAGCCCAATCTCATTTCCTTACCATTCTCTGATTTTCCATTTGGCCAAACCAAATGAAAACCAGAGGGAAAGGGAGCTTGCAAATTTTGAATCAGCTCTCCCTTGGCACAGGGCAAAGCAAAGAAAGTGGGGAGGGGCAAATGGGAGAAATCCAGCACAGTTTTAAAAATGTGGCTCCTAGTAATTATTTTTCCCAAGTCATTTCTTATTTTGTTTTACATTGTGCTTTCTTTACTTGATTAGGTTAACAAGTGGTTGATCTGTTTTATAGATTTTTTAAAAAGATTTTATTTATTTTATTTGACAGAGACAGAGCAAGAGAGAGACAGCGAGAGAGAGTACATAAGTGGGGGGAGGGGCAGGGGAAGAAGCAGACTCCCCATTGAGCAGGGAGCCCGATGTGGGGCTCCATCCCAGGACCCTGAGATCATAACCTGAGCTGAAATAAGATGCTTACCCAACTGAGCCACCCAGGCGCCCCTACAGAATTTTTTTAAAAGCTTATTTACCTTACTTTCTCTTGAGCTGCATGAAATTTTTTTCGTCTTTATTATTTTCTTTTCATTTACTTTTTCGTTCTTTTTTTCACCTTCCCAGTTGAATGATTAATTTGTATTCATTCATTCACTTCTGTTTTCATCAGTATATAAGGCTAAGTTTTCTATGCAGTAAGTGTATCCCACGACGACCATTTCTTTTAAATTTTCTATTATGTTCAATTAGCATATGGTACATAGTTTCTGATGTAGTGTTCAGTGATTCATTAATTGCATATAACACCCAGTTCTCATCACCACACATGCCCTCCTTAATACCCATCATCTGGTTATCCCACCCCCCTAACCCCCAACTCTTGTGTAACCCTCAGTTTGGTTCCTGGAGTCCAGGGTCTCTCATGGTTTGTCTCCCTCTCTGACTTTTTCCCATTCAGTTTTCCCTCCCTTCCCCTGTGGTCCTCCACACGATTCCTTATATTTCACATATGAGTGAAACCATATGATAATTTACTTTCTCTGCTTGACTTATTTCACTTAACATAATTGCCTCTAGTTTCATCTGTCGATGTAAATTGTGGGTGTTCATCCTTTTTGATGGCTGTGTAATATTCCATTGTATATATGAACCATATCTTTATCCATTCATCCATTGAAGGACATCTTGCCTCCTTCCACAGTTTGGCTCTCATGGACACTGCTGCTCTGAACATTGGGGGTGCATGTGCTCCTTCTTTTCACTACATCTGGTCCTTTGGGGTAAATACCCAGCAGTGCCATTGCTGTATTGTAGGGTAGCTCTATTTTTAACATCTTAAGGAAACTCCATACTGTTTTCCAGAGCAGCTGTACCAGCTTGCATTCCACCGATAGTGTAAGAGGGTTCCCCTTTCCCCACTTCCTCCCCAATACTTGTTGTTTCCTGTCTTGTTAATTTTGGCCATTGTAACTGGTGTAAGGTGGTATCTCGTTGTGGTTTTGATTTATATTTCCCTGATCGCTAGTGACGTTGAACACTTCTTCACGTATCTGCTAGCCATTTGTATCCAAGATGACCATTTCTATTATTGTGTCTAGATCAGAACTCCTTTTCGGACTTTCTAGGTTCATAATTTTACAACTGCGGTTGTTGGAAATTGTAAATGAGCCTGTTAAGGAACACTAAACCCCAACAATACTTGGCTATATCTCAACAAATACACACTTATGGAATGAATACAGAGTGACCTGCAGCCCTACAGGTCTGAGAATTGGCGCTTTTGGGTTTGTGGTACAGTTGCCAGTGACAGCATTATAGATGGAATGAGAAGGTGCTGTGGCTTGAACTGTGTCGGTGAAAGTAACAACAGAGTGTTCAGAAAACTGCATTGGATTGCCTGAACCCTGGCTCCAGTGAGTTGAAGACTCTGATATTAAAGTGTGACAATAGCAGTTGCTTCCCAAAATGTGATATTAGAAAAAGAAATGTTGTCTTTCTTAATTAATAGGTTATTTTCTAAAATAGATGACTTTAAATATACTTATGCATTATCATATTAATAAATTAAGTATTGAAATGGGGCACTTGAATATATCAAATCCATCCTCAAGAAGTTTTTCATATATTCAAATTGGAAGAAATATATATATATATATATATATATATATATATATATATATATATATATATATATGGTTTTTTGTTTTTTGGTTTTTGGTTTTTTTTGGTAGGTGTATGGAACTAGGGTGGGTATCTTCAAATTGGGAAGAGAAGGTAATCCCCTTAGTTTGGGATTCCCTTAGGAGCATGAATTTAAATATGATTTCTGTCTCTTACAAAACTGTTTTCTTTGGAAAAGTTATTTAACTTCCTAAACCATGATGACCTCCCTGTAAGTTGGGCATATTGATGATTTCTGTCCTATAGAGATGTTATTAGAATTCGTAACTTTGTATGTGAAAAACTTGTCTCACAGTGTTTGTCATGTGTTAATTCATATATAATTAGATTAATATATGATTATTATTGTGTGTGTATTTCTTCTTTTACCCTTTAACCTACTGGGGTTTCACGAATCATGGTACCAAGTCTTACTCTCTCCTAATCTCCCAACACAGTGCTGAGCACAGAGCCATTGCCCCATAAATATTTTTTGGAAGGATCATTTTTTAACCCCATGATGGTAAAGGACAGTGTAAGAAATCTGGGGAAGGGAGGGGCGCCTGGGTGGCTCGGTGGGTTAGGGCCTCTGCCTTCGGCCCAGGTCGTGGTCCCGGGGTCCTGGGATCGAGCCCCGCGTCTGACTCTCTACTCAGTGGGGAGCCTGCTTCCCCCCCGCCCCCTGCCTGCCTCTCTGCCTCCTTGTGATCTCTCTCTCTCTCTCTCTGTCAGGTAAATAAATAAAATCTTAAAAAAAAAAATCTGGAGAAGGGAGGAAGGAAGTACAATAAGAGACTGTGCTCAAATTAAAATGGATATGAAGACTAAGCATCTTGAAGGTAACCCTTTAGACTACAGTAAATAGGACAGTGTATGGAAGCAGCGTGATGTGATGCAAAGAACAAAGACTTTGGAATTAGACTTGCCCTTTAACTTGATTTTATTTACTTCAGCGCTCTGGATCTTGAGGGGAAGTTACTTGACAACTCTGAGCTGCTGTTTTCACATCTACTATAGATGTAAAAATAAAATAAAACCAATATGGTTTTATTAAATTTAATAAAATAAATTTAATACAAATAAATTTATATATAATTATATATTATATAAATAAAAATAATATAAATTTAAATAAAAATAAAATATAAATAAAAAATAATAAAATAAATTTAATAAAATAAAACCAAGATGGCTAATGAATACTATCTTTCAGAGTATTAATTGAGATGTCTGTAGTACTAACAGTATCATGTGGCGTATAGCAACCATCCAATAAGTGTTTCTTGAAAGAACATCCTTTTGAATGCAAATAAAATCCAGATCCCTGTTTTCGTCAAACTAACTTGACAAAGAAATGCTTTTATGACAGTGAGCTAAGAGAAGTCCTGTAGTCCCTTTTCATGAAGTTCATGGTATGATTTTTAAAATTCTATTTCCTATGATTCTCCTATGATCTACAAGGTGACATACAGTTTTGATAAGGAAGAGTTTAATTTTTCATAAATCTAATGCTCTAAAGAAGTGAGAATATAAAATATAATGGACTTTTTATGAGTTTCTTTGGAAAGAACACAAAACTAATATCCTTGCTCTTAAACCTAATACATGGAAATACATGGAAAGTTGTGATCCATGAGACCAAAAAATGATACTGTTAGGCTGTAATCAGGGATACGTGTGGTTAGGATTGTTTGGAACTAGTTATGTGCATTTGCTTGGCCCTCCTTAGGACCATACGCATTCTTCTCATTCATTCCATTTGTTACTTAAAACCTTTCAGTTTTCTACCTATATTCAAAAAATAAATTGCTGGCAATATAGGCTTGCCAAATATTTTTCCCACATTCTGATAGAATTCTCTAGGGAAAAAAATAGCTTCATTACACTTTAAATGTGGTGGAGGCTCCCTCATCAAAGGACGGAAACAATACACGGTGTTAATAGTCTGAGGAATCTTTTGTCAGCTGTGAAGCAAGTGTGCAGAGAACCAGCTGCTAGAATGAACCACTTTCTGTAATGGCGTCACCATTTTGTTACAACGCAAGCACTCACCACAATTAAGCCCAACTACCGAGTATGTGAAAAAAAACAAAACAAAACAAAACATATTTTAGAAGCAGAATCTCCTATGCCTTAGATATTCTTTTTTCTACCTGTAGACATTTTTTACATTGATGAATGAGAAGCTGCATTGTGCTCTATAATTATTGTCTGAAAAGTTCGTTCTTTCTTTCTTTTTTTTTTTTTTTAAAGATTTTATTTATTTATTTGTCAGAGAGAGAGAGAGAGAGCGAGCACAGGCAGACAGAATGGCAGGCAGAGGGAGAAGCAGGCTCCCTGATGAGCAAGGAGCCCGATGTGGGACTCGATCCCAGGACGCTGGGATCATGACCTGAGCTGAAGGCAGCTGCTTAACCAACTGAGCCACCCAGGCGTCCCTGAAAAGTTATTTCTGACAGTTGAATACACTTCCTAATATTGATTATCTTGAAGGAATACAGTGAGTTCATAAAATGGTTTTCTACTTTACTAAGCTGTAAGAAGTTTAAGAAATGGTGAAGCCAGTTTCAGACTTAGTCAGGAAGAGAATTTAGAGAAGGCTAAGATGTCTGCTGGATAAAGGTTCCCAGGAGCTTATGTAACTATTGAATCAATATATGCTTATTGAGTGGAAAAATGAATCTTTATATTTTGCAGTGCTGAAGGAGGAAAAGAATAAAAGAATGAACACATGAAAGGTGAAAAATTAAGTGATAACTCAGGCTGAATTTCAATGTGCAGTATCAAGAAAACACATTTGTGAACTTCATGAGAATATAATTTAGGATTGTAATATTAAAAGTTTCATAAGTTAATAAGGAAAACTTAATATCATTCATTGTGAACAGCTCAGGGGAATAGGGAATATAAAATGTGTTTCTAGTCATAACTATATATTCTTATTAAAAATTTTTCTCACCTGAAGTCTAATGGGAAATATATAGGAAAGCCTAGTAAAAATAATACGCACACCCCCCCCCACAGCTACATATATCAGGTTATGTGTGTGTGTATGTATAGCTAGCTAGATAGATAGATAGGGTGGGATATATATCTCAAACTCTGACCTTTAAAATTAAGTATGGGAATTTCCTATAATTAGATATTGGGTGGCCTGTGAGATAATAGTAGTCAAATTTTTAGTGCCACTCCAGAGTTGAAATTCATCCTGTTTTTTCAAAGTTTTTTTTTTTTTTTAAAGATTTTATTTATTTATTTGACAGAGATCACAAGTAGGCAGAGAGGCAGGCAGAGAGAGAGAGGAGGAAGCAGGCTCCCTGGTGAGTAGAAAGCCTGATGCGGGGCTCAGTCCCAGGACCCTGGGATCATGACCTGAGCCGAAGGCAGAGGCTTTAACCCACTGAGCCACTCAGGCGCCCCAATTGTTTTTTCGAAGTTTTGCTTAAATTTTCTCTCCATGGGTTTGGCACTGCTGGATTTCATCAATATGATGTTGTCACTAAAAATTGCTGTTAAGCTACCTTTCACACTAATGGTATAAGTTTAAATGTAAGTCATTTCTCCTTTTTTAACCCTATGGATGGACTTTTTAATCTCAACAGTCTACCTATAGAGTTCTATCCGAAGCTAATGCAAAGGGTTAGATACAGGATTCATGTAGGTTTATCCCATTCTTTTTTTTTTTTTTAAGATTTTTCAAAATTTATTTGAAAGTCAACACAAACAGGGGAAGGGGCAGAGGGAGAAGGAGGCTCCCCCTGGAGTAGGGAGCCCGACACACTGGGCTTGATCCTGGGACTCCGGGATTGTGACCTGAGTGGAAAGCAGACCCTTAACTGATTGAGCCACCCAGGTGCCCTGGTTTATCCTCTTAATAAGAAATGTATGACCCCACAGTAGAGACTCCTAAGGTATGGCACCTACTTCATAGCCTCGGTATGGACACGTATGGACATGTATGTCATGTATGGACAAAGGAGGTTGGCATGTACAACCTGGTGACCTAAGAGAGCACCCCCCCAAACCCAAAGATGATGGATTTTTATACCAAGTCTGTTTCACCTGAGACACTAAGCAAAAAGTATTCAGTAATTAACTCTTCTGAAGGTTTGTTCAGGCTTTTGTAATGGATGCACCCCAAGGTGGACTGAGAGATAGGCAGAGATAGCAGGATGAGGAGCATGAAGTGGTGGTTCCTGGAAGGACTTGGTCCATACCTTGAGTCGGAATATCTGAACTCTCTTCGTACCTTGTCCAATCATGATCCTCTTTAAAAGCTTTGTTTGGTGCAGTGATCATGGTAAGAAATAATAGTGAGCGATCACGAGAGGAGTACGTTAAGGTGGGTTATCCTGTAATCTGGATGGGCGCTGTTACATCCTGTGAAACCACAGGGCCAAGCATCTAGCACTCTCTGTAGTGATAGATCTTCTACAGGATGGAGTCTAAGACAACTTAAATCAGATAAAAGCTACCACTGAAGGTTAGTTATCTGAAGAACTTTGGAATAAATTAGGCCAATGCATGCTTGTCAGAAATGAGGAAAGCCAACCCCCAGGATATTAAAATGAAAGGTCACACACCCATCTCCTGGAAAAATCAAACACAAATCTTTATTCCCTGACTCCTATTCTTGGATTCCTCCCTGTGTACATCATTGTCTCCATTTTCTGGGAAGAATATTAATGAGTTCTGAGTACCAGTTCACCCATAGCATCTTCAATGCTACTGTAATTGCTCCTAATGCTACAACTAATTCTAGCTAATGTTCTTACTATGCTCACTCTATAGCAGCCCCTACCCTAACTTATGTAAATATGTTAGCTAATTTAATCCTCATAAAAACTCCAAGGAGATGTTGCTATCATCTCCATTTTATAGGTGAGGACATTGAAATTCAAAGGGTTAGGTATCATGCTCAAGATCATAGTGCTAGTGATTATTTTAAGAAAATAAATCCCTTAAGCACTGAGATATTGCACTCTGATTAAATTCATAAGAAGTAGAATTGTATAGCAGACTTTGTGATCTGTCTCTGGCTTGATCTGGTTATCTCTGTTTCCCTCTCCCTATCTATCTTTCTCTCTCCTCCTCCCTCCTTCTCTCCCTCCCTCCTCCATTCACACACACACACACACACACACACACACACACACTATCAGTGATGTGTATTTAAAATGTGACTGCGGATGTTTGATGAAGCATCTGTTCTGGAAAGACCACCTGTGTAGCAGTCGCTCTGCTTGCCGGACTGTAGGATACACTTGGAAATGCTCCATTGCTGTTTCTTTTTCCACCTCTCTGTCTTCCCCCTTTGCATTTTCCTCTTCCCTGCCTCTGTTACACTCCGCCTTCTCCAAGTTTCTCCTTTGTCACCATTTCTTCCTTTTTCCTTCCTTCTGATTTTTTTCATCAGAGTTCTCAGGACCCTCATTCCTGAATGTTCTCTCTGTGATCATCTGCTTCACTGTTCTTTTCCCGAGTGAAGTCCTCAGTTCTTTTTCTTCTTCTCCTTACTGGAGACATAATAGCTAAAATGCTAAATCAGTCTCTCAAATCAGTTGGTGCTTTTCTTCTTCTGGATGTTGACATTAATTACTGTAGTCGGTGCCCTGTTTTCACTTGTAGCAAATCCAGCCAAAAACCTTTAATCCTTACCCTGCTGGAGACTCTACATTCTGAAGATCAGTGAATTTGCTCACAATGCCGAAAAGGAGATGTGATTTTTTTTTTCTTTTTGGCCTTTCCTCTGCTATTTTTGGGGCTTACTCTGTTTCAGCACTTTAAAGTGCTGTACCTTTCAGACATAAGTGTGCTTCAGAAAACCAAAACATATGCATCATGAAAAGGATGGAAATGAAAAACTCTTGAAATAATGCTTTCAAAAGAATGATGGGGAAAAAATCATTCAGAGGAAGACAACTCTTACTATATTAATAATAACATAAATATTTTCATAGGTTTGAAGGTGGCCTGGGAGAGATATTAACTCAAGACTCTTCTAGAAAGGCTGTGAAACAGAAAATGAGAATGGTTTGGAATTAATTACCTTGTAACAGAATTTCTCTAAGAAAAACAACACATACACGTTAGTAAAGAGGTAACTAAAGTGGAAAATGAATCAGTTCATGTCCTCTTCCCCATTTGCTCTCCTAAAACCAAAGTATTAAGAAATATCTAAAAAAAGAGATGAGATCAGTCTTCAAATGAATACTATCAATCACTTTAAAAGATTCAAACATTGGGTGAAAATTAGTCAAGGATTATGATAAAGAGAGCAGAGGAAGGGATAATTGATAATTTGTCTTGAAATGATGCCGACAGGGAGAGAGAACGTGGCAATTAGTGGAAGCTGAAATGGTCTGACCTTTTGGAATGGGGGTGACTAGGGTTAGACACCCAGAGCTATTTTGGGGGAACTCAGTCAACAGATGTTTCTAGCATCACTTGGCAAATGCAAAGTTCAAATTGTTACTCAGAGCTGAGGTGGGTAGCATGATAACAGAGAACAGAAGTATGAGAAGTAGCTATTGACCGCCCTCATCTGGAATAAATTTGCATAGGCTTTGCTTCTGCAAGTATTCAGGGACTAACAGCATTACCCTCGAGTTTACAAACAGTTAACAGAGGCGAACTAGCTACTGCTGGGGCTGCTGGTGAAGAGAGGAGGAGAAAAGGGAGGCTCAATGTTTCCTGCTGGTTCCAGACATTGTAGACCAGTGAATATGTTAATAGTGTATGCTTTAAAACTCCGTTTTTAAAGTTTCTCCGTAGCTCAGAGATACTGTGTTTCTTGAAGTAGAAAATTTTAAAAGCTTCTTTTGAGAGACGCAGAGACGCTTACAGTAGGGAAAACAGCGAGTAACTAAGTGTACACAAATTAGTGTGTTTAGTTTTGCTGGGGTTTGTTTCAGGGAGAGGAAGAGTCCTAAAACATCTCTACCTGTTGTCCTGAGTACCTCCATCTATGAATAGGAAATAATGAGATTTTGTAACAGTAAATGTCTCACAATACCATAAGTATGAGTCAGTGAATCTGAAAATTCACACAAGATCTGCAGGTGGCCATTGTAATATTTATATTACCCAGGAAGAAACTCGTTGTCTGAACAACCCCCTTAAATCCGTGGGCCAGTTGGGGTTACTGCAGCCCAGAGGTCTGTGTCAGCTCTTGTATTCCTTTCCAGGGCTGTTTGTGTAAAGCGCATTCTGTCTGCCCAGTTAGAGAGGCCCTTTGGCAAATTCAAAGGTTCAGAGAGGCTCGACACAACTGTGTTCAATCATTTGTATTGTTTAAAATCAGTGGATTCACCACTTCCAAAGAGGGACCATAGTAAGGATAATGTGAAATTATAAAAACTTGAAATCAGTTGATTGAACTACAGAACAGAGCTGTTACGTGGTGCTTTCTAAGGGTCAGGAGTCCTGCTTTAGAGAAGACAGAGATTGTTGATAGAAGAAATTAATATATTGTAACAGTGACACTGAAAATCAGTGGAGAAAATATGAATTGGGTAGTGGATGGTGTTAATAAAACTCCCTTGTTTTATGTAAGACATATATATATACATATGCATATGTATATATATGCAACCTGTGTATGTCTATCCCTAGATACAGTGAATATGTGTGATTATATGTATATATTTGCACACACATCCAAGATGGATTAATAATTATGAGAGGCATAATTAATAATTATGGATTAATTATTATGATTTATATAATTAATAGAAGAAAAAGTAGAAGAATATTTTTGGGATCTAGGGCTGGGAAGAATTTCTCAAATCAAACTCCTAAAGTTTATGTGCTTTGAAGAGGATACCAGTAACAGCCATTCTGGAAAAAAAAAAATCTGTTAATGTTTAGTGAAATTAAGTGTATCTCTAGCCAGCACATATAGCTCCGAGAACTCTGACACAGGTCCTTAAAGAAAGTGTTTAAAGGATTACTTTGTATAATTTACACAGTGCTGTATATCAATCGTATCTCACTGAAGCTGGAAAAAAAGAAGTTGAAGACAGCCACATGCAGACCTGAGAGGGAAGTGATGAGCAAAATGTGGTCAGTGAGTTCAAGAGAACTTGATGGAGCAGTCACAGGCAACTAGATACGCCTATGTAACAGCTCAGAAAACAAATAGGTCTTAAAAAGATCAGGGTGAAGTTGAAACAGTAAGAGAAAAACAGACTTACATGAATGCACACAAGGCAATACACATACAAGAATGAGTACCTAACAGAAAATGGGCCCATGGCTGGGGATGGAAATACTGAATGGGGATAAAAGAGAGTAAATACATAGAACACGAGATTGGCCTTCCAGGGATGAATGATGAGGGTGTTCGCTGAGTTACAGAGTAGAATTGGTCAAACCGCTGTAAACAGCCAGATAATGAATGACTTAGAAATGCGGTTGAGCCAGGTATGATTTGGACAAGGAGACAATTGTTTATTCTGCTGACTTCAAGTTAGAGCAGATGGCATGATGGAGAGGAACATCTTGGTAAACTGGAAAGAAAGGGAAAGATGTGACGTTAAAAGCCAGTGTTGAGTCTTGAGTTCTGGCAGCACTGTGTTAGCCTCGTCAGTTATTTAAACTCCGTGAGCCTCAGTTTCCTCACTTGTATAAGAGAATGATAATGTACTATATACACATAGCAGTAGGGCTTTGTGCATTTTTAAGAATCATAAAATATTATAAATATTTACAGTCTGTAGGGGCACCTGGGTGGCTCAGTTGTTAAGTGTCTGCCTTCTGCTCAGGTCTTGATCCCAGAGTCCAGAGTTCGACGCCCCGCATCTGGCTCCCTGCTGGACGGGGAGTCAGTTTCTCCCTCTCCCACTGCCCCTGCTTGTGTTCCCTCTCTCACTGTGTCTCTCTGTCTGTCAAATAAATAAATAAACTCTTTAAAATTTTTTTAAATTTAATAAATTAAAAATAATATTTACAGTCTGTAAATAGGTTCCTGAATGATAGCTTCAGTTATTTTGTGTATGCTGCTAGTTCCCAGATCTGTTTAGTCACAACTTTCATTTGTTATCCAGAATCATACACTTACACTGTGGTTTGATATCTCTACTTGGATATCCAGCAGAATCATTATTCTCAGCTCTTGGAACCTGTTCTTTCAAAATTTTCCCTCTTTCAGTGATTGGCTTTACTTTTCACATATTTTCTAACACCTAGTCCTCAGAATGTTATCCACAGTCTTTCCTTTCTGATTTATCCCCTCTTCTAGACAATAGCAAAGTTCTATTAATTATAACTACTAATTGTTCTTCTTTATTCTCAAAACAACTGTCTTCATTTTGGTACCATTCTAAATTGCCTACATTGCCCTTAAAAAAAAAAAAACTCTCAACATTGCTCTCTTTCCCATAACCTTTTCAGTCCTTTTTGGAACAATTTAGAATGATCTTTCTAAATGTAAACAGTATTACGTTACCCTGCTCAAAATGCTTCCTTGAGTCTCGATTCCCCGGTGGGTAATGTCTAATCTAAACAGTTTATTATGATCTGACCTTTGCTTATTACCCCTCAACCTTCAACTTTCACATGAGTGTCTTTCAAACACCAGATCATGACACTTTAGTGTCTCATGTCCTTTATGTTAGTAGGAACTGGCCAACATCTTTGAATGGAGTAGAAAGTAGAGTACATTGCTTGTAGTGTGGCTAAGTACCATGTTGTGGCATTTTGATTCGCACATGCATACATAGACACATACATACATGTATGCATACACACATACATATATGCATGCATATACATACATATAGACTCTAAGATGTAAAATTTACTTCTTTTTCTGACACCCAGAATCCTCCATCTTACTGTCATTTCTGTCTGTCAACCAACCCGAGTAGAACTGCTTGCTGCTTTTTCAAGTGTGCTTTTTCTTACTTCCTGGGAGTTCTTTGTCTACCCCTGGAAATGTCTTTGCTCCACATAACCAGTACCATTCTTTGTCTTTCTTCATTGATTCAGCTTCAGAGTCCTCCTCCAGGCAAATTACTTTTGATCTTCACAGGGCCCCCCAAAGCAAGAGATCGTGTCATTGCTATATAATGCTGTAGTCTGTGCCCCTATTGGCACCTCCCATTACACTGTATTGTAATTTCCTATGTAGGAATTCTTGTCCCAGGAAACTGATCGCTCCCTGAAAACAGGGAATGTGTGTTACTATCATCATTTTGATTGCATCTTCCACCAAACTGATGGATCAAAGAGGGTCATCTCCAGCTCTTAAGTTCCCAGCTCTTAATTTCTAGTGTAATCTTAGATCTGACGTTTTAGGGAATATTTATAATAAATAGCTTAGTTACTGACTGCATTTCTTTATTAGTGTGGCTGAGCTACTATTCAGAATTTGTCAATTTAGGCATGTTTGTGTCTGTTGGTGATTGAATCTTGTACACTGGTGACACGGGACAATTTTCCCAATCATCCCCAGTCGTTACCAATATGTAAGATGGATGGAAAAAAAATAAGCTTACAGGATCGAATGGAAGCATCTAGGCTCTTTCTGTCAGTTAACAAACGTGCTGTTAAAATGTGAAAAACTCAGTCAACCATGTTTCCCCAAATACCCACTTGTCTGGCTTAATGAAGATAGCGGATCTCATTGCCATTTCTGTTTTTAATCCAGATGTTCTATGTTTTATATGCATACACTTAGCAATACCCTTGCACCAGAGATATTTTAAATGATAAATGATATGTTTCTCAACATCCAGTCATCCGAATACCTAATAAACTATCCTTCCCTTAGTATTTTCAATAAACGAAAGTTATTATGTTTCTCTAAGGGAATTTTGCAACTATGGAATTAATGACAGTGCCAGAACCACCAATTTTGTTAAGGCCAAGAGCAAAAGGAGGGGAAAAAAAAGCCTTAGAAAACTAACTACTTACCTAATGAAAACAAATCAATGGTGAGAGAAAAGACATTGTTATAAATGCCTTAGCTCTGCTGACTAACCATCCCATTTTTCTTTTTAGAGGAAAAAAAAATTCAGGAGAATCATTCGGGGTAGACAGTTTCTTCTCTCAGTTTTGCTAATATGTATTTTTAATTCTAAATGTATATTGCCAGACACTGTTCGAAATTCACTGACTTCTACAATTCTAGTTTTGAAATAACCTTTGTAGTTCAGTTATCACTTTAGGTCTTAGATTGACTCAAAGAACTGAGGGGGATTTGAATTCGATCCTGTCCCCTCTTGTCTTCTTGGCTTCTGCACTGCCATCCTCTACCTAGTCCTCTCTCCTGATCATATCTTTTCTTCCTTCCTTCGGCAAGAGCTGTTTTTTATCTCCTGAAATCAAGACCATTCTCCCCTTCCCTTGAAGAAGCCGGAAGAGAACTCAAATATATTAGTTCTGTTTTACCTCATCCTCCATCCATTCAGTTGTTCATCCATTCATTCATTCATTCAGTAAATATTATTGAGCACCTACTGTGTGCAAGGCTGCATTCTAGACACTTGAGATCAGGGAACATACAAAAATGTCTGCCCTCATAAACTTTACTCTTGCGTCTGTCTTTGCATAATGTAAATGATCTGTTAGTGGGCTTTTTCTTTCTTTCTTTTTCTTTTTTATTCAATTAGCCAACATATAGTACATCATTAGTTTTTGATGTAGTGCTCAACGATTCATTAGTTGTGTATATACCCAATGCTCATCACCACATGTAACCTCCTTAATACCCATCACCTGGTTACCCCACCTCCCAACCCTACTTCCTTCTGTAACCCTCAGTTTGGTTCCCGGAGTCCAGAGTCTCTCATGTTTTTTCTCCCTCTCTGACTTTTTCTCATTCAGTTTTCCCTCCCTTCTCCTGTGGTCCTCCGCACTATTCCTTATACTTCACAAATGAGGGAAACCCTATAATAATTGTCTTTCTCTGTTTGATTTATTTCACTTAACATAATCGCCTCCAGTTCCATCCATGTCGATGCAAATGGTGGGTATTTATCCTTTCTGATGGCTCAGTAATACCCATTGTATATATGGACCACATTTTCTTTATCCATTCATCCGTTGAAGGACATCTCACTTCCTTCCACAGTTTGACTCTCGTGGACACTGCTGCTATGAACATTGGGGTGCACATGTCCCTTCTTTTCACTACATCTGGATCTTTGGGGTAAATACCCAGTAATGCAATTGCTGAGTTATAGGGTAGCTCTATTTTTTTTTTTTTAAGATTTTATTTATTTACCTGACAGACAGAGATCACAAGTAGGCAGAGGGGGAGGCAGGTTTCCTGTTAAGCAGAGAGCCCTATGCGGGGCTCAATCCCAGGACCCTGGGATCATGACCCGAGCCGAAGGCAGAGGCTTAACCCACTGAGCCACCTAGGTGCCCCAGGTAGCTCTATTTTTAACATCCTGCGGAACCTCCATACTGTTTTCTAGAGTGGCTGTACCAGCTTGCACCCCACCAATAGTCTAAGAGGGTTGTCTTTTCCCCACATCCTCGCCAAGACTTGTTGTTCCCTGTCTTTTTAATTTTTGCCATTCTGACTGGTATAAGGTGGTATCTCATTGTGGTTTTGATTTACATCTCTCTGATGGCAGCTGATGTGAAGCATTTTTTCTTGTGTCTGTTAGCCATTTGTATGTCTTCTTTAGAGAAGCATCTGTTCATGTCTTCGGCCCATTTCTTGACTCGATTATTTGTTTTTTGGGTGTTGAGTTTGAGAAGTTCTTTATAGGTCTTGATACCAGCCTTTTATCTGTTATATCATTTACAAGTCTCTTCTCCCATTCTGTGGGTTACCTTTTAGTTTTGTTGACTGTTTCCTTTGCTGTGCAGAAGTTTTTCATCTTGATAAAGTCCCGATAGTTGATTTTTGCTTTTGTTTCATTAGTGAACTTTCTTAAATGTAAGTGCCTTCTACTTGTGAGATAAATCCAGAAGATATTTCACTCAGGAAGGCCAGATTTAGTTGAAATCTCTGAAAGCTCGATCAGTTGCAGTTGAGTGATACAGTATAAAGATACAGGAAGTTATATTAATAATTCCTCTTTGTGTTCCCATGACCATGGTGTTAAATGTTTTAATATTACACACACACACACACACACACACACACACACACACAGAGTCACTCTGTTTTTTTCAGTTAAAAAAAACTTACATAGATGGAACATATTTATAGTTAGAACATCTGGATTCTGGTTTCACCAGTCCCTGTTCATAATAAGACACTTTACTGAAAACTCTTTTATTATGCTTTAACAAACTGAAGTTCTCTTTCCTTATTAATAGTGCTGTAAAATACCCTGATTTACAAAATAATTGGGCCAGGTAGGAAGACTTTCTGATCATGTTAGACATCTTTATGCTATGTGACTGAGAGCTTGATAGGTCATCTAAGCTTCCTTTTAAATCCACCCAGGAGTGGAAATTTGACTTCTTTATATGAAACTTCCTTCTAATAATAGTATTTGTCATTATTTTCTTTATTAACTGGCAGTCTGCTCTTCTAAAATATTCACTTAATAATTTAAATTCTTGGGCGCCTGGGTGGCTCAGTGGGTTAAGCCGCTGCCTTCGGCTCAGGTCATGATCTCAGGGTCCTGGGATCGAGTCCCGCATCGGGCTCTCTGCTCAGCAGGGAGCCTGCTTCCCTTCCCCTCTCTCTGCCTGCCTCTCTGTCTACTTGTGATCTCTCTCTCTGTCAAATAAATAAATAAAATCTTTAAAAAAAAATAATTTAAATTCTTCCCTTAAAGCATCCCATTTGTCAGCTTATCCTGGTTTTCCTGTGGTTCTTCTTACTCAGGGGGTTATTCTATATCTATCATCTTTTTTCTCCTGGCCTGATTTCTAGATTTCTCTCATTCTGGTTCCCTTCCAGAATGAAGCAAATATAGTTTCCATACTTCATTATTTCTGGTAAACCATGGAATGTGGGACTGAACATAGTATCCTAGTTATGGTCTGTCTAGTACAATTTGTACCACCGAATTCTCCATAGTAATATGTGCTTGTATGTCCTATTTGTGTGCTATGTGTTTGTAACGTTTTTACCCGACAAGCTCTAGCACACTGAGTTTGTAGTGAGCTATACTTACAACACAAAGAAATTTCAGGGTTATAGTTGATTGAAGTGTCAAAATGAAAAGCCAGCATTAGGGTTAAATCCAGAAGGTCTATAGGGACTTTATTTTAATTATTACCACAGGGATTCATTATGCCAATTATATTGTTCAGCGTTCACCAACCATGGCAAGTGCTGACAAGGAAATTTGTACTTCTGCCTCCAATAAAAAAATGAATTATGCAGAAGTTTCAGTTGTACTTAATGTGTGAGCAATATTTTTTAAATTTTGTTTAGTTTTTTATTTTTAATTCCAGAGAGTTAACATACAGTCTTATGTTAGCTTTGGGTGTACAGTATGGTGATGAACAGTATTTTTTTAAAAATGCATTCTCGGGGCGCCTGGGTGGCTAAGTCATTAAGCGTCTGCCTTCTGCTCCCATCATGATCCTGGGGTTCTGGGATGGAGCCCCTCATGGGGCTCCCTGCTTGGTGGGGAGCCTGCTTCTCCCTCTCCCACTCCCTCTGCTTGTGTTCCCTCTCTTGCTCTGTCTCTCTCTGTCAGATAAATAAATAAAATCTTTAAAAAAAATGTATTCTCTCAGAATGGTCTCAAATTCAACACAATAAAGGGATCAGCCTTACTGTGGAGCTTATTTGAGGTGTTTCCCACCACGTTAATCTCATGTTGCAAAGATAAAGCCAGGTTTTGAAGACCAAATGAAAAGAATCCTGACAGAACAATACGTGGCTGAGGAGTCCTTTGTAAACAGAAATGGTTCTCCTAGGGGCGTCTGGGTGGCTCAGTTAGTCTGCCTTCTACCTTCGGCTCAAGTCATGATCCCAGTGGGATCGACCCCGGCATCAGGCTCCTCGATCAGCGGGGATTCTGCTTCTCCCCCTCCTTGCTGCTCATGCTGCCTCTCACTGTCTCTGTCTCTATCAAATAAATAAATAAAATATATATATAAAAAAGAAAGAAATGGTTCTCATTAAAGAAGACAATGAAGAGTGTCTTCGTTTTTTCAGGCTGCAGTAACAGTACCACAGACTGCGTGGCTTCTAAATAACAGAATTTGTTTCTCTTGGTTCTGAGGCTGGCGAGGTGCCAGAGCAAGGCCCTGGCCTTCAGCATTCATAGACCGTCTTCTTGCTGTGTCCACCCGTGGTAGAAGGGGGGAGAGAACTCTCTGGGATCTCTTCGATAAAAGCCTAATGCCATTCCTTCTGACCTAATCGCTTCCCAAAGACTTCACTTCCTAATACCATTACACTCAAGGTTAGGTTTTGACATGTGACTTTGGGTGTGTTGGGGTGGGGGGACACATCCGTTCAGTCTGTAACCTGTAGTGTAGAGGACATCACTGAATTGTGTTTCTCATGGTCCTCATAATGATAAGGCCCAAAAGAAAAATGAAATTGGAAAACTATAAATCATCATTAAAAAGTATCCATGTTACCAGTTGTAGGCAACAGAATGAAAGCTGTGAAACTTTGGGGAATATTTAGCTACTCATTCATCCACTATATTCACCTGCGATTGAATAAAGCTCCTCACCAACTTATATCACAGAACTGGTAGAATTGGCTGTAGATAAATGGTAAATGTCTGTTTTTAGCCTTTTTATGCTTGCATTTTGCAATTCAAAATTTGAAACACGTTCTGTGAAGACAGTTCTACAGCTCGGCCCTATGGGGATAAGTTCTCATAACCTCATGGCTAGGCCTGAACTAAGTCTCTTTGGTTATCTATTATTTGGTGTTTATATGGATGAGAGATTTGTTCTGTATTTTTGTTTTTGTTTTTTTCTTTTCAAAAGGAGAAGAAAGGCTTTTCTTTTTGATACCCGGGAGTAGCAGTTGGCATGGAAATGGAGGGTGTAGGCAATGGAGGGGATGGGATGGTGGCGTTTTTCTCACTTTCTCTGAGAGACTTGCTGTTTTTTTTTTGAGATCTGACTTGGTTATAAAATGTAATCTGTATGTTAAAAATGCAAGCAATATAGTAAAAATGTAAAACACTGAACCAACTCAAATTGTCATCAGAATTCGTTGCTGTTAATATTTTGGGAATCATTACAAAACTCCCTGATTTACACATACAGAGAGAAAAATGGGTAGAGAGAGAAACAATTTTATAAAAACTGGGACCTCTTATATATGCTAATTTAAATAAAGCTACTAAATGGGATTTGACTTATTTAATTGAAGGCAAAAGAAACGAAGTGCAACTGAAGCTGTCATTTGTATTCAATACAAGATGTCCCAGTTACTCAAACATCCATTTAAGATTTAGACAAAAGGTTATATAGAGCAAATAATCTGATTCTATTATGCCCCTTTTCAGAGCTAGGTTTCATTTGTAGGTTGTATTAATTTTATTCCCTTCTATTAGAGATAGTTAACATCTTAAAATTGATTTTGTCTTTTGATTTTTGTTAGGCATATATTTTTAACTTTGCCAGGATTGACAGTAGAATCTTTAACTCATGCACTGATTTTACAAGCTAGCCTTTTATCATCGCAATCACAAGCAACTTTATTAACATTTATTATGTTTGTAGGTGCTTGATATTTAAACAAGTTGGAGTAAATTCTGTAGGCAAGGAGGAACTCTTTAGAATTCTCAGTCCCTTTTCCATTCACCACTAAATTTTATTTTTTTTAATTCCCAGAGAGCTGCATAGTGAATAAATGCATAATATTAAGACAGAATGGAATCAACACTGCGGGAGAGCAGAAATAGTTTTGAATTCTCTACCAATCCCCCAATCACAGTAAGTATTTGATAACTAGCTTAAAGGCAGAATTGTTTGAATACCCAGTTATCTGCATACAGATTTCCTTTTGTTCCCTCCATTTGTCTAGGGAGCAGTTTTCATGTAAGTGTATTTATAATATTTAACGTATTAGGTTGTAGGCACAAAACTGTGTATGGTGAACTGTATTAGAGGCTTAAAGGATTCTTAAGGGTAATTTTTACCTTAATTTGACTCTTACCTTTCACGTGTATTAACCTCCAAGAGATCACAGTCCTGTATAACATTTAATATGTATATGCATATATGAAAATATACGTATAGGTATGTATGTATGTGTGTATTTGTATCTGTATATGTATGTATTTGCATGTACTTGTGTATGTGTATGTATAAACATGTGGGAGAAAGAGAAAGAGCAAGACTGAGACAGAGTGTGTGTATGTGTGTCGTAACTACCCTGATCATTTAAGCTTGGTCCTTGGTCCTGTGTTTAGTTCCAGGGTTCCCTATCAGTCCTTTCTATCTGCTGGTTTCCTGCAGTTTTTTGTAGAGTCGTTTTTACAACAGTGTCTTGAGGAGTTGCATTCTTTAATGTTTAAAAACATCTCTCTCTTGCTGATCTTGTTAAACAAGTGTGTTCTGATACCTTTGGCTTGATCCTCAGAACTCGAGAGAGCGTTCCAGTGCCCTCTGGCATTAACTACTCACATGGAGAGTCCAAGGCCGGTGTACGTTCCCCCTTTGATAGGTGACTCCATTCTTCTGCCAGGATTCCTAAAGAATTATTTATTTATATTTGAAAGCTTATTGGATGTCTGCATAAGAACCTCATGAAAGTTTTACTAGTGTGACCTTTTGATTTTAAGATTCTATTCTTGACTCTTTCATGGAATAGTTCCAATAGTTATCACTGAATACAGTTTTATATTTAAATTTTTGGATTCCTTATTTTTGGAACATCTGTTATCCATTCGATTTTCTTGTCAGACAAGGAATCTGTGGCAGTTACTTTTGGTACCTTTGAATATTGGATACCAAGAGTACCATTTTGCTCTTTTAACATGGGAATGGCAACTTTGGTCAGATTTAGAATTGGAAGTCTCTTCTCACATCTTTTTTTATACTGCTTTCTTGCTACATGGAAACAGTTGAACATATACAGTAGCAGAGATGAGAGTATGATGACCTGATTTATCTATTACTCAGCTTCAACAGTTATCATTTAGGGTCTCCTGGGTGGCTCAGTCGGTTAAGCATCTGCCTTCAGTTCAGGTTGTGACCTCAGGGTTTTGGGATTGAGCCCCACATCGGGCTCCCTGCTCAGTGGCGAGTCTGCTTCTCCCTCTCCCCCTCATCCCTACCCCCACCTCATTTTCTTTCTCTCTCTCTCTCTCTCTCTCTCTCTCTCTCTCACACACACACACACACACACACTGTCTCTCTCTCAAATAAATAAATAAATAAACACTCATAAGTGATGCTGTGGGCCATCAGTAAGGACTAGACTTACCCTTCTGTAAATAAGTGGAAAACTGGAAAAGATATATTGGACAGTAGGTTTTGGAGATTGGACAACAGGGAATTCAGGACTGTGAGCTCTCTGAAAAGGGACACAAATGAGGTGAGCCTGGTAGATGGCTTGACCTGCGGCCCCGGGGGCATTTCTTGTCCTGCCTCGTAGTGAGGGGGCTGGCCCACGGAGCATGGAAGTGTCCCTGATTTGAAGAGACAGGTAGCTGGAACCTGCGGGGCAGAACATGAGTGAGGAGGGAGCCTCATGAAGGAAAAGCGTCACAAATTTGTATAGAAGTTCCCTTGAGCCTGTTCCTGAAGACTAAGCTCTGGAGATCTATGGAGAGATTCCAGGAAGCCGGGCACAAATCACCCAGAAAGCTGTAAACTGAATCGTCCCAGCGGTCACGCAGGGCTGACAGATGAGCGCACGCTGCTGTTCCAGGCCCAGCTGTTTGTGTCTTCCCAGCACCGACCTCCAGACACGTGTGAGCGGGCAAGCCTTGAGATTATTCCAGATCCCAGCCTGGGAGCCATCCCAGCTGACGCTGTGTGAAGCAGATAGGCTCTCTCTGCTGAGCCCTGCCCAGATTGAAAATTCATGAGGGGAGTGAGTGTTTTAAGTCAGGCGCATCTGGGGTGGTTTCTTGCTCAGCACTAGATAGCCACAACATATCCTATACGTTGTCAGTTTCAATCACTGTGTGTTTTCTCGGGTACCGCGTTACTTCCAAATGCCACGGTCAAAGTGCTTCTCTTTGTAGTGACTCTTCTCTCTCGTGTAGCTTACGTTTACCTCCAGTACTGGTTCTTTTACCTTAGGGGAACCTCCTAATACCAGGAATTGGTTCTATATATCAGAATGATCCTAAATGCCTGAAAATGATGGTTTTCTGCAACAGCACTGTGAGAAATTTTTCTCTTTGGCGAATTTCTCCCCTTTTAGTACCCTGTGAACGGTCTTGAGAGAAAAAGCACTCTAACAGAGCTACCCTCTTTCCCCCGGCAGTTGTCCCAAAGTCCAGAGGTATTGATGGTGTTTTCTAGGTTTTTCTTTACTCATTTCCTACCACTCAGCACTCTTTTCTCTTCTTCCTTCCTTTCTTTTTCTTCCTTCCTTCCTTCCCTCCTTCGTTCCTCCCTCCCACCAGTCCTTCTTTCCTTCCCTTCCTCTCTCTCTCCCTCTCTTTCTCTTTCCCACTTTCTTCCTCCCTCCCTCCCCTCTTTTCTCTTTCTTCCTCCCTTTCTTTCTTTTTCTCTTTCTTTCCTTCTTCCCTCCCTCCCTTCCTTCCCAGAGAGGCATTGTCCCTAAGTGATTTTTCTTCAGTCTGAAATTCATGTCATCTATTTGAAACTATTTTCTAGTTTAACATCTGAGGAGGAATGTTCCCCACCCCTGCCTTGGTCATAAAGGTCAGCTTTTCTCACCTTACTCTTCTGCTTGCTCATCTAGCTAGGATACCGTTTATTTCCCAAAGAATCTGTTATGACCATACCTTGTTCCTTCCCTGGGAATAAATTCACAACTAACACACACAGTGTATAAGATGAGTTTTATGTACTTCAGAAAAACCTACTACTACAAAATTTAAGAGCCAAAGATAAACTGGGAAAATATTTCCTACAAATATTATAGATGTAAGGCAGGCCCCAACCTAATTATTATCAATATTTTGAATCGGATCTATGTTTGTTGTAGGGTTGCTCCTACACATTCTAGGATGCTCAGTAGCATCCCTGCTCTCTACTAACCAGACACCAGGAGTATACTCCCAAGGATGGGACTAAGAAGAATGTCTCCAGGCAATACCACTGTCCCCTGAAGGCTGTACAAGCCCCCCACACACTTTAGAACCACTGATTTCAGGCTGATTTCTTTAATTGGGCTGTGCTGTGTTGTATCTGGTTCTGTAGGATCTGGACATGAAAGTGTTTGTTTTCACTCATGTCGTAGTCTTCTGAGGTCAGTTGGCTCTTCTTTGCAGCTTTTCTCCAAGGAAGGATTTCTAGGGCAGCTTCCATATTGATCATGTGTGCCTCTGCATGGCAACTTCCAGTGTCCTTATTGCAGTTTTGCCATTTTAAGAGTTTTTTACTTCTTGCTGTATGGATGGGACAGAGAGAGAAAGACAAGAATTTAAAGCACTCGGGGCGCCTAGGTGGCTCAGTGGGTTAAAGCCTCTGCCTTCGGCTCAGGTCATGATCTCAGGGTCCTGGGATCGAGCCCTGCATCAGGTTCCCAGCTTGGCAGGGAGCCTGCTTCTCCTCTCTTTCTCTTTTTCTCTCTCTCTCTGCCTGCCTTTCTGCCTACTTACAATCTCTCTCTCTGTGTCAAATAAATAAATAAAATCTTTAAAAAAAAAAAGATTTCACAATACTCTCAACTGCCTTAGACTAGAAGTGATTCATGACTTTGGCTCCTGTTTTGATTTAATAATTTTAAAATAATCTTAAAAATTTGAAAATATTGAGTTTTTGTATATATTGCTCTAAGGCGGTGAACTATTAAATCATTTGTGGAAAGACATTGTCAACATGTGTCAAAGACCTTATAATCCTCATATTTTATTTTATTGAGATATAATTGATGCATAAAATGATACTTGTTTCAGATATACAACATAATGATTTGATATTTGTATATACTATGAAATGGTGAGCACAAATAAGTCTGGTTTACATCCATCATAGTTACAGTTTTTTTTCTTGAGTTGAGGACTTTTAAGACATATTCACTTACCAACTTTCAAATATGTAATACAGTATTATCACCAGTGCCTTTGTCCTCCACCTGCTAACCTAGATCTTGGGATTTGTTTGACTCTAAATTCAATCAGGAGGTCAGAGAGGATGGATCACAGATGTCAGACACTTGGGATAGGCCTGCCAAAATCTAGGGCTCTATGCTGTAAGAGACAAGAAAGAGTGTGGCCTGTCTTGCTTTTAGGTGCCCCTGATAATGTGGACCAGTGTGGTTTGGGCTCTAAGCATACTCCATTCAGATAATCCATTTCTTTTCCTAAAAGTGGTAAGTGAAGAACTGGATAAAACACGGTGCTACTGCTCTCTAATGGATCATGTGGCAGAGATGTCCTCATAGAGGACACACAATTTAGGGGATGTGCATTTGCTTGCTGGCACAGGCCGACCATATGCCTGATTCCTACGTGCGTAGATGAGAAGCAGATGAGCATCACGTCATTAAAGATGAGCATCAGATTAAGTGTTCAAGGAAGGAGCAAGGGCTGAGGAAGTGGTTACATCGAATATAAGGGTCTCTTCAGTTGTGGGTCAGCTAAATCAGCCAAATTTTTTTTTTTAAGTTTATACGTAGGTGAGGAGTAGGAAAAACAGGAAGCGTGTGCTGAAATGAGTTACAGGGCCCATGCAGTTAACATTTGGCAGATGTATAACAGAAACTAGACTGTTCACATTTATTGAGCAGCCCCTGGTCTAAGATTTCAGCAAAAACTTTTTATGATTCACACAAGATCACACAAATACCAATGCAAGTTACTAGCAGAAGGGAAGACCTGCACGTGGCTCTAAACGTTACTGAGAGTGACTTCTGAATAAGCCTAATGGAGGTGTTTACATATTGCTGATAATTGAGAACAGTTGGCTACATAGTGAGTGAGGCCAAGGAACGGATTTTTTTTTTTTCTTTTTGGCAAAGAGAGTTCACTGACACATGTTGTGCTCTATAAGTTCTGTGTCTCCTTTTTAATATTTCTGCTCCTCCCTCACTGCTGATCTGACAATTGTAACAGCGTCTGTTTCCAGCAGGGTGTTAACTTTGCCTCAAATTAAAGCTTGCGTCATATGTGTATTGGAAATCTGATAATCTGTTTAAAATATATGTTGAGTGAGTTAATGGATTTCCGAGGGTTCCTGCTGTAGTATCTATACTTTGTGAGAGCTATTTTTGTGTCTTAATAACTTTTATTTTTCTGTAGGGTAGGGTCTGGGTATGGCCCAGAGCACTGGTTCTTAAATGTTGCTACCAGACCAGCCTCATCAGCACCTCCTGTGAATCCAAATTCTTAGGCCCCCATCCCAGATCTAATGATTCAGGACCTTTGGGGATAGAACCCAGCACTCTGTTTAACAAGCCCTCCAGCGAACATGGCTATGTTCAACTCTGGGAACCACCCTACTAGAGCCTGGGTACTTAACCCATGGTTGCTGAAACACTGTAGGAATGAAAAGAATGCTTATTAGTAATCTAGAATCATGAGACATACTCTGGGATTATGGACTCAAACTCTGGACTTCAACATCTTCAAGTGGTTGGCATGCATACTACAGCTCTCCAACCAGTAAGAACCACCTCCAGTGATCCAGTTACTAGATTTCCATTTATTTGGGATAGGACGCATGCCTTGGTTATTGTGTTTTTTAATGCTTCATTGACAGATAACATACATGTAATATACATACTGAACAGTATCTTAAGTGTTTGTATGTTTCAAAGCTTCCTCTGGTGAACCTAATGTATAGTCAGTATTAGGCACTCATATTTAGGGGGGACAACCATAAAGTCCTCACGTCCTCGATAGCCTTCCTTTATCCGTTGAATTCACATTTTTAATTTCTCTGTTCTTGTTAAGAGTCTATCTACAATGGATGTTAAAGTAATTACGCTTGTCTTTCCTCAACAATGTGTACATTAAGCACATACACAATTAGGATACTCTAAATGTGCTAACTTTTTATAATACTCTTTGAGGAGTCCTTTCTTAAAAGTGCCACAGATTTGAAAATTTTTGCCTACCCAACTCCATTAATATTTAGTGAAGATCCTAGATTAAATTGGGCTAATCACTGAACAGGTGCAAAGGGACCTGCTTAATAAGTGGTGTATCTCCATGGCATCAACATAGTTTTATTCTTTGTAGACAAATGAATGTGATTTAGTTTGCATGCATGAAGCACAATTTCTCTGTTGGCCCAGATGTTGATTAGCAATGCTAGAAATAAGGGGGCCAGTCTGAAAATTTGGATGGAAAACTAAAGTATTTGTTCAGAATCAAAAATATTTGTGGCTCAACTGGCTGAAAGGGCGAAAAATACGCTGCCAGTTAGCCTCTTTTCCACAGATAATAAGCACCAGAAAAAGAGTCCAGATTATACTGCCTAGGCTGAATGAACAAAGAGTAGCAGTAATCCAATTTATGTAGTTAAAACTGTGCCACTGGTTTCTTTGCTCATGCAGGCTGTGAGGATACAAGTGAACGGGGATGTAAAGCTATACGATAAATATTGGCCTTTCAGCATTCTCACCTTCAGTATTAAAAGGGAAACAAAGGAACCCAAACAAGCAGTAGGTACTTCTTTGAGTGCCATTATTTTTATAATAGTAGGGAACAAACTTTAAACAACAGGAGCGCTTGTTACTGAGATCTAGGTTCTGACGCCTCATATTAAATGTGACCATAAGCACCTATAAACAGGATGTACTGACAGAATATAAATTAAATCATGAATCCTTCTTCATAGACCCAGTTATATGAAATACATCACTAACTAGAACATTCAGTGTTTCTGTCTCATAATTTATGCAGTTTCTAAAAGCCTGACATTGCTAAGAATCGTGAGCCTCATTGTTCTGTATCACTTTAAGACAGCAATAGTAATGAGATGGAAAAGGTGGGTTGAAAGCCTGCTGGAGTGAGGCTGGACTGTGAGAGTGAGAAGCACCAAGAGGTCTAGATGGACACATTAAGCTTTATGCATTAAAATTAGGGGTCTATTTTCATGCTATAAAAATCTGAAAAGGTGAGACTTCCAGGGAAAATGGTGGAGTAGGAGGACCCTAAGCTCACTTTGTCACACGGTTGCAAGTGGATAACACTTACATCAGTATAAATAACCCAGAAAATGACTCAGACTGGCAGAACAAACTCCCCAACAAAATGTAGAGAAGACAGCACATAGAAGATGGTAGGAAGGGTGGAGATGTGGTGGGAGTTAAACCTCATGGATCTGGCCATTGGAGGAAGGGAACCGAGGGTGTGGGGAGGTGGGAGAAGCAGACTATGTCTCTAAGGAGCCTACAAGAGGAAGACAAATCCCCATAACATTAGACTTTGAAAACCAGAGGGACCAATTTTCATGAGTTCTTACAACCAGTAGGACTTAAAGCCTAGAGTTTTAAAAATGAATAGGCTCAGCTCTGGGAGGGCCAAGAGGGCTAGAGGAAACTGAGTCCCTTCCCTTAAAGAGACTGCACAACAAACAGCCCTGGGAGATCCAACACTGAAGCAGCTGTTTGAGAAACACTTGGGGCATGTACAGGAGGGAGAGTTATTAGTAACCTCAGAGTTCACTGGAAGACTTCTCCCAGGAACAAAGGAGCTGGCAGGCACCATTTCCTTCTCCTGCCCCCCCCCCAGCATAAATACACAGCTACTTGTAGGAACCACCATGACACCAGCATTCACTACCTGACTTGCTTACACAGTGCCCTGCCCCCTCCAGCCAGGCCTGCCTCAGTCCCAGTCCTCTGGAGTTCCCTCCCCCTAGAAGATCAGCATAAACCTTGTCACAACTGAGTCTACCAACTGCATGCTTTGTGAGGCCTTCGTTTCATTGGCAGCGGTAGCCAGTCACCTCCCACAGTGAATGCACACACTTGGTTAAAACTGTGTGCTCTACCTGCACACTTTGCACCACAGCCTGGCTGGCATGGTCTTGACAAAGACTGTGTATTTGTCTGTATCTGTGTCTGTATCTGTGTCTTCTTGGCAAAGACTGTGTATCTGTCTGTATCTGTGTATCTGGAAGAGGACCCGTGTGCACAACTTGCAGGCACAGCATGACAGCATGTGCTCTGTGGAACAGCCCCAGATGGCCCCAGGCTTAGTGGCGGATGCATGTTCCCTGTGGGAGGGGGCCAGTGATATCTTGTTAAAAGTACATTCCCTGTCCACTACTTTTGAGACCAAGAGACTTGGCTGACTTTCTTCACACACAGAAATAGACACAGAGAGTTAGACAAAAATGAGACAAGGGAATATGTCCCAAATGAAAGAACAGGACAGATCACAGCAAGAGGCCTAAGCAAAATGGAGATAAGTAATATACCTGATAGAGAATTTAAAGTAATGATCATAAAGATACTCACTTGACTTGAGGAAAGAGTGGAGGACATCAGTGAGAACCTTAACAAAGAGATAAAAAGCAGAACCAGTCATAGATGAAGAACACAATAATTAAAACTAGAAATACATTAGATGGAATAAATAGCAAGCTGGAAGAAGAACAAATGAGTGACCTAGAGGACAGAGTAATGGAAAATAATTGAGCTGAGCAGGTGAGAGGGAAAAAAAATTATGCAAAAAGAGAATAGACTTGGGGGAATTAGTGACTCCATGAAACACAGTAGCATTCTCATTATAGGGATCCCAGAAGAAGAAGAGAGAAAAGGGAACAGAAAATTTATTTGAAGAAATAATAATTGAAAACTTAACAAATGCAGGGAAGAGAACAAATTCAGATTTAGGAGGCACAGAGAGTCCCCCAAAAACATCAACCCAAGGAGGTCCATACCAAGACACATAGTAATTATAATGGCAAAAAGCAGTGATAAAGAATTTTAAAAGTGGCAAGAAAAAAAGTAGTTACATAAAATGGAGACCCCATAAGACTATCAGCAGATTTTTCAACAGAAACTTTGTAGGCCAGAAGATAGTGTCATGATAAATGTAAAGTGCTAAAAGGGAAAAATCTGCAGCCAAGAATACTCTTTCCAGCAAGGGAATTAGTTAGACTAGAGGGAGAAATAAAGAGCTTCCCAAACAAAAGTTAAGGGAGTTCATGACCACCAAATCAATCATGCAGGAAATTTTAAGGGAGACCCTTTGAGTGGAAAGGAAGGACCATAAATAAGAGTAAGAGAAGTGGGAAGCATAAAAGCAGTAAAATAAGTATATCTGTAAAAATCAGTTAAGGGACTTACAAAATAAAAAGATGTATAACACCATATACCTAAAACATGCTAAAGAGAGGAGTAAAGAATGGGTTCAAACTTAACCAGCCATCAACTTCATAGACACTGCTCTGAGCAGAAGATGTTATATATAAACCTAATGGTAACCACAGATCAAAAACCAGTAATAGATATGCAAGCAATAAAGAGAAAGGAACCAAATATATTACTAAAGAAAGCAAACTATGACAGAAGAGAACAAGAGAAAAGAAACAGAGAAGATCCACAAAAACACAGGACAAATAACAAAATGGTAATGCATACCTGTCAATAATTACTTTGAATGTAAATGGACTAAATGCCCCAATCAAAAGTTATTGGGTAACCAAAAAAAAAAAAAAAAAAAAAAAAAAAAAAGACATAGGTGACAGAATGGATAAAAAACCAAGACCCATCTATATGCTGCCTACAAGAGACTCACTTTAGACCCAAAGACACATGCAGATTGAAAATGACAGGATGAAGAAACATTTATCATGGAAATGGATGTGAAAAGAAAGCTGGATTGGCAGTACTTAGACAAAATTAACTTTAAAACGAAGACTCTAACAGGACAAAGAAGGACACTACTTAAGCATTTAGGGGACAATCCAACAAGAAAACATAACAATTGTAAATATGCATTCAACATGGGAGCACTCAAATACATAAAAAATAATGACAAACATAGGAACTAATCAATAGTAATGCAGTAATAGTGGGAGGCAAACACCCCTTTTACATCAATGGACAGATGATCTAAACAGAAAACTCACAAGAAAACAGTGGCTTTGAATGACGCATCAGACCAGATGGATTTGGTAGATACATTTAGAACTTTCCATGCTAAAACAAACTGTAGGATATACACACTCTTTTCAAGGACACATGAACTATTTTCCAAAATAGATCACATTTTAGGGTGTCTTAACGTCAGTTAAGCATCTGCCTTCAGCTCAGGTCGGATCGAGCCCCACATTGGGCTCCCTGAGCAGTGGGGAGCCTGCTTCTCCCCTCTCCCTCTGCCTGCTGCTCCTCCTGCTTATAGCTCATTCACTCTCTCTCTGTCAAATAAATAAAATCTTTAAAAAAAATAGATCTCATACTAGGTCACAAAACAAGTCTCAATAATTTCAGAAAAATGAAAATTATACCACACACCTTTTCTGACTACAATTTAATGAAACTAGAAATCAACCACATGAAAAAAATCAGGAAAGAACCCCAAAACATGGAGATTAAAGAATATGCTACTAAAGAGTGAAGGAATCAACCAAAAAATCAATCTAAAAATACCTGGAGACAAATGAAAATATAAACAACTCAAAATCTTTGGGCTGCAGCAAAAGCAGTTCTAAAGAGGGAAGTTTATACCAATACAGGCCTATACTAAGAAGAAAGAAAAAAATCTCAGGCAACCTAAACTTTATACCTAAACGAACTAGAAAAAGAAGAAGAAAAAACCCAAACCCAGCAGAAGGAAGGATATAATAAAGATGAGAACAGAAATAAATGATACAGAAACTAAAAACAAAACAAAGCAAAAACAATAGATCAATGAAACCAGGATCTGGTTTCTGTGAAAAGATCAACAACACTGATAAACTTGTAGCCAGATGCATTCCCACTCCCCCACCACACACACCCTGACCCAGAAAAAAAGGACTCAAACAAAATCAGGAATGAAAGAGGAGAAGCAACAGTTGACACCACAGAAATAGGAAGGATTGTAAGAGAATATTATGAAAAATTATATGCCAACAAACTGTACAACCTAGAAGAAAGGGATATACTCTTGGAAATACGTAACTTTTCAAAACTGAAGCAGGAAAAATAGAAAACGTGAACAGACTGATGACCAGTCCTGAAATTGAAACAAATCAAGACACTCCCAAGAAACAAAAGTCCAGGAGCAGATGGCTTCATGGGTCAATTCTACCAAACAATTAAAAACAAAATTTAAACAAAAGTTGAACTGAGTATTGGACCCCTCTTTCATAGCTGATGCGAATGTAAAATAGTGTAGTAAAAGTTCAGTAGTTACTCAAATTGCTAACTATAGGATTAGCATATAACTCAACAGTTCCACTATTAGGTGTATAACCACAGAAATAATAATACAACTCCACCCAAAAACATGTTCATGCATGCTCATAGCTGCATTATATAATAGCCAAAAAGGAGACGACAAAGGTGTTGGTCAACTGATGAAAGTTAAAAAAAAATTTAAAAGTGTTCTATCTGTACAATAGAATGTTATTCAGTCCTGAAAAGGAACTAAATACTGGTGTTACATACTGCCCAGATGAACCTTGAACTCATTTTGCTAAGCAAAAGAAGGCAGCCACAATTTGTATTCAGACAGACCACAAATTGTATTCCTTCTTTTATGTGAGGTACACAGAACAGGCGAATCTATAGAAATGAAAAGTATAAGAGTATAGTATAGAAATGAAAAGTAGCTAAAAGCTGGGGGGTGATGCTTGAGGGGAAAGGGGGGTTGACTATAAATGTGTACAGGGCTTCATTTGGAGGGGTGATGAAAATGTTCTGAAATTCAGGAGTCGATAGGTTTGTATAACTCTGAATATATGAAAAGCCACTGAATTGTATATTTTAAAAGGGTGAAGCTTATGAAATGTGAATTCTATCTCAATAAAGCTATTAAGCAAAAAAAAAAAAAAAAAAAAAAAAAACCAAAAAACCCCAGATGAACTAAGTAGTGATACCAAATAGTGGTTACTTCAAATAAGCTGTGACATGGGGAACAGCAGACGTTGTTTAGAATTTCTCTTCTCAACAAAGGCAATAATGGAGATGGGTGGGGACTGTGTAATTATACTCAGCTGGCAGAAATACAAACTTTTTCAGCCAAAGTTTAAACAATGTAGAGGAAGAAAGATTCAGATCATGTCTACAAGGTTCAGGTTTCAACTGTGTTGAGAAAAAAAAACCAACAACCAATTTAACAACCCATTGAAATCAACAAAATAACTGTTCTTGGAGGCTATTGTATGAAATTACTTATTTGAACATACAGTTAGTAATACTTTGCACAGGCACTTCTTGTTTTTGTTTTGGTGTGCCTAAGAATGTGTGAGGTATTACTTCACAGAAAAGCAGAGTATTTGAGTTACTTTTTGAATGATCATCATCACAATTCATTTATGAATCATTTAATTATTATGAAAAACATTATCCAGCCCAGAGAATCCTAAGTATATTTTTTTCCCAATCATTTTGGACCTGAGGGATTTTGAATTTCAGAGGTGAGATTTCTTATAATGTTCCTCCTTTCACAGTAGCTACAGAGCTGAAATGTGGGTGTGTGAATAGAGAAGTATATGCTTTTCCCTCCTCCCATCCTATGTCTAGCCTAGCCTTCAAGTGGCCTTGTTCACAGAGCAATGATTAGTTCAGGGTGGGTTCTCAATGAGATCGCATCATATGGGGATGGAATTATAACATGAACAATCACATGCAGACGAAGTAAAAGGTTTTTTTTTAAGATTTTATTTTATGTATTTGACAGACAGAGATCACGAGTAGGCAGAGAGGCAGGCAGGGCGGTGGGGTGGGGGGAGCAGGCTCCCTGCTGAGCAGAGAGCCCAATGTGGGGCTTGATCCCAGGACCCTGGGATCATGACCTGAGCTGAAGGCAGAGGCTTTAACCCACTGAGCCCCCCAGGTGCCCCCAGATGAAGTAAAAGTTAATGAGAGGCAGGATCACCCATATTCTAGCTAATTTCACTTAGGTGGGAAAGTCTTCAGAGACATTTGGAAGAAGCTTGTATGGCAAAGAAGTTGATGAGGGGATCAGGAATGTAATCTGGATCATATATTAAAGGATTTTTATGAAGTAGTATACATAGGATAGTTTTGGATACTACAGATCTGCTAATTCTCCAAATTTGGTCAGTCGTAAGTAGTAAGTAATGTAGATTTTCTACATTTTCTCACAGGTGTTAACACTCATTCTTATCTCTGAAGGAAACCTAGAAACCTAGAGCTACATAAGCAATCAGCTTTCCTATAGATGTAGATTTCTTAGCACTCAGCATTTGGTTTTTGAAGACTAAAACAATCTGGAAATGGGCCAGTGGAATTGGGTGCTGTTATGGAATTCTTAGTGAAATGTGCTATAATTGCTTGCAGTTTTGTATTTTTTGAGTTAAATCTTGTGGGTCACTGTACAGTAATTATAAAAGTGCGTAGGATGGCAAATATATGTCAACTTTCTGACTAGGATAATAGGCATTTACAAATTGCAGTATTTAGCACATTTATTTGATAATTCTCAATATTTGGACTTTTCAGGTATCTTTTGACTGGGTGGAAAATTTGGGGCAATAAGTATATATCTAAAAGTTTCTGTAAAAATCATAATTCGTTAGAATTCCTGTGCCCCAAATGAACATTGCTTAAGGCAAAGAAAATTAGATTAAGATAGTGGATCTCAATCAAATATGGGGGTTCAAGCATATATTTCCATTCACGGAAATGAAAACTGGAAGTTTTTTTGCAAAAACCCGGCAGCTCAGTTTTATATTGTTATTTTCCACTGAGTGCATGGGCTTGGTTTGGGATCTAAGTGCTGTAAGCCTTTAATGTTTTAGTGTTCCTCTGGGGTTAGTTTGGATTTCTTTTTCTTTTGCAGAGACTGGGGTCAGGTGAAGTCGGCACAGTAGATCATGTAGACTTGTACAGTTTCGAGCCAACTTTAGGATAGTTTGGCCCCATGTCCAAATGTACAAAAAGAAAATACTTATGAAAGCAGATTTAAAGTCTTTCTGGAGTGAAGGGCTGGGGGGGCAGGGCACCACTGCCATTTAATCATGTACACAGTACATAGCAGGACATTTTTAAGAGTGGATAACTTGAAAGATGGCAGCTCAAATGAGAAAGATTACAGTGGTATAAGGAGCCCTCTTAGTAAAGTGTAAAGGTAAGTAAAGGTAGAACTAAGTTGGAAAAATCAATATGAACTCCTGACCCTCTGACCGTCCTCCCTTTTAAAGAGTACACCCCCCCCCCCCAACAAAGTGTCCTAAGGCCATTCTGGCAACTCAGGTCATTAAACAAAGCAAACTACTTGCACTCTGTTGCCTCTATTTTTGAACCTACCATGATATTCCACTAAAAGGAAACATTTCTTGTTTGGGCCAGAAAAAACAAAGGTGAGCTCAGAATATCTTACTGTCACAAGAAAGCTAGGGTGTATTTAGAGAAATATTAAGTGTTTTTAAGACAAAGAGGTCTGTATAGAAAGAGGGCTGTTAGTTGCCAAGGAGAAAATGTTTGACATTAAAAAGGGAATTAGAACGGTGAGTTGAGAAGTTCTAATTTCATGTTGATAGTGCAAAGGAGAGGGGAATCCAGAATTTGTGAAATGTGATTATAATGCATAAACTACAGTTTATGAATTTGTAGTAGTGTCTATAAAATATATATCAGTTGCCATAAATTGGATGATGCCTACACTGGATCAACAATAGACAGGCTGTAAAATACAGATTTTTGTTTAAGCAGAGGGATAAAACTTTAATAGTGAGAATGCTGAATGGGAAATGGGAAATGTTGAATGGGAGATGATAAGAGGGGGTTTAAAAGGGCAGTCTCTTGCACAGAAAAGAATAGCATAAATGTTTTATCTTAAAGTAAAAGGAGTGACTTTATATATTTAAAATAAAGTTTAGAGATTAGGCTGACCTTTGGGAAGAGGGAGGGAGAGAAGGAAAAAAAAAGTAAAACTATGGAATAATTTGCATTTGTTTGGCCACAGAAATGAATGCAATGAAGAACACAGTAAAGGTCAAACCAAGTGGGGTTATTACCCAGATTGAGGAGGAATTGTGTATGTTCCAGTTTTGTTAGGATGGCATTGGGTCCCAATCCCCATACTAATGGGAACATGATTAAAGGAAAACTCACATTTAAGTGGTGTTTGTTGAAAAGTGAGGATAAACATTGTTTAATTTTTTAACAGTTTTTATTTATTTATTTGACTGAGAGAGATATAGCGAGAGAGAGGGAATACAAACAGGGGGAGTGGGAGAGGGAGAAGCAGGTCCCCCGCCGAGTAGAAAGCCTGATGCGGGGCTCGATCCCAGGACCGTGGGATCATGACCTGAGCTGTGATGTCATATGGGGAATCTCATTATGTACAAAAGGATGAACATGAACTAGCATACTTGAAAAGGTTTCCCAATACTACAGACATGCTTCTACTTTGCCCAAATTAGTGGAGTTTTCAAATAATGTTATTTATCTGTATTGTCTTAGATAATCCTCATGCTGGCCTTGCTGCTTGGGAGAATCCCTTAGGAGCTCAGCCTGGAGAAAGACTGGGTGTCTTGGCTTAAATTTAGAGTGCTATGATCAGGCAATAGGGGTGGCTCCTATCAGTCAAAATAGGGCGGAACAGAATAGGGAAAGGATAATCACAAGGTCTTTGAGTAAATTCTCACTCTCAAAAACCAAAAGGCTAAGCCAAATAGATATATAGGCTCTTTAAACATTGACAAGTGAAAGTTCCATCTTGATCACTGAGGCCTGACATGGGAAAGTGAGTCACCAAAGATCACTCTGATGCTAAATGGCAGAACATGCCCTATGGCTTTTACAGTCAGTGTTCCATCTCCTGTCATGAGCTGCTGTGGTATTAACAAACACCAGGTAAGTTCATGTGTGATCCCAATGTGACATTTTAAATGGTAAGTTAACAGTTGGTCACACATAAATGGTGTAAATATGAAGATAAACGAAGTGTTAGAAAATAAAGAGTAAATCAAAAGAGAGGAGTAAAATATTAATAGGGTTCTTATGTCAGAAATAGAGGCTAATTTGTCTGAATTTTTACCAGACTTGGTTGCATTCACCATGTTAATGATGTGTAGAAATACCCAAATGCATCAAAATTTAATCCTGGCAAATGAGAGAGGCCAGCTTGATTTAATGGAAAATCTGATTTTGAAAATATAATTAAAATTAATGGAGGTTTATTACTTTCAGGTAAACATAGTAACTAATCATCAAGTAAAGTGTTCTGTTGTTGTTGTTGTGCCAAATTTGCTCACATCAGAATAGTTACTAATGAGTGATTTATTCCATATATACTACAAACAAATGTTTAAAGTTCTCTTTGGTATGTTAAATACCTTTCATTTTTTTTTAACGATTTTATTTAAAAAAGAGCAAGAGTGGGGGGTGGCCAAAGAGAGAGAGAGGGAGAGGGAAAAGCAGACTCCGTACTGAGCTGGAAATGTGATGCTGGGCTTGAACCCAGGACCCTGGAATCAACGACCTGAGCCTAAGGCAGACACTTAACCACTGAACCACCCAGGCGTCCCACCTCTCTTGCTTTTTTAACACTACTGATTGCTCTAAAAGTTGCCTTTACTAATAACTGCAAGGTAAGCACCTCAAAACCCTGTATTTTAATGCTTTGAATTATATTTTTAGTAAATTTCTATTGAGCTGTAATACACAAAATGAGAAGTAGGTGTCCAGCTCAGTGAATAATCTCAAAGTGAACACACTCATGTAAACACTACCCAGGGCAAGAAATAATTGTCGACTAGCTCTACTGAAACTACCTCTTGCCCCTTCATAATCACTGGTACTAATTCCTTCCCTGCCAGTATATGAGCACTGTCCTGACACCATAGATGAGTTTTACCTATTTTGGGACTTGTATAATGGGGATCATATGATAGACAGGTGTATTTTTGTTTGGCTTTGTTTGTGAGATGCATCCATGATGTTGCATGTGGAAGTAGTTCATCCACTTTCTTTGCTCTATAGTTTTCCATTACATGATTACATCATGACTCATTTCAGCTTCTCTGTTGATGGACATTTAGATTGTCTCCTATTTTTAGCTATTATGAATACTGCTGTTTTGAATGCTTTTGGTGCACTTACATACCAGTCTCTCTTGGCTATATCAATAGGAGCATGATTCCTAAATCAAACTGTAGGAGTATGTTAGCTTTTTTGGTAGATAACCACAGTTGTACCAATTCATACTTCTACCTGCAGTGTATAAGAGTCCACTGAGCCCATAGGTATGTCTTAGTTGTCAAATTTTGTACTTTTAGTAGTTCTAGTGGGTGTAATACTATACCATTGTACTTTGAATTTCTACTTCCCTGATTATTTGTTTGTCTACTACTTGGACATCCTCATTTTGAAAGGGCCCGTTCATGTCTCTTTCTTGTTTTAACATCAGCTTCTAGGTCTTTATCTTTTTGATACATAGGAATGCTTCTTGTATTATAAAGATTCTTTAAAAAACCATTATATATCATATATTCTTCATATACTCCATGTTGTGGGTATGAACTCTCTGTCAGTTATATGTGTTGCAAATATTTTCTCCGGGTCATTGTCTTAACTTTTTGTTTTCCTAATGTCTTTTCACTAATGGAATATCTTAATTTTAATCTAGTATAAATTATTAATCTATTTATGGTTAGTGCTTTATGTATCCATTTAAGACATCTTTGAAGTGACTGAAGTTGCATCCTAAAATTTGTTTTATCTTTCACACTTAGATGTGCAATCCATGTGTTTAATTGAGTGACCCAATGTCACATTTATTATTATCTGTTGATCCCTTTCCCACTGTTGTTCTGTTGTACGTTTCTGATTACTCAGGTGTCCGTATGTGGGAATGTTTTCTGTTTACTTTCTATTATGTTCTGTTTTTATAAGCTGTCCTTGGGGCCTGGGTAGCTCAGTGGGTTATAGCCTCTGCCTTCGGCTCAGGTCATGATCCCAGGGTCCTGGGATTGAGTCTTGCATCCGGCTCCCTGCTCATCAGGGAGCCTGCTTCTCCCTTTGCCTGCTCTGCCTGCTCTCCCCCTGCTTGGGCTCTCTTACTCTCTGTGACAAATAAATAAATAAAATCTTTAACAACAACAAAAAAATTGAAATGTTGTTACAAGTCATGACAGCAAGTGGAGGAATTCCTTCAACTTGTTTGATTCCCTGAGGATTTTTGTGGTTTTTCTTAGAACTTTACATTTCCATATAAAGTGCAGAATACGTTCATTAATTTCCACAAATAAATTTCCACAGATGCTAGGTCTATAATGGAAGTTCTTTTGAATGTAGGTCAGTTTGAAGGAGAATTGACATCTTTCAAAATTGAGTGTTTCAGTTGATGAACATGGTATATTCTTCCATGTATTTAGATTTTATTTACCTTCTCTTAGTAATAGAGTGTTTTTTGTATAGAAGTCTTGAGTGTATTTATTTCTGTTTTATTATCCTATTGTAAGCAATATTGTTTTAAAATAATTTTCTGTTTACTCAAGTAAAACATAAATACACAAAAGTGAACATATACAGCTTGGAGAACTTTTACAAACTGAACACACCTGTGTAGCTAGCACCCGTGCAAAATAGAACTTGACCAGTTCAAAAGACCTCATTGTTCTTTCAGCAACTAGAGCCCTAAGTGCATCCCCTATCCTGAAATTTACCAGCAGAGATAAGTTCTGCTATAAAACTAGTATCATATAATATGTACTCTTCTTAGTGATTATTTTGCTCAGTATAGTGTTAATAAGTCATGAATATCAATATGTGTAATTGTAGATCATTTGTGCTAATAGTTGCATACTAATTGGTTATGAAATATACTACAATTTAATAATCCATTTTCCTGTTGATAGGTATTTAGTAGTTTTTAGCTTGTTTATGTGCTTTTAATGTTAGTCTAGTTGATCTGGAGTAGTAGTTCATTGTGGGTTTAATTTCCATTTTTCAATAATGATCTTGAGCCTTTTTCATGTGCTTATTTGGATATGCTTTTATAAAAACCTTGGCAAATTGTCTAAAGTCCTTTGTCAATCTTTTGCCCTTGAGTTGTACTGTAGAATGCTTTATATATTCTGGATACAAATTCTCTTTGAAATGTACTTTGTGAATATTTGGTCTCAGTGTGTGACTAGTATATTTTCTTATGTCATCTGATGAAGAGAAGTCTTTTCAAAACAATGTCTAGGGGCACCTGAGTGGCTTAGCTGGTTAAGTGTCTGCCTTCGGCTCAGATCATGATCCCAGCATCCTGGGATTGAACCCCAAGTCAGGCTCTCTGCTCAATGGGGAACCTGCTTCACCCTTTTCCTCTGCCTTTGCCTGCCACTCCCCCTGCTTGGGCTCTCTCTCTCTGTCAACAAAATCTTAAAAAAAATGTCTAATTTATCAATTTCTTCTGTTATAGTTAAATCTTTTGTTGCCCTAAGAAAACATTGCCTGCATTAAGTTCATGAAGATGGTTTTAAATAATTTCTGTTTGGGCGCCTGGGTGGCTCAGTGGGTTAAGCCGCTGCCTTCGGCTCAGGTCATGATCTCAGGGTCCTGGGATCGAGGCCCGCATCGGGCTCTCTGCTCAGCAGGGAGCCTGCTTCCCTCTCTCTCTCTCTCTGCCTGCCTCTCCGTCTACTTGTGATCTCTCTCTGTCAAATAAATAAATAAAATCTTTAAAAAAAAATAATAATTTCTGTTCAAAGTTATATTTGTTAGCCTATATATTTATATGATTGGTAGTGAATTAGTTGTGTATTTTATAAGGTAGAACAAAACTTTATACACACACACACACACACACATATATATATATATATATATATATATATATATATATATATATATTCTAGGATCATTGGTTAAAGTGTTATCTTTTCCCCATTTAATTGTTTTGATGCCTTTGTCCATAGTCATTACAGCATGTAGAACATCTTGCAAATCTACAAAATAGGAAACAGAACTAATATGTGAATTCAGCAGTGTTTCAGAATAATGAGTCAATATAAAAAATTTTGTTTTTGTAGACAGAACAATTAAAAAATAGAATTTAAAAAATATTTTAAATAGGATCTGGAAATATAAAATACTTAGGATTAATTTTCATACAAGATGTGAAATACCTCTATATAAATATTAATCTTAATACCTCTGTAAAATAGGATTATTTTATATGGTAATAATAATACATTACTTAAAAATTTAATGTAAATATGTCCTAAGTTCATGGATTGGTAAACTCACTGTTGACAAATAATATGTCTTTAAATTGATCTATAGGTTTAGTACAATCCCAATCAAAATCACAGTGGGTGTTTTTATAGAAATTGAAAAGATTAGTCTAAATTTTTTTTTTCTTTTTTAGAGAAGGGATGGGGGCAGAGGGAGAGAATCTGAAGCAGGCTCCACATCCAGCATGGAGCCTGATGCAGGGATCAGTCTTAGAACCCTGAAATCATGACCTGAGCTGAAATCAAGAATTGGATGCTCAACAAACTGAGCCACCCAAGTTCCCTGATCAGTGTAAAGTTTATATGGAATTTTCTAATTATTTGTTGTGCTATATAGAAATAGAAATGATTTTCGTTCACTTAAAGTTTGGTTAACATCCAGGGCAAATTTTTAAAGTAGAATTCAGTGATTCATCACTTACATTTAGAACTCAAGGCTCATCACAACAGGTGCCCTCTTTTTTTTTTTTTTTTTAATTTTCAGCGTAACAGTATTCATTGTTTTTGCGCCACACCCAGTGCTCCGTGCAATACGTGCCCTCCCTAATACCCACCACCTTATTCCCCCAACCTCCCACCCCCCACTCCTTCAAGACCGTCAGGTTGTTTTTCGGAGTCCATAGTCTCTCATGGTTCACCTCCCCTTCCAATTTCCCTCAACTCCCTTCTCCTCTCCATCTCCCCATGTCCTCCATGTTATTTCTTATGCTCCACAAATAAGTGAAACCATATGATAATTGACTCTCTCTGCTTGACTTATTTCACTCAGCATAATCTCTTCCAGTCCCGTCCATGTTGCTACAAAAGTTGGGTATTCATCCTTTCTGATGGAGGCATAATACTCCATAGTGTATATGGACCACATCTTCCTTATCCATTCGTCCATTGAAGGGCATCTTGGTTCATTCCACAGTTTGGCGACCGTGGCCATTGCTGCTATGAACATTGGGGTACAGATGGCCCTTCTTTTCACTACATCTGTATCTTTGGGGTCAATACCCAGTAGTGCAATTGTAGGGACATAGGGAAGCTCTATTTTTAATTTCTTGAGGAATCTCCACGCTGTTCTCCAAAGTGACTGCACCAACTTGCATTCCCACCAACAGTGTAAGAGGGTTCCCCTTTGTCCACATCCTCTCCAACACATGTTGTTTCCTGTCTTGCTAATTTTGGCCATTCTGACTGGTATAAGGTGGTATCTCAATGTGGTTTTCATTTGAATCTCCCTGATGGCTAGTGATGATGAACATTTTTTCATGTGTCTGATAGCCATTGGTATGTCTTCATTGGAGAAGTGTCTGTTCATATCTTCTGCCCATTTTTTGATATGATTATCTGTTTTGTGTGTGTTGAGTTTGAGGAGTTCTTTATAGATCCTGGATATCAACCTTTTGTCTGTACTGTCATTTGCAAATATCTTCTCCCATTCTGTGGGTTGCCTCTTTGTTTTTTTTGACTATTTCCTTTGCTGTGCAGAAGCTTTTGATCTTGATGAAGTCCCAAAAGTTCATTTTCGCTTTTGTTTCCTTTGCCTTTGGAGACATATCTTGAAAGAAGTTGCTGTGGCTAATATCAAAGAGGTTACTGCCTATGTTCTCCTCTAGGATTCTGATGGATTCCTGTCTCATGTTGAGGTCTTTTATCCATTTCGAGTTTATCTTTGTGTACGGTGTAAGAGAATGGTTGAGTTTCATTCTTCTACATATAGCTGTCCAGTTTTCCCAGCACCATTTATTGAAGTGACTGTCTTTTTTCCACTGTATATTTTTTCCTGTTTTGTCGAAGATTATTTGACCATAGAGTTGAGGGTCCATATCTGGGCTCTCTACTCTGTTCCACTGGTCTATGTGTCTGTTTTTATGCCAGTACCATGCTGTCTTGGTGATCACAGCTTTGTAGTAAAGCTTGAAATCAGGTAATGTGATGCCACCAGTTTTATTTTTGTTTTTCCACATTTCCTTAGCAATTCGGGGTCTCTTCTGATTCCATACAAATTTTAGGATTATTTGTTCTAGCTCTTTGAAAAATACCGGTGGAATTTTGATCGGAATGGCATTAAATGTATAGATTGCTCTAGGCAGTATAGACATTTTAACAATGTTTATTCTTCCGACCCAAGAGCATGGAATGGTCTTCCATCTTTTTGTGTCTTCTTCAATTTCTTTCATGAGTGTTCTGTAGTTCCTCGAGTACAGATCCTTTGCCTCTTCGGTTAGGTTTATTCCCAGGTATCTTATGGTTCTTGGTGCTATAGTAAATGGAATCGATTCTCTAATTTCCCTTTCTGTATTTTCATTGTTAGTGTATAAGAAAGCCACTGATTTCTGTACATTGACTTTGTATCCTGCCACGTTACTGAATTGTTGTATGATTTCTAGTAGTTTGGGGGTGGAGTCTTTTGGGTTTTCCATATAAAGAATGATGTCATCTGTGAAGAGAGAGTTTGACTTCTTCATTGCCAATTTGGATATATTTTATTTCTCTTTGTTGTCTGATTGCCGTTGCTAGGACTTCTAATACTATGTTGAACAAGAGTGGTAAGAGTGGGCATCCTTGTCGTGTTCCTGATCTCAACGGAAAGGCTGCGAGCTTTTTCACATTGAGGTTGATATTTGCTGTGGGTCTTTTGTAGATAGATTTTATGAAGTTCAGGAATGTTCCCTCTATCCCTATATTTTGAAGCATTTTAATCAGGAACGGATGCTGGATTTTGTCAAATGCTTTTTCTGCATCAATTGAGAGGACCATGTGGTTCTTTTCTCTTCTCTTATTGATTTGTTCTATCACATTGATTGATTTGCGAATGTTGAACCATCCTTGTAACCCAGAGATGAATTCCACCTGGTCATGGTGGGTAATCTTTTTAATTTTTTAAAAATTTATTTGACAGAGATCACAAGTAGGAAGAGAGGCAAGCAGAAGAAGAGGGAAGCAGGCTCCCTATTGAGCAGAGAGCCCAATGCTGGGCTCGATCCCAGGACCCTGGGACCATGACCTGAGCCGAAATCAGAAGATTTAACCCACTGAGCCACCCAGGCACCCCGGATAATCGTTTTAATATACTGTTGGATCCTGTTTGGTAGGATCTTGTTGAGAATGTTAGCATCCATATTCATCAGTGATATCGGTCTGAAATTCTCCTTTTTGGTAGGGTCTTTGCCTGGTTTGGGGATCAGGGTAATGCTGGCTTCATAAAAAGAGTCTGGAAGTTTTCCTTCTGCTTCAATTTTTTGAAACAGCTTCAGGAGAATAGGTGTTATTTCTTCTTTGAAAGTTTGATAAAATTCCCCAGGGAATCTGTCAGGTCCTGGGCTCTTGTTTTTTGGGAGGTATTTGATCACTGCTTCAATCTTGTTACTAGATATTGGTCTATTCAGGTTGTCAATTTCTTCCTGGTTCAGTTTTGGGAGTTTATAGTTTTCCAGGAATGCATCCATTTCATCTAGGTTGCTTAGCTTATTGGCATATAACTGTTGATAATAACTTCTGATGATTGTTTCTACTTCCTTGTGTTAGTTGTGATCTCTCCCTTTTCATTCATAATTTTATGAATTTGGGCTTTCTCTCTTTTCTTTTGGATTAGTGTGGCCAATGGTTTATCGATCTTATTGATTCTTTCAAAAAACCAGCTTCTAGTTTCATTGATACGTTCTACTGTATCTCTGGTTTCTACCTCATTGATCTCTGCTCTAATCTTGATTATTTCCCTTCTTATGTGTGGAGTTGGTTTGATTTGTTGTTGGTTCTCCAGCTCTTTAAGGTGTAGAGACAGCTGCTGTATTCTGGATTTTTCAGTTTTTTTGAGGGAGGCTTGGATGGCTATGTATTTCCCCCTTAGGACCACCTTTGCTGTATCCCATAGGTTTTGGACCGAACTGTCTTCATTCTCGTTGGTTTCCATGCATTGTTTAAGTTCTTCTTTGATCTCCTGGTTGATCCAAGCATTCTTAAGCAAGGTGGTCTTTAGCTTCCAGGTGTTTGAGTTCCTTTCGAACTCTCCTTGTGATTGAGCTCCAGTTTCAAAGCATTGTGATCTGAGAATATGCAGGGAATAAAGTCAGTCTTTTGGTATTGGTTGAGTCCTGATTTGTGACCCAGTATGTGGTCTGTTCTGGAGAAGGTTCCATGTGCACTTGAGAAGAATGAGTATTCTGTTGTTTTAGGGTGGAATATTCTGTATATATCTATGAGTTCCATCTGGTCCAATGTGTCATTCAATACTTTTGTTTCTTTATTGATTTTCTGCTTCGATAATCTGTCTATTACTGAGAGAGGTGTGTTAAGATCTCCTACTATTAATGTATTCATATCAATATGACTCTTTATCTTGATTAATAGTTTTCTTATGTAATTGGCTGCTCCCATATTGGGGGCATAGATATTTACAATTGTTAGATCGTCTTGGTGGATAGTCCCTTTAAGAATGATGTAGTGTCCTTCTGTATTTCCGACTACAGTCTTTAGTTTAAAATCTAATTTATCTGATATGAGAATCGCTACCCCGGCCTTCTTTTGAGGCCCATTGGCATGAAAGATGCTTCTCCATCCCTTCACTTTCAGTCTGGGTGTATCTTTAGGTTCAGAATGTGTCTCTTGTAGACAACATGTGGATGGGTCCTGTCATTTTATCCAATCTGCAACCCTGTGCCGTTTTATGGGCGCATTTAGGCCATTCACATTGAGAGTGATTATTGATAGATACTTTTTTTTAAATAAAATATTTTATTTATTTATTTGACAGAGAGAGAGAGAGATCACAAGTAGTCAGAGAGGCAGGCAGAGAGGGGGGAAGCAGGCTCCCATATGGGGCTCGATCCCAGGACCCTGAGGTCATGACCTGAGCTGAAGGCAGAGGCTTAACCCACTGAGCCAACTAGGCGCCCCGATGGATACGTTTTTATTGACATCGTGTTACATTTGAGGTCTTTCTTCCTGTAGATTGTCTCTATATTTCTGTTCAATGATATTTTTAAGATTTTTTTTCTCTTTTATAGAACCCCTCTTAATATTTCCTGCAGTGTCAGCTTGGTGGTTGCATAGTCTTGTAAGCCTTGCCGGTCTTGGAAACTCTTTATCTCTCCATCCATTTTGAATGTCATTCTTGCTGGATAAAGTATTCTTGGCTACATGTTCTTCTCATTTAGTGCCCTGAATATATCTTGCCAGCCCTTTCTGGCTTGCTAAGTCTCTGTGGACAGGTCTGACGTTATTCTGATGGGCTTTCCTCTGTATGTAAGGAGCTTCTTTGTCCTGGCTGCTTTCAAAAGGGTCTGCCTACAATTATAATTCTTCATTCTTACTATTAGTTGTCTTGAGGACTTTTGAGAATCTATAATCTTGGGGGGAAACCATTCTGCCTCTAGTACATGAACACTGGTTTCATTCGTGAGATTGGGAAAATTTTCCTGGACAACTTGTTCCACTATATCTTCTAGACTTCTTTCTTTCTCCTTCCCTTCAGGTCCAATAATTCTGATGTTGGAACATTTCATGGCATCATTTATTTCCCTGATTCTGTTTTCGTGGCTTCTAAGCTGTTTGTTCCAGGCTTCCTCCTGATCCTTTCTCACTGTTTGTCCTCCAGATCACTAATTTTTATCTTCTGTCTCAGTTACCCTAGCTTTTAGAGAATTTAGATTAGATGGGAACTCATTGAGAGCATTGTGAACATCATCCCTGGTGGCTTTCACTTCTGCCCTAACATTGTGAACATCATCCCTGGTGGCTTTCAGGTCTGCCCTAATCAATTCCATTTGGTTATCCATGGCTTTCTCCAACCTAGCTATTGCCTGGGTAATTGTTAGCCTGAATTCCCTTTCCAACATATTGTCTATGTCGATAGCCATTAGCTCTGTTGCAGAAGGCCCATCCTCTGTATTTTTCTTCTGTTGGGCATTCCTCCTCCTAGTCATTTTGGTGAGAGATGACTGAACAGATGTAGCTGGATGTATCGACTGTGGTGCAGTCAAGGGGCGCTCTGGAATGCTTCTGAGCAATCAGGGTTCCCCACCCAGATGAGAGAAAAAAGAAAAGAAAAAGAAAAAAAAAAGAGAGAGAGAGAGAGACAAGAAAAAAAGGGAAGATAAAAGAGAAGGCTCTGCCCAAATGGGCCCCAAGGTAAGATTTATGAAGTATACGAACAAAAACAGACAAACAAAAAGACTGACAAAATATATGACAAGAGAAAAATATATATATATATATAAGCAAAAAAAAGGAAGAACCTCGTCAAAAAGAACCTCAAGTATAAGATTTATATACTATCAGGACAAACACAAATACACAGGAATACTGGCGGAAGAAAAAGATGGGAGAGTGGTTACAAATTCTCAGTGTGGGCGAGGAAGGTTATTTTGATTCTTCCTGGATGTATCTTGATATCTTTGTTAAAGTCTCAACTTTCCTAAGATAAAGGGGGATTAAAAATTGGTTTACCTATAGGGGTAGCATTGATTGGGGAAAGGGGGTTACCTTGAAATTTAACTCTATATGAATATTAGAAAATAAAAGTGAAAAAAGAATAAACTAGACTAAACTAAACTAAAATTTAAAAAAATTAAAAAAATAGGAAAGCAAAAGAAAAACACGGGCGTATGTATCAAAAAGTTCAGGTTAGGGGCGCCTGGGTGGCTCAGTGGGTTAAGCCTCTGCCTTCAGCTCAGGTCATGATCTCGGGGTCCTGGGATCGAGCCCCACATCGGGCTCTCTGCTCAGCAGGGAGCCTGCTTCCTCCTCTCTCTTCCTGCCTCTCTGCATACTTGTGATTTCTATCTGTCAAATAAATAAATAAATAAATAAAAATCTTTAAAAAAAAAAGTTCAGATTAGAAGGTTATTATGGAATTTGATGTACTGGACATCTCACTGTGATGGTAAATAGGTTAAAAAATTATCTGTATAAAAAAAAGTGAACCAGAATAGTGGGAATGAGTTAAAAATAAAAGTTGTATCTATGAAGTAGTGGTGATTGTTCTCTTGTCGTCTTTTTTTTTTTTTTTTTTTTTTCTTTCCTGGTTGGTTTTCTGGGAGAGGGACTGCCACATGGGTTTTCAGTCATTGATGTTCCTTGAGTTAAGTCCTCTCGCACCCCTCAAGGGGGTGGGCTCTGAGGAAACCGGTTTTTCAGGCTTTTCTTCTTTAGAGGTTTTTATGTTTGTTTGTTCACTTTTTTTTTCTCTCGCCTTGACAGTTTTTGATGGTTTTTGGAGGTTTAGAGGAAAGCAAACTGCACCCCGACCTCCCTCTCAGAGAGAAACCTCAGTCTGCTCCCCTGTGGGTGCTGCAGAGCTGCTGGCAGAGCAGGTTCCGAGTCGCGGTCCCTGGGGATGCAGATTCTCCTGCTTGTACCCAAAACCACAGCAGCGGCGGCTGTCTGGGCAGCTCCAGACCGCCAGAGAGGTTCCAAGCAGTGATCGCACACTGAGATTTCCCCCGCTGGCCCGGGCTGGGAGTGCCTGGTCTTTACGGGTCCTAGAGCACCGGGCTGGCACCTGTGCGCACTCTCCCAGGGGAGGGTGAGGGGTGCGCACCTCACAGGAGCCGGACCCCACGCGTTCTCGGGCACACTGGCGGCTCAGGGACCGAGACCTGGTTTCTCCGCCGCACTCTCTCTAGCTCAGCGCCAGGGGAGGCTGTCCTGGGTCCGGGGACTTAAGCCCCTGTCCCTAACTGCCCCGATTCCCACAATTTCCCCCTGCGATCCTTTGCTCTTCTTTAGTGCTTTCAACCAGACTCCAAGTTGATGCTGGTCCCCAGACTCAGGGCACTCTCGTATTGGGGTAGTACTTTCCAATCGGTCTCGTCTGGTGGCTCCCGCCCCCTTTTGTTTATCTTCCAATATCAGTCTGACAGTTCCCACTCTGCTTTACCTGCCCACTGGCGTCTTCTGCCCCTGTAGAGATCCAGACGTGTATAATTCTGATCTCAGGCTGATTTCATGGGTGATCGGAGTTCTTTGGTAGGTAATCAGCTCACTTTAGGGTACAGGTTGAAACGGCGCCTCCTCCTACTTCCCCGCCATCTTGTCTCGCCTCCACAGGTGCCCTCTTTAATAACCATCACCCATCTAGTCCATCCCCCACCCACCTCCCTCCATCAACCCTCAGTTTGTTCTCTGTTGTTAAGAGGCTCTTATGACTTGTTTCCCTCTCTCTTTTTCCTTCCTCCTTTCCCTTATGTTCATCTGATTTCTTAATTAAATTCCACATATGACTGAGATCATGTGGTATTTGTTTTTCTCTGACTTATTACACTTGGCATAATACACTCTAGCTCCATCCACATCATTGCAAATGACAAGATTTCATTGTTTTTGATGGCTGAGTAATATTCCATTGTGTATATGTACCATATCTTCTTTATCCATTCATCAGTTGATGGGCATTTGGGCTTTCTCCATAGTTTGTCTGTTGTTGATCATACTGTTGTAAACATTGGGGTGCACGTAAGCCTTCGAATCTGTATTTTTGTGTCCTTTGAGTAAATACCCAGTACCACAATTGCTGGACCATGGGGTAGTTGTATTTTCAACTTTTTGAGGAATGTCCAAACTATTCTCCGGAGTGGCTGCACCAGTTTGCATTCCCACCAATTTTTTGTTGTTGTTTATTAAGATTTTATTGGTGACAACAGAGTTTAAAACAAATCAACCAGAAATCAAAAGTTACATTGCCTTGGTCCAGATTCTCCACATCCTCGCCAACACCTGTTGTTTCTTGTGTTGTTGATTTTAGCCGTTCTGACAGGTGTGACATGATATTTTATTGAGTTCTGATTTGTATTTCCTTGATGATTAGTGGTGCTGAGCATCGTTTCATGTGTCTCTTAGACATCTACTTGTGATCTTTGGAAAAGTTAATGTCTTCTGCCCATTTCTTAACTGGATTATTTGTTTTTTTTTTTTGGGTGGTGACTTTGATAAGTAGTTTATAGATTTTAGATACTAACTCTTGCTCAGACATGTCACGTACAAATATCATCTCCTAGTCTGCATTTTAGTTTTGTTGGTTGTTTCCATCCTTGTACAGAAGCTTTTCATCTTGATGAAGTCCCAGTAGTTCATTTTTGCTTTTGCTTCCCTTGCTTCTGGTGATGTGTCTAATAAGAAGTTGCTGCAGCCTCATGCATTCAAGGAGGTTGCTTCCTATATTCTCATCTAGGATTTTGATGACTTACTGCCTCATATTTAGGTCTTTCATCCAGTTTGAATTTATTTTTGTGTCTGTTTTGTGTCAGTACCATTCTGTCTTGATGACTATAACTTTGTAATATAGCTTGAAATCTGAAATTGTGATACCTTCAGTTTTGTTTTTCTTTTTCAGAATTGCTTTGGCTATTCAGGGTTGAAATAGAAATGATTTTTCAGTATTAATCTTACACTCAGGACATAACAAATTATAGTTTGTACTAGTAAACATATACTTTATACTAATGATTTATCTATACATTTGGATTTTCTAAGTATTCTCATTATTTTGAATAGCAAGTATTTTATTTTTTCCTCTCCAGTTCTTAAGCTTTTTATTCCTTTTTCTTCGCTTGTTAGCACGAGGTTCTCCAGTGTAATATTGACTCAAGGCAGTGCTAACAGTTGTTATTTTATCCCTATATCAGAGGAAAATCTTTCAGCAGTGTTTCACTAAATACCATGCTTGTTCCAAAAACAAACTTTTATCCAATTAAGGATGTGCCTCTCTGTTTCTGGGCTGCAACTGGTTTTTGTTTTGGTCTTTTTTCTTTGTTTTCTTGAGAAACTCTATAATTATTCTTTTAAGATAGTGGCTACTATCGATTGCTTTTTCAAAGTTAAACCAACTTGGCATTCTTCTAATAAATTCAATATGCTCTTTATCTTTTTTGACTATGGTCGGATTTGATGTGTTTAGGCATTGTTTAGGAGATTTTTGGTGCACGTTAATGTATTTCATTTTCCTTTCTTGTGAAGCTTCTATTATGTTTCAGTATCTGGATTATGTTGGTCATAAAATTAGTTAAAGAATTTTCTCTTTTCCCCATCTTTTTTGAAATACTTGATTTGAGATGCATGTTATTTATTCTTAAATGTATGTCATAATTTACTGGTTGAAGTTATATGAGTCAGAGCTTTTCTTTGTGGGAAAACATTAAGTTATGATTCCATTTTGGCAGGAATATTCAGGTTTTCTACTCCTTGAGGCACTTTGAATAAGTTCTGCTTTACAGTCAAACTAAGTTTATGTCATATAGTTTTTAAATGTACTGATGCAACATTTTTGATGATAACCTCTTTTTTAGATGTCTTCTTTCCTTCTCAAATGTTTCAGCCTTCCATTGGCATCATTTTTATCATGTCTGCCAAAACACCCTTGGCACTTCTTTTTTTAGGAGACAATCTCTTTGTGATAGATTGTGTTTTATTTGTCTGAAAGTGTTTTTATCATACTCTTATTTTTGAAGATTATTTTACTGGAAACAAATATAAGTTGGTGGTCATTTCTTTCAGACCTTTTTAATATCCTGCCCTTGTTTTCTGGTTTCCTTCATCTTTGGGGGGAAGTCAGCTTTTGATCGTATTTTTACTTCTTTGAAAATAAATAATACTTTGCCCTTCTTGTTAGTTTTCAGCAGTTTTGTTAGAATCATTCTTGATAAGGTTTTCTTTGAATTTATCCTGCTAGAAGTTCATATTGCTTCTTTGAATCTGTGGCTTGATGACTTTTATCAGATTAGGAAAATTCTCAGGAATTCTCTCTTCCAGTACTGCTTCTTACCCAATCTCCTGTACCTCTCTCTGAGCCACAAAATCCTAGGCTTAGCTCCTTTCTGGATCTTAGTTCTACAAATGCTCACTGCCCTAGTAGCTTTCTGCTGCCATTAAATAGATGTGGATGTTTTGTAAAATACTTTATCCATATTTTCTAGGTGTTGTTAGTGGAAGAGTTGATCTGAATCAACCTATTCTGTCATTGTTAGAATTCAAAAATACATGAAATTTAACTTAATAGAATCAGAACTAAGTTCATAGGTTTTTCATCTGTTAAAAAAATCTCAGAATATTTTTTTATTCTTGTGATGTTTTCATAGGCTACATTAATTTCTACACATTATGTTATATATCACATATTTTAGTGAAACCTGTAGTTTTCCTGTAACATTTTATTGTTTTTGTTAGAAGAGTACACTTGTGCTTCTCTAATTTCTCCCTCTGTTTTTCACAGATAAATGTTGCAATGCATCCCTGGGAAATAATGGGGAAAAAATCCTCCCTTACTTCCCTCCGTAATATAAATATTTTGCTTTTTTTATAAGCTAACCAAAGAATATCATCAAAGTACATAGACTGTGAAACCATGGTCTATCATTCGTTTTCAAAATGGGATATGACATGTGTTTGTTTTTTTTCCAAAAATCTCTAGACTATTACTGAAGTATTAACTACAGTTGACACGGATTCTTACCGTGATTTTGAAATGTGTTGTGAATCGGCATCTTTTGACTGATACACACCTGCCAGTTGGAATGGGCATACCTGGGGTTGTATAACGATGAAATGAAACCATTGAAGTTTGGGTGGCGTAAAAATTGGCAGAGGGAAATAAGTCAAAAAAACAAAGTCAATTATCATATGGTTTTACTTATTTCTGGAACATAAGGGATAGCTTGGAGGACATTAGGAAAAGGGAAGGAAAAACAAAGGTAGAGAAATCAGAGTGGGAGATGAATCATGAGAGACAATGGACTCCGGAAAACAAACTGAGGGTTTTAGAAGGGAGGTGGTGAGGGGATTGGTGAGCCTGGTGATGGGTATTAAGGAGGGCACAGATTGCATGGATTACTGGGTGTTACATGCAAACAGTGAATCATGGAACCCTGCATCAAAAATTAATGATATACTGTATGGTGAGTAACATAATAAAAAAATAAATTAAAACAGCAATGAAATTAAACCATTAAGGATTGGGTAGTATAAAAGTTAGATGGGTAGAACCAGATTTTGTACAGGGAGGGCATAGGATGGAGAGCCAAAATTTAATAGCTATTTATTGATTTTTTTTTATTTGTCAGAGAGTGACTGAGAGAGAGAGCACGAGAATGAGCACAAGCAGGGGAACCAGCAGGCAGAGCAGGCAGGGGAGAAGCAGTCTCCTGGCTGAGCAAGGAGCCTGATGCAGGACTCGATCCCAGGACCCTGGGATCATGACCTGAACCGAAGGCAGATACTTAACCACTGAGCTACCCAGGCATCCCTGTTTATTGATTCTTAAACCCAAACTCTGAACTCATGTTTGAGTCCTAGGAAGAGAGTGCTGAACTGTAATTAAAAGTAGCAGCATCAGAGGTTGTGCTCTTTCCAGCAGTGTTCTAGGAAACAAAGGACATTTCAATGTACCTCAGTACTAACGGGTTGGAACAGGCAAGAGATATCACAGCAGATTCCACTATGATAGACAGGTTTCTTTTATGTGCACATATGGGTATGAATCGTGTTTTCAAATGTAATGTATTTCTTTCTATAGAATGTCCTGATGGTAGATAGTAATCAGAATATCAGATGAGAAATCAGAACTCAAGCTGTCATTTTCTCTCTCTCTCTTGCTAACACTTTTTAGTTAAGATTTCTGTGGTCAAAAAAAATAAAAACAATAATTGATGCTGTCAGTGAGTTAAGTCACTAGCCGCTTCTAATCCTAGCAAGTTAAGAACCCTTGTGAAGATTTGTGTATCATACAGAGAATAATTATCAACACTACTTTCCTAACCTGGGTAATAATAATAATTGGAAGCTGACAGTTATGGAATGAATACGTTATGGGAATAAGAGGTACAGCGTAGGGAACATAGTGATACTGTAGTAGCACTGAATGGTGACAGGTGGTGGCTTCATTTGTGGTGAGCATAACATAGAGTAAAAAGATATTGTACCCCTGAAACTGATGTAACACTGGTTATCAACTACACTCAAACACAAAAATTTTTGGAAAAGATGAGTTGGAAACTGAATTCCTTCCTTCATTAATTATTCATTCACTAATTCATTTGACACTTGGTCCTGAACACTTCTGATGCTCCAGAGACTGTGTAGTTCCCTAGACCTGCCATTTGCTTGGGTCGTTCTTGGTGTGTCCAAATGGTCCTCACTGCCTTGGTGGTTCTCTAATGCCTTCAACCAGATAAGTACTTATTTATCTGTTTGGTTTAGTCCGTAATTTGTTGTTTTCAGCAGGAAATTGATTTTGACCCATAACAAGTGACAGGAAGGTACTCACTTTGAAGGGTATTTCAAGACCATAAAAAGAACTGTGTGGTTTCATGCAAAATGATCTTAATAATCAATGAGGAAAATTGTGATTTTTCTCTGACCTTTGAAAACTCTTGTCAAAATACTATGACTCTAATTTTCAGTTAACGTATAGGAAAGTAAAGCAATAGTAAAACTCACATGTTTATCATGCCCTGTAATTTAAAACAAAGACATTGATAAACTGTTTTCTTTCTTTTTAGACAACTTATCAACAGTAGTACGAATAGTGCTTTCTTTTTTAAGATTTTATTTATTTATTTGACAGAGATCACAAGTAGGTGGAGAGGGAGGCAGAGAGAGAGAGGAAGGGAAACAGGCTCCCTGCTGAGCAGAGAGCCCGATGCAGGGCTCAATATCACGACCCTGGGATCATGACCTGAGCGAAAGGCAGAGGCTTTAACCCACTGAGCCACCCAGGCGCACCTGAATAGCGCTTTCTTTCTTCTTATCATGTAACTTATGAAATGGAAGAAAAACCTTTTCAATGCTTGGGTAATGGTCATTCTGTTTTCAAAGATTGGATCAACTTCCAATATTTTGTCATCTGTTCATTGTCATGAAATATCTCCAAGAGTTCCTTTCTTGGGAAGATTTTCTTGCTGTTATCACTTCCTCAAGAGCGGCTTCATCCTTTTTATCACAGCCACTTGCTTTAGTTGTATCACTAGGATCACTTTGCCCAAGTTGCTCTGACTGCATATCCAGCTACAGGTTCCTTAAATGATGGGGGGTGTTAACAATGTCTTGGTCAGCTCTTTTACAGTCTGTTCGTGTTCTATTCGAATGTCACTTGTAGTATTATCACTTTCTGTTTCTTTGTTGCACTTATATTTTGTTGCCCAATTTCCTATTTCAATTATCCATTTTTGAGAAATACCACATGGGTTGGTCCTGGGGAAACAAGGAAGCAACACAGCTGTACACTTTGCTGTCTATGAAGTGAGGAACAGATGCTCACTGACTAATCACTGACAGACTTTGAGAGAAGGGGTTTGATTTGTCACTGATGATGATATAAGCTGTTATATGTAGAATGATCCATGAACTGAAGAGCTAGCATCTTTGTTTATGCTTGAAAGAATTTCTCACAGTTAATCAATGGTGGTAATTGAAATTTGAATCAAGTCATCCAGGACTGGTGGTGTTTAATGTAATTGGGAGAACTGTAATGTGTGCCCACAGGATCATGCAGGGGGGAAATTATGTATAAGCATTTTCTACTAAGAGAGCTCTCCCGCTGAAGGACACATAGGCTGGTGAAGTCACTATGAAGGGGCACTTTACTCAGGATCTTGATCAGGCATTTCACCAGAAGACAAGTTTAGTCACTTAACTTTTCTGGCCTGCTAGCATCTCAGTATTTCTGGGTCCTCTTTGCATAAGGAGGGATTCCTTTATTAATTACCATTTAATGAGGCACAGAGTTGAGAGTGCGGTATTGGCCAAATAGAATATAAAACAGCTCAGACCCTTCTCAGTACACAAATGCAAAATGACTTGTGAGTGCTTATGGAACCTAGAGGTTTCACCTGACTGACTGTGGCCCAAGTCTGAAAGGGAAGCGAGCCAGATGGAAGATGGTGAATAAAATAAGGCAGGGCTCTTGCAGTGGCTGCAAGTCTGCAGTCAAAGAGAGAATGGTGCTGCCGCACCCCAGCTGTGGTACCACTCTGATGGGCCTAACTGGACTGCCAGTGGTTTATCATTTTCATGTGGTTCATTCATTACTTTTAATCACCAAATTATTTTTAATATTCTTGCTTAGGTAAAATAGTGTTGTTGAATGGATGTCATTTATTTTGTGAAAGCCAAACAAAACATGTCCCCTGATGTGACGTTGTGAGGTTGACTGTGTGACATAGAATAATGTCCTGTAACTCAAGCCGTCAATGTCACTGCTTGATGTGACTCATTCGATGACAGCAGAAAGCCACTTGAGTTTTTTATGTTTTAGTTTCTGAGCCATTAAGAGTAATTAAAGAGCTTACCCACATCACGGAGATCTGGGATTCATAAAGTACTGGTTTTAAAATATTTTGAAAGTTTTAGATTAAAAAAAATGTTAAGATTATTTTAAACATTGTTACTAAGTTACTACTTGAATCAAACCATTGTAGTAATTGATACTTTCCAAATTTAAAATAGGTTTTAGTATTATGTGCATGCCTAAATGAGTCATTTAGATATCAGTACCAAATTGGGGATTTCACAGGGATTGGCAGTATGGGTAATATGACTTCAAATACTGCAGCAATATAATTGTGCTTTTAAGTGCTTTGTAGAAGACTGTAGTCGATTGAATCATATGAGAGTACCATTTTTGTATGTCAAAAATGTTGAAGCATTGGGAATTCCATATATTTCATATTTTATTATACGTACCTCATATTTCATTTTTAGTTTAGCCTAAAAGGCCAAGAATGAATTCCATTTTCATTCTTTACCCTAGCTAAGACTTTTAATCTCTCTTTGAGTCCTGGTTTCTCAATTATAAGTTGAGTGTGATGTAGTTTGCCACTTCAAAATTGGAGGATGAGCAGGAATATTTCTTTTTCTCTATCCTCTTCCCCCTCTGTGTATATCTGCTACCTGCATATCTATATATTAAGAGTGACAGGTCCTTTATTTACTGGCTGCGAGAACTTGATCAAGTTATTCAACACCTCTAAACCACTGTGTTCAATTGTGAGATACTAATAGTAAATACTAAAATGGACTGGTATTTAGATTAAAGGAGACAATGCATGTTAAGTATTTAAAAGTAGTACCAGGAACTTAGTATATGTTTAACACATATGAGTTATTAATTTTATAAGTTTAGAGCAGAAACGAAGCATTATTTCTCACTCTTAGTGTTGCCTTTCTGTTTTTGTCTAGTCAGAAAACTTTCTGTTGTCTGGTGTGGTATGTTTAAAAAAACACTCCGATTAAGGAAAGTACCATATCTGTCATTCAGTTGTGCATCCTAAGTAGGTAGTTAAAAGGTTTAATTGAGTTAATTTCTCATTTTAAGAAAAACAGATTACAGTTGACTTCCAAGCCCTTCAAAATATAATTTGCTCATCGCTAAGAAAGTACTTCAGAATGCTGTAAAGCTTGAGGGTCTTTCTTACAACCATCTGTTATAATTGCATTATGGATGTGGAGATGAATCAATTAATAGAGAATGTTAGTCAATAGAGTCTTGGATAAAATAGGTTGTATTGTGTTGTTTGATTGATTCATCTTTAATTCTTTAAACAAATTCCAACTTTAATTACTGGAAGGTGCAGTGTTCTTTTTTTGTTAGTCAACTGCTCTCCATAAGTAATGATCTAAATGGAGCTTACCCTGGTGGTCTAGTGGTTAGGATTCGGCGCTCTCTCTCTCATAAATGGAGCTTCCCATGTGGAAAGGGACTGCAGCAATGCCTTTTCTACACATATCACCTGGAGAGCTAGGAGAGCACCATGTTGATCTTGCCTTCTTTGGAAGGCATTGATGCCAAAGCTGGCTTGTTTGCTTCCCGTTTGAACACACTCAACCCAATACCCATCTGGCTTCGGACTCTCGGCTCCCTCTCTGCCGACAGTGACCCTGCTTCTCTCTTTGGATGTGAGGCCTTCTTTCTGGTCTACCTCACTTTGACTCTTGGCTTTCCCTTAAGGCTTGGCCTGACTCTGGATAGGAAGCTCTTCAGAGCACCCTGAATACAACAGCTCCCTCTGAATCAATTTCCTCGGCTCTAATGAGCTGGACAGCTGCACGTTGGCTTGACTGGCCAGAGGATTCAGCTAATGCAAAAGGCTATTGAGAAGTGGGAGTATTCATTAAGACTCTCTGAGAAGCTTTGAACACATGCAGAATCATTACCTAACAGCCTTCAGTTACTCTTGGGGGAAAACAGAATTTGTAAATCATAATAAATGTTTGAAATCTCCGGAAAAACATCATTCGAAGCATAGAGTTTTATTTCAAACACTAGGGTTACTTGGCTGTCGGCTTTGTGTCTTTCTATTCTGTAGTGCTACTGAATACCATCTAAGCATATAAAAAATGCAGTTACATGCTTTTCCCTCTGCTGTAAAAAGCCTGGCATGAACGACATTTTCTGTCGCCGTTGATAATTATTAGAGAAGACTTTCCATTTCTGCCACTCGGAGTAAAAATGCAAGTAGAACAAACCTCCAAGAATTAGAGAGCTTTCATGATATTTGAGGCCAATTTTCCAATAAGTATTCTTGCAGGCATGATTAAATTCTGTGTGATTTTCAAGTATCACCTTAGAAATGCAAAGTTCCCTGTTGTTTTACTTATGTATCTGACATAAAACACTAATGGTTTCAAACAATAAAATATAACGGAAAGTGTTGACATTTTCAGTTTTCAATTAGCAATATTGTTTAAAGCACTTACTTTGAAGTAAAATTTTGCACATTTATGACGTTTATAAATGAAAGCATTTGGTTGACTGATTTTAATGGTTGAATCATGAGAAATGCCTATTTCAGAAAAGTGAAAACTCCGTTTTTGTTTTTGTTTTTTCCTTATCTGTTTAGCATTCCACTGGGGCCATTTGTTTTAAACATGCCAGCTTTCTTTAATTATTCTTTTTAGTAATAGCTTTATGTTATTTAAGTGACTTGGGAATATTGGTAGGCTGAAGCTAAGGTCATTGTTCTGAATATGGAACAAGACTCGGATATTTTTTCTAAGGTTAAATGAAGACTGAACTGAAACTGAGGGAGGTCAGTGTTAGAAACCAAACCAATTACAAGATCAAAGCAGATGGCTACTGGTGCTTGATGTCAACTTAAGCCCTTCAGAGACTGCAGAGGCTCAGGCAGTTGCGTTCAGCTGGGGAGGTCTGATGGTGTGTTCTGGAGGACCAGACTCTGGGCAACTAGGATATATGCAAAGTCATTGAAGTTAGAGAGGCTACAGGAACAGTGGCAGCATATGATCAAATATGAAGAAAGAACAGGGAAAGGAATCCAGTTAGTGAGGACTCGGGCCACAACAGGTCAAATCAAGTTTGATGCTCTTTTACTGGCTTGATTACCAACATTCCTCCCAGGCAAAAATTAGTCCCAGAGAATGGGATAGGCATAAACCTTTGTGTGGGAAATAAAAGTGTTTACTTCTTTGTGCTAACGTGTTAGAATTAAGAAGCCAAAAAGACTATTGTAACACGAACCTTGTCTAGGATGCTGGCAGGTAATGAGGAAATTCAAAGATGGATTTGAAATGCATCAAGAGGGAGGAATTGATTGAATATGTGGGTTAGCTGGAGGTTGAGAAGATGTCAATGAGCTTTTTTAAACTTTGTGTACCTGGGACCAGTTGATAGAAAAAGGAGGTCAATAGGAGTCACTCTTTGGGGGGAGGAGGATTAGTTTTGTGTTAAGCATACTAAATTTAATGTGATTGTGGAAATAATTCTAAAACAGCTGAGCCACGTGAGAAAAATGTTGCATGACCTACTACAGTGAGCATTCTTTATTTTTTTTTATTATTTTTAAAATTTATTTATTTGACAGACAGAGATTACAAGTAGGCAGAGAGGCAGGCAGAGAGAAAGAGGGCGAAGCAAGCTCCCTGCTGAGGAGAGAGCCCCATGCGGGGCTTGATCCCAAAACCCTGAGACCATGACCTGAGCTGAAGGCAGAGGCTTAACCCACTGAGCCACCCAGGCACCCTACAGTGAACATTCTTATATTCTTATGTAGCTATAACCATCCTACGTAATCATTTGTTCATCTCAGTATTTCTGTAGCTTACAGTCTTGAGCAAACTATTGAGATGATAGAGGAAAGGACAATTAAAATTTATGAAGAATATTTGTCAGACGCTTAACTGACTGAGCTACCCAGGCACCCACAAAAGAAATATCATTTTAGATATAAAGAGCATACTGTGGGGGCACCTGGGTGATTCGGTTGGTTGGGCGTCTGCCTTCAGCTCAGGTCATGGTCCCAGGGTCCTGGCATTTCAAATCAGGTGAAATGTTGGGCTATCCATTAAATGATATAGAATCAACAGGTTAAGTAAGACAAATATTAAGTGTGTATGGTTATATGTTACCTTAGCGAAATGGCAGCTGTGTTAAAGATACAGATAAAAAAATTACATAGTAGAAGGGACCAAGAAAATACTGTTGAAAAATGATGTAATGTTGACAAAAGGGAGGAATATCACAAAGGGGAAATATGATGGTAAATAAAAGCAGTAACAAAAATTATAAATTTGATTGTGTATATTACTAATATATAATTATCTAAAACATGACTTATTTATGAAATTAAAACAACTATGTTAGGGGAAAACATAAGAACGCATATTCATGGTTCCAGCATAGGCAGAAATTTTCTGAATAGGGTATGAAAAACACTGACCTTAAGGAAAAAAAGAAGGAAAAATTAGAATGTGGTAGAGTTAGGAACTTTTGATCATTAAAGATTAAAATTAAGAAAGTTAGAAAGTGACACATAGACTGTAATAAAATATTCTCAATACCTTTATCCAACAGATTTGTTTCTAGAATATATACAGGCTCCTATAAGTCAATTAAAAACTTAACCACAATAGAAAAATGAAGAAAGGCACATCACAAAATAAGATGTTGTGATGAAATACATGAAATGGCAGTAGAGGGGTGCCTGGGTGGCTCCGTCATTAAGTGTCTCCCTTTGGCTCAGGTCATGATCCCAGGGTCCTGGGATCGAGCCTCGCACTGGGCTCCCTACTCGGCGGGAAGCCTGCTTCTCCCTCTCCTACTCCCCCTGCTTGTGTTCCTGCTCCCGCTGCCACTGTCTATCTCTCTGTCAAATAAATAAGTAAAATCTTAAAAAAAAAAAAAAAAAGAAAGAAAGAAAAAGGAAAGAAAAGGCAGTAAACCATCGCCCTGGATTAGAATAAAAGGCAGGGAAAAAAGAATAGATTTTTGCTTTCCTAAAAGCCTTTGCCCAAGACTAGGGTTTATGTCTCACTGACCAGAAAGAAGTATATCAGTTGGTCAACTTTAGTTGTAAAAAAGCATATTAAAGGAGAATTTGGCTTCTCTAACCTCTGTTGTGTAACTGGTCAAAGAGAAGGAGGTTGGCTATTATTGGGAGTACCATCTGTCACGATTTATGATAGAGTCAGATTTCTAAGAAATAGATTGAATAGACAGGTCTGGAGCTCAACAGAGAGATCAGTCTGGAAATAATAACTGTTATAATAATAACACATAAGTGTGCAGGCAGGATCTAAAAGCCCTGGCTCTGGATGTGATCACTAAAGAAGGGAGGGTAGAGTGAGCATCCATTTAACAATGTAGCAGAGACAAGGGGAATCCCAAAGGAGTTTGAAGAGCTGCAGGAGAAAAATCAGGAGAGAATGGTGTTTGTGGAGCAGAGGGGAGTGGGTGTCTAGCGGGAAGTAGTCAAAACTGATCGAAAGGTATTTCTTCAGATGACAGCAGTTGGAACACATTTCAGAATTTAACTCTTACTTCCTGTGACCATGGGCCTTGGCCTTGAGTGCTGCCTCAGAAGCCCTTGATCACCTGTGCTGTTCGTCTCAGTGCTGCTTTGTTTAGCCCGATGGGATCTGGACTGATACTAGCATGGGTCTCATTGGTTTCACTGAAGGTGGTGATGGTTTCTTTCTCTCCAGCTTCCTAACAGCCGTGAAGGGACTCAATATGGACTAATAGCCTTGACACTGCAGTGGTGAAAAGGAAATTCCGTCTTTAGTCTTATAACACACGAATCAACCTGTACCTGTTTCCCTCCTACCAGTACTGATATTCACATGGAGTGTAATTTACCTAAATTTCCCAGTTAAGTTTGAAATGGCAGCCGAATGCTTTACTAGGTTGCTTAAGGACTTTCTCTTTTGAGGTTGACTGCTGGCCCATCAACGCAAAGAGAATGACCAGTTGGAAAGATGGTCTATTGCATGAGGTTAAAGACTTTGAAAGTTCCATTTTCACTTCGCTTCAGCCAGTATTGAAATCATAGTGGATTTTTACCCTTTTGAGGATTCTGTTCATCTTCCAAAAATATATTGCTAATGTCTTGATAGCTTCATTTGACCTAGGAAGGGTGATTTTATTGTGTGAGACTATGGCCGCAGGGCAAGGGGTGGAGTGTTTGGCTTTTACACTGTCCTACCCTCTGTAATTCAGTAACCAGACATTTTCCCCTGCCAATAGCAATGTACATTTGGATTCAGTCGTCAGACTGAACATCACAGAACTACTCATGAGTCAGTAAAGGTGGAATTTGTGTCTATTTTTTTTTCCATCTTCACACTCTGGTCTTTCTCACATAACTGTGAATGGAACATCTATTTTACTTAATTTCTCTTGCACTGACAGCTTTCAGATGTCAAATTTTGTCCATTATTGTCTTAAGTTCAGGTTGCCATTTTCTTGTGATTTTATTTTTTATGTTTTAATCATAAATTTCTGGCCTGTTAGAGTTGGAAGTAATATTAAGATGGGGCACCTGGGTAGCTCAGTCGGTTAAGTGTCTGCGTTTGGCTCAGGTCATGATCCCAGGGTTCTGGGATGGAGCCCTGAGTCAGGCTCCCTGCTCAGTGGGGAGCCTGCTTCTCTCTCCCCCTCTCCCTCTGTCACTCCCCCTGCTTGTGCTCACACACACTCTCTCTCTCTGTCAAATAAATAAAATCTTTAAAAAAAAAGGATACTTCCCTCACAAATCATAACTATCCTACTGAAATAAAATACTATTAATTTCACTGACCAATAACCTAGATTATTTTTGCAAGGAAATCAATTTATATTAGAACATCATAATATTACATGATAGAATGCAGGTTATAAGAAATGATTTTCAGGTGCCACTAACATCCTCCTCAATTTCAAGAATGAAAATAGCTTTTGTATTACATATAACATTTTACATCTCCCTTTTTAATAATATCTTTATTTTAAAGTTAATACTAAGTGAAATAAGTCAGACAGAGAAAGACACATACCATATATTTCATTTATATGGGAAATCTAAAAAAGCAAAACAAGTGAATTAGCAAAAACAGAATCAGATGCATAAATACAGAGAACAAACTGATAGGTACCAGCAGGGAGAGGGGTTAGGGTTAGGGGAGTGGGTGGTACAGGCTTCCACTTATGGAATAAATAAGTCACAGGAATAGAAGGTACAGTCAGGAAACCAGTCAACGGTATTATAATAGTGTTGTATGATGACAGATGGTAGCTACAGTTGTTGTGAACATAGCATAATATATAAACTTGTTGAATCACTATGCTGGACACCTGAAGCTAATGTAACATTGTGTGTCAACTATACTCAAATAAAAAAATTAAATTAATGATGTACAATAAGTAAATGCTTAGAAAAATAACAGGGTAAGACACATAAAACATAGAAGAGCAAAAGGAAATTAAAACCTCATTTACATAAATTTTCAAACATGAAAATGATTAAAAAATGTTGAATATGCCTTTTATGTTAATGATGTTGATTTTTAAGGAAGTTACACATGTTCAAAATTAAAAGTATAAGAAAGAAATGAAATCTCACCCCAAATACAAAGAATTAAAAATTCTTTTGGGGCGCCTGGGTGGCTCAGTGGGTTAGGCCGCTGCCTTCGGCTCAGGTCATGATCTCAGGGTCTTGGGATCGAGTCCCGCATCGGGCTCTCTGCTCAGCAGGGAGCCTGCTTCCCTCTCTCTCTCTCTCTGCCTGCCTCTCCGTCTACTTGTGATCTCTCTCTGTCAAATAAATAAATAAAATCTTTAAAAAAAAAGAATTAAAAATTCTTTTAATTAACTGTAATTAAACTGTAATTAACTTTTTTCCATTAAATATCTCCTTATGAATAGAGATGGAGAGAGGAATGCCTAGGATTTAGAAAGAGTGCTTACCAAGGTAGGATTTTAGTGTGTGTACAGATTTCAAATAGAATCATTAAATTTTATTTGAATTCAACAAGAGAGAAAAAGAAAGTAAAGGTACTTGCTAAGATCACTCCTCACAAATAATGTTTTTTGTTCCCGCTATAATGAGGTATAGTTGATCAATAACTTTGTGTAAGTTTAAGATGGAAAACCTGGTGGTTCAGTACATGTATATACTGGAAAATGATTACCATGGTAGGGTTAGCTAACGCTTGCGTCATGTCACGTGATTACCATTTCTGTTTTGTGGTGAAAACCTTTAAATGTATGCCCTCAGCAAGTTCTAATTATGTAATAACCTATTATTTACTCTAATTACCCTGCTGTATATTAGATCCCCAAAACTTTTTCAGCTTATAACTGGAACTTTGTACCCCTGACCAACATCTCTCAATTCCCCCCACCCCCAACCCCTGGCAATTCTCGTTCTCTATTTCTAGGAGTTTGGCTTTTTTAGATTGTACATATAAGTGAGGTCCTATACTATTTGTTCTTCCCGATCTGTCTTATTTCACTTAGCATAATGCTTTCAAGTCCCATCAATGTTGTCACAAATGAGAGCTAATAATTTTAACTGTTTTTAGTATTTCATGGCATTCCTTACTATGTTTAAAGGACACAGTTGGTTATCTCTCTGTTTAGTGGTTTTTTTGTAATTAGGGAATATACTTCTCCTCCAAGTTAGGGAAGAAGAGGATTAGATACCTTATGTGGCATATCACCCTCCTCTTCTATATTTGAACTAATTAAAAATCAATTTTTTGATTACCCATATTTTAATAATTTACATAAGCACATGTTTCTTTATGAACTTCACAAAGTACCTCTTGATTTTCCACCGTGTGAAATTGGGAACTTAGACCTGCTGCCCTCCATTTCTACTTCCTCTTGCTCCTCTCACTTCCTATCCGCTCTAATGTGACTTGTACATTGTCATTATTTCATGCTGTTGGTTGATTCTGATAAAAAGAATTTCAAAACTCATAAAGTACGTTTACAGAATCAAGGAGTGGCTTCCAAGGTCACTCTGGTTATGGCCATTCCAATCAGGAGGTGAGGCTAAAGAGTAGAGCAGAGTTAAAGTTTCTTTGGTACAGGTACTCATGTCATCAGCCCACATTTCACTGGGAAGAATTTAGAGGTGTGGTCTTACATAACTGCAAGACGAATCGAGAGGAGGGATGACCTAACACCTGGTTTGTATGAACACCTGATTTGTATCTCATTTTGCATCAGCATGTGTGTATGTGTGTAGGATCAGTTCCCAGAAGTGGAATTGTTTGGTGAAGTGGCATAGGTATTTCTAAATGAGAAATTGATGAGAATGTCTATTTCACTGTGACTTCAAGGCAGAGAGGTTACAAAATTTTTTAGTTTTGCTTATTTAAAAGATGAAAAAAATGGTATCTCAGTGTTGTAATTTGCATTTCTTCTCATTTGAGTGAGGTTCAGCATGTTTTCGTATTTGATATCCATTTGAATTTCTGTGAACTGCCTATTCATGTCTTCTGCCTTTTTTTAAATAGGCTACTGGTTTTTTGGCTTAGTTGTAATAACACTTTATTTATGGGAAAGAAAGAATTCAATGAGTGTTACGGAGCATTTGTCAGTAGCGAGCAAGAAACTAACATACTTATTCTCTTAAATAAAAAAATCAGCCCGTTTCAAGCACCCAGCTCTTTTTTTTTTTATTGAAGATGTAATTTTTCGGGCTGCATTTGAAAAACTAAATTTAATCTTCAATGATGTATAAATTTGGAAGCAGATCATTTACTTTTCTACATAAAACTTGCCCCTGGTAGGAAGAACGATCTTTAATTCTATTTCATCTTAAATTTTATTTCACAGAGGAATACCTTTGCTACTCCCTCTCTATCCTTGGAATGAAGACAAGACACTAAAATACACTGAAAAAGTTTTCCACTTTCTGTTAAGGAGACACTAATGCTGGTATGGGGACAAAAGGATATGACTTTAAATACTGAGAAAGCTGATATTTTCCCAAAATTTAGGAAATGCTATCACTTAGGGTCCAAGGGAAGTTACAAGTAAGAACTAAAGCATAATCATTAGTAGAAATCAATTGGTTAATTGCAGGGTGTTGAAAACTCCAAAATTTACTATTTTAGGCATGACATTTTCCAAGTTGTTGATTATATAATTATAAATTATTATCTGAAAAAAACCTAAAATTTATAAAGATTTTTTTTAAAGATTTTTATTTATTTGTTTGACAGAGAGAGATCACTAGTAGACGGAGAGGCAGGCAGAGAGAGAGAGAGGGAAGCAGGCTCCCCGCTGAGCAGAGAGCCCGATGCGGGACTTGATCCCAAGACCCTGAGATCATGACCTGAGCCGAAGGCAGCGGCTTAACCCACTGAGCCACCCAGGCGCCCCAAATTTATAAAGATTTTTAAATGCCATAAAATTCATTGAAGGGAAAAGAAATGATATTAAATAGTAAAATTATTTAAAAATCAACATGTCCACAAAAGTAATTCCAAAGCATCTTCAATTTGGTTTATTTTATCTTAACTCAGTGTAGTACAGCATTCAGTTTTCATAAGTAAATTATTTCTTTCTGCTCTGCATTTTACAAGCAAGCAATTTTAATGAACTGGCCTCTATTATATACTTATTCTATATTCTTATATACTTCTATATATACTTCTTCATCAGTAGTAGAGTACTTTAACGGAATAGATACACTAATAAAACTGAGAAAAAATTGTGAGTGGAGTTCTCAGCACAATGCATTGCCAATTTATTGACAGAATGGAGAGACATTGACACAGGTGAGTGTATCCAGTTAATAAAAAAGAGGAATGAAATCATAGAAATCAGAAAATATTATTTCCATAAATAAGTATAATTAATATTATAGAACAATATTTCATGATCAAATGACTGCATTAAATGGTTAAGTCAGAAGTGAACAGATGTGGAAGAATGCTGACCTTGAACTGCATGTAAAAGTAATGGTCGGGCGCCTGGGTGGCTCAGTGGGTTAAGCCGCTGCCTTCGGCTCAGGTCATGATCTCAGGGTCCTGGGATCGAGTCCCGCATCAGGCTCTCTGCTCAGCAAGAAGCCTGCTTCCCTCTCTCTCTCTGCCTGCCTCTCCGTCTACTTGTGATCTCTCTCTGTCAAATAAATAAATAAAATCTTTAAAAAAAAAAAATAAAAAAATAAAAGTAATGGTCATGAAAGTTATAAGTATTGTAAATTTTTGCCTGAGAATAGCTAGGTTATAGGAGAATCGAATTTTAAAATTTTACTATAAAATTTCTTTACTTGGGTTTTTAATTTTTTCCAATTTATTAAAATTCCACATTATTATTATTATATTAATAGTACATTATATATTATAAATATATAATATATATAACATATATATTATTATTGAGTTATTAATTTAAGGAAGGAGATATTTAACAATTGTATTGTGAAATTAGTGGCAAAGATGACTATATCTTTGAAAGCTTATCTCATTTATCATTCAATGTCTTCATATCCTATTTCCTTTGACAGAACTTTTCTTTCCTTTTGCTTCATTAAGGTAAATGAATTGGCCATTGATTTCTATTTCTAGTTCCTTAAGTGATAAGGTAAGCAGTAAGACGACTGTGGACTTTGCAGACATTATGGCTCTTTCATGTGTATTTGGGCCTCAGGACTGGCATGGAGGGAAAACAAACAGAGCTTACTGCTATAGGCAGTAACTTAGCATCACCTAGGTAGGACGCAGATTTCTTTAAAAATATGGCCTTAAGTCACTGTATTAAAACCACTGTAATACAATCACTTTAAAGTCAAAAAAATTTGAGGAAGGAGAGATGGAGTTCACACATGCACTAAAGGCCATGAACCTCTTCTGTGGTTTCTGATCCTGTGATTGCCTTCCACCTTGTGGTATGTATTTCCAAGGAAAATACCAAATGCCCAAAACATGCATTACTCCCCTCCTTTCTGGCTTGTTACCTTGTCTGTGCTTGATTTAGAAATCAGGTCATCGTATTTTAAGAAAGCACATTGCTGACCTGGGAAAGGACTTGTAAGGCTTCTGATGGTGCTGCCCTTGAACATGTCTTAATGCTTGATCCACATTCTGCCATATAATTATTTGTCTTTTCTCATCCTCATTACTGAATTGTAAATTAATTTAAGAAAGGTACTGTGCTTTGGGGGCACCAGGGTGGCTCAGTGGGTTAAGCCTCTGCCTTCAGCTCAGGTCATGATCTCAGGGTCCTAGGATCGAGCCCCACATCAGGCTCTCTGCTTGGCGGGGAACCTGCTCCCCACCCCCCGCCTGCCTCTCTGCCTACTTGTGATCTCTCTCTCTGTCAGACAAATAAATAAAATCTTAAAAAAAAAGATATTGTTCTTTCACTCATTTTTTAATCACCCGCCAAGAATGGCACACTGGTTTGCCTGTAGCAGAAGCTCAAATAGGGTTCCTAGCCACCTTAGGCTGGCTGATGGTATTATGGAAGTATTTCCTTTCTGGCTCGTAATTTTTTTTAGAGTTGTAATCATCAGCATGTTCCTGCCTGGTGCACAAACCTCACATACTTGTTACTTGTGAATGAAACCATTTTGTTTTATGAAATTTCTCTTCCTTCCCTGCCTTATTCTGACATATTAAGGAGTGAAATAAACAACAACTGAAAATAATGTAGGCTCTTCTTATATAATAATATGAGTAGGTTAAGGAACTTTAAGATCTACCAATTGGGTAATTAATTTTAAAGTTGAGCAGTCTACTGATTTCCTTTTCTTTCTTCCTTCAATGTAGACCTTATAATAGATTCTAATGGGAAGAGTATATGAACTAGTAAGCAAATAAATTAATGATGTGAATTATTTATTTGAAATGGAGAAATTTTCCATGAAGATCATTGATAGGAAGATGTGAGGTAAGTACGGAGCTGGGAGATGACTGCTTCTTAGCATGGCAAGGGAAGGCCTGACGTAGAAGATGCTCAAACCAAGGCTGGAAGGATAAAAAAAGAGCCAAGCATGTGATAGACTGGACAGGCAGGATCGTGTAGGTGAAAGGAAAAGTATATTCAGAATCTGTAGGAAAGACTCCATTATTAAACTGGAAGGAGACCAGATGTTTTTCTTTAAGTTTTAATTACATGTATTCAGGAGCTTAATGACAATTATTCTGGTACAAAAGGAAGTTGAGCTACAGTGTATCAAGCATTCTCTTATGTGCCAGGCTTTTTTCCAGATGCTTTACATTTCCCAATGAATGTTTCATGAGTACCTCATACTCTGAAGGATTATCATCAAACCCACCATCATCCCATTTCTGTAGGTTTCTTTTGAAATTTCATATATTGGTAACAGCTACCATTCATTCAGTTGTCAAAATCCCAAACCCAAAAGTCCTTGCAGAACTTCCCATCTCCAAATCATTGGTCCACATATTTATTCACTCGACTCCATAAGTAACTTCTTTAATCTATTAATTTTGTCTTCTTTTCTACTGCTACTACTCTTGCTAGGTCCTACCCATACTATTGAAGTTCACTCTACTGTCTTCTCTCCCTTAATTTTACCCTTCCCCAAACCATCCTTTAAAATCTCTCGGTGCTGATCTTTCTTAAACAGACATGACATGAGCTCTTTGCTCAAAATATGTCCTTGGCTTCTCATCACCTTTAGAGGGGGGAAAAAAGCCACTTCAAGATGCCTTGGCATGACAAACCAGCCTCTTTATTCTCTGGCCCTTGCCTATTGGATCAACTTAATTTTCTGAAACTGGTCTTCAGTATTCTCTTCCTGCAGACCTTTTGCCCAATAATACTCTATCCTCATGTCATGTATGTCATTCTTTTTTGTCTGGAACGTCTTCCTTATGTTGTATCCCTAATAAATGCATATTTGAATTCTTAAAGTCTCCACCCAAGGTTATAGTCTTTGTGGGGAGTACCTTGATTCTTCTAGGCATTTCTGGACTTCCTTCCCCTCTCCTCCCACTGCACATTGTAATTACAGCGATTACCATATTCTTTTATAATGATTGATGAATCCATATCGCTGCGACCCATAAGTCCTCTTAAATGCATGGTCTGCCTTTTTAGCTTTACATTCTTATACCTGAAATACAGCAAATGTCCTATAACAATTTCTTGAATAACAGTCTAACCTGACTAAATTCCTCTCAGTTTCCTCAGCAGCTCCTCTTTATTTTGCCAAGTTAAATTATTAGGACATGGTAGAGTTAGCATTTAATGTCAGGATTGTTTAATTGCAGGGTGATTGCTTCCTCCTTGTAGGGGACTGTTCCTCTGTTGGTTAACTCCACTTCTATTTAATTAAGAGAGCCCCATAGACACCCTTGAGCTTTGCTTTGGGAGTTTGTGCACTTTGCCTGACAAATTCTGTCCAGCAAATCAGTATGGAAGCATATGGACTCATGCGGCTAGTTCCCTCTCGGTCTTCAGCTTTTTCCACATAATCTTATTAGTGCTGCCCCATGCCAGGAGTATACCACCTCTCCTGAATCCCAAGATGACTCTGGGTAGAGAAAAAGGTCTTTTTAGTTAGCTATCTCTTCTGCCCTGGTCCTTATTTATGAACAAGTAGGCCTATGGTAAAGGTGGATGCAGATAGTAGATATATCAAATAAGTAATTATTAACAAATGTTATGGTGATGTTTGCACCAAGCAAATTACAACGTTAGTGCTTTCTCATTATTATATCTAAGTTTCTCTAGAATATGGGGTTTTCACTTCAATAGATACATTAACATTTTGTGAGATGCAATTTGAGAATTTCTTAACATGAGGGATAATACATATGTCTCAACTAACATAGATACTGAGGTATTTTATTGGTCTTCAGTCAGGGTCACTAAAAAATATGCTCAGTCTTGTCAAATATCAACTAGCTAAGAAAGTACTTAGTTTCCTCATTGAGAGGCAAGAATTAAGCAATGATGGCATAAATCAACCATTCCTCAAATAAAAAAGAATACTCAAAAGTCCTCTGTTCTCTGAGAATTGAGAGCCTATTTTTTTTTAAGATTTATTTATTTGAGAGAGAGAAAGAGAGAAAGTGAAAACAAGGAAGTGGGAGGGGCAGAGGGGGAGAATCCCAGGCAGACTCCTGGCTGAGGAGGGAGCCCTACGTGGGACTTGATCCCACCACCCACGAGATCATGAGCTGAGCCAAAACTGAGAGTCAGAGGCTCAACCGAATGAGCCACCCAGGTGCTCTGTGAGAGCCTACTGATGAAGTATATATAACACTGTAAGAAGGACCTTTAAAAGAACTGTTACCACTCTTGTCTGAACAAAACAACTATACAAAATCTGTCTAGTAAAGCTGCTACATGGGAGGTGTTAATGTTCAGCAATTCCCTGTCCTGTAAACTCCCCAAAGGAATTATCTATAAAAAAAAAAAATATATATATATATATATATATATATATATATATATATATATATATATATTTATGGTTATGTGTATATACAGTTATGTGTGGGTACACATGTGCATGCACACACACACATGCTTGAAGAGGATGCCCAGTAAATTGTAGAAGCCTTGAAGGGAAATGGACTTCATTTACGTTATTTTACTAGAACCAGCCACATAGTATGGGGTGTCTAACAATCTTAATTTTTTTTCCCTCAAATCCCAACCTATAACTATTATTCGTGATCTGTATCAGAAAAATACCCCTTACTTCTCTGTCACACAATACCTACAAATTTAGTAGGTAGGATCTGGTTTTGGAAATGGAAATTACAAATAATATTTACTGCAAAAATATGGTTTTTAAATTTTAGTAAAAACTCACATCAAATTATAACCAATCTAGACATTAATAAATCTGTAGTATATGTGATTTAATAAATAAAAGGAATTAGTTGTGATTTTGGAGCTCCTATGGGAACAAGACTCCATAATGACAGCTGACTTTATTCCTAGCAAATCCTTAAGCAGTGTCTGCTGAAAGATACTTATACCCCTATTTTAATAGTTTAAACATAATTTCTACATTGGTATTTCACTATGCTTAATAACTTGAAGCATCATGTTATTTATTTAATCCAACAGATATTTGTTGAACAAGTACAGTCTTTAATTATCTGGAAAGTGTGACCCCCTTAATGTTCTCTAAATCATTACTATTAGCTAAAATAGCAGTTCTGAATATTAGAATCTTCTGGGTAGCTTTTTACAAACCCCAATTCTGAGGCCATAGCCCAGCTGAATGAAATAATTCCTCAGGGTAGAATCCAGGCATCAATAGTTTTTTGAGGTCCTCAGGTGATGCCAACGTGCATCAATGAGTTGAAACACTTCCATTTCATTTATAATTTCTGCATATAGTAATCTAATGCCTCGCTTTGGGAATTCAACATTTACTGTGCATTGGTGTCTTGGTTTAAAGTCCAGTTTTCTTTTACATGCCCTTATATAAGGGCTCAAATAGTTTTTTCCTCTAGTCTTTTCTGTGAGATAAGGAAAGTGAAAAGCTGGAGGAAAAAAAAAAAACCAAACCTTAATCCTGAAGTGTACAGGCTGAGTCTAAAATGTGTTAGATTTAGTTTAACTGTTATTTGTTTGAAGTCTGAACTTTCTGCTCCAGATTCTGGAAAAAAAAATGAAGAATGAAAGTAGTGTTAGACACAGAATTAGAATTAGAACCCATAGTTTATATACTGTGACATTATACTACACAAAAAATGAACTAATAAACTTATTTACTTCGTAGACTTCTCAGTATTTGATAGAGAAATGAATCAGAAAAACAACTATGAGAGAACAGAAGTGGAAATAGAGCTAGACTTAATGGAATGGAAATGCGAAGCTTAAAAACCTCAGGAAGAAATGTTGACACTCACAGGGCACTGTTTGCATCATCAGTTTATGGCTGCATGTTCCTACCTTGCACTTAATGTAAGGAATGGGTGTAAATTCATGTCATTGCAGTTACATTTTCAGAACTTGCCAGAAGATAGGAAGATCTAGAGGCACCTGCTACTCTGACGGAACACTGCTTTGTTTTTCATGCCAGTCCTCATAATTGAAACCAGCTTTGCTAGTCCTCTCTAAAAGCTTAAACCTTGGAATATCAAAGTACATTTTAGGGGCCTGCAAATATTTTGTTTATATAAAAAGCACATATCTTTGTGATACAATGTCAGAGGAGGCTAATTTATTTCCCTTATATCTATGAGTAATTTATTATTATTCAGGATGACTCATAGATAAGATCAGGTTCCTTATTGTGTTCTCTTGGCCTGCTTAAGCCACTGGATGAAGAAAAATGAAGTGTATGAGTCAGAATCTAGGCTACGAACCTTAGATTATTTCCTTTTGCTCTTTAGCATGTGAGCTATGTAAATGTACCGTTTGGAAACTGCTCTCGAATGTCAATATTTCAATCATTTTGATAATTATAGCTTTACCTATTACTTTCCCTGACTTTATAATCTAGATAAATGTGAAAGATATTTTGACTCAATATTTTAAATAAATTGAGTTATTTTTAAAATGTATTTGTTACTGTAAAATCAAAGAACCATGAAAATTTGCAACTAAGCCCTTGGTGATCTAGTCTGTCCATCTCCCAGTGTACTAATGGGCCATTGTACCTCTTGTTTATTCTATACTGAGTTTGCTTTGAGTTCTTCCAGTGTCCCACAGTGCATTCTGACTCAGCCTTTTGTGTATGCTTTCCACCTAAAATAACCCTCACTCTTTTCTCATTTTTAAGAAACCAGTTTTCAGGGTGCCTGGGGGGCACAGTTGGTTAAGCGTCTAACTTTAGGTTTTGGCTCAGGTCATGATCTCAGGGTCATGAGATTGAGCCCCATCTCGGACTCCATGCTGAGCACAGAGTCAGCATTGAGATTCTTTCCCCTTCCCTCCCCCTCCATTCCTATTGCCACTGGTGATTGGGTACACTCTCTCTAAAATAAACAAATTAATTAAATCTTTTAAAAAACCAAATTTTGATCTTTCCCTTATAGGATAAAGTCATTTTTTTGGGGGGGGGGAGCATCCTTTGATCACCAGAGTGAGTTTATTTCCTCTGTATTATATTTGTCCTGCTACTTTGCAATTTGGGGGGTGGGGTTTGAGGTTTTCAATTTTAATTCACATGTAGTTAACATATAGTGTTACATTGGTTTCAGTTGTACATATAGGGAATCAACAATTCTATACATCATTACTCAGTGCTCATCATGATAAGTGTATTATTAATTTCCTTCACTTATTTCACCCATCCCCTATCCACCCCCCCTGTGATATGCTTTATTTTAAATAAGTACCCTCAGCTGAAGTATTTTTTTCCAACAAAAAGTTTTTACTCGAAGCATACTCTGTAGTACATGATTCTAAAAGATATGTATAAAACATTCTAGCCAAGAAAAACAGAATACATATTTTCCTCAAGTACACACAGAAGCATCCCTTGATCAAATCACATAAAAAGAGACATAACAAATACTACAGATTTAAGAAGATATAAATCAGGGGTGCCTGGGTGGCTCAGTGGGTTAAGCCTCTGCTTTCGGCTCAGGTCATGATCTCAGGGTCCTGGGATCGAGCCCCACATTGGGCTTTCTGCTCAGTGGGGGCCTGCTTCCCCCTCTCTTTCTGCCTGCCTCTCTGCCTACCTGTGATGTCTCTCTCTCTCTGTCAAATAAATAAATAAAATCTTTTTTTAAAAAAGAAGATATACATCATACCAAGTATGTTTTCCAACAATAATAGTATAAAACTAAAAAATAATAATAAACTGGAAAATCTGCAATGTAAATACTAAATATTTAATCCATAAATATTAAACAATACACTACTCAAACATTGGGCCAAATAAGAAATCAAACAGCAAATCAAAGTATGTCTCCGAAAAAAGAAAAAGAAAACACAATGTTCCTAAACCTGTGGGATGCAGCAAAAGCAGATGTTAGAACAAAATCTGTGCAATAAATTCTTGTATTAAGAAGAAAAATTCAAGTAACCAACATTACACCACAAGGAACTAGAAAAAGAAGAAACTTAGCTGAAATTGAGTAGAGGAAGGAAATAACAAAAATCAGATATATGTAAAATACAGACCAGAATAAGCAATAACATAACATTGGAAGTAATGACTAGTTTTCCAAGGGAATAAAGAAAATTGGCAATGCTTTAACTACATTAGGGAAAAAAAGAAGACTCAAAAACTGAAATGAGAAATGGAAGAGAAAACAACAAAGCAGATAACTACAGAAATATGTAGTGTGATAACAGATTACTATAAATAATTATATAATTCAGATAACTTAGAAAAGAAAGGTAATTCCCAATACGCAAGTTACCAAGATTGAATCATGAATCTTGAATCCAAAAAATAGGGAATCTTCTTAGACCAGTAACAAGAATGAAGGTTGAATTAGGAATCATATTCTCCTGGCACAGAAGAGCCCAGGGCTACATGGTTTATTGGTGAATTCTACCAAACATTAAAAAAAAAATGACGATCTTTATCAAAATCTTGAAACAATGGAAGAGAGGGAACACATTCAAAATCATTCTGTGAGGACAGTACTATCCTGATACCAAAACAGGATAAAAACAGTACAAAAACAAAAAAGTCCAGTTTATCAGATGTAAATACTGCGATTCTGACTTTCTTTTGACATCCATTTGTATAGTAAATGTTTCTCCACCCCCTCACTTTCAATCTGCTGGTGTCTTTCCATCTAAAATGAATCTCTTGTAGGTAACATATAGATAGTCTTGTTTTTTTATCCCGTCTTTTTGATTGGATGTTCAGTCCATTTCTATTCATTTTTTGATAGGTATGTATTTATTTACTGCCATTTTATTACTTGTTTTGTTGTGTTTCTGGATATTTACTCTGATCCTTTCTTGTCTTTGTCACTTTTGATCTCACCTTTGCATTCAGAGTCCCCTTTAATATTTCTTGTTGGGCTGGCTTAGTGGTCATGAACTCCTTTGGTTTTTGTTTGTCTGGGAACCTCTTTATCTCTTCTTCTATTCTGAATGACAGCCTTGCTGGATAGAGTATTCTTGGCTGCAGATTTTCCCCATTCAGCCCTTTGAATATATCATGGCATTCCCTTCTGGTTTGGCAGGTTTCTCTTGAGTAATCTCCAGCTAGCCTTAGGGGTTTTCCCTTGTAAGTTATGGACTTCTTTTGCCTTGCTGCCCTTGAGATTTTTTTCTTTATTTCTTTATTCTTCATATTTTACAAATTTAATTACATATTATAATTGGCGTTGGCCTGCTTTTGTTGATTTTGGTGGGAGTTCTATATACCTCCTGGATCTGGATGTCTGTTTCCTTCCCCAGAATGGGGAAGTGTCCATCTCTTATTTCTTGAAATAAATTTTCTGCTCCCTTTTCCCTCTTCTTCTTCTTTGGGACTCCTTTAACAGGAAAGTTACTCCACTTGTTGGAGTCACTGAGTTCCATAAGTCTATTTTTTTCTCAGAGTGTGTCCCTGAGACACAGCATTCACAGAGATGCCTCTTTGGGAACAAAGGAGCTGATAGGTGCCATTTCCCACCCCCTCCCCCACACTTCCCCCAGGATCAACACAGAACCACCAGTGGGGAGGCAGTTCAGTGTGGACTCTGGCTTCATGTAATTTTTTAACATTGTCTCCCAGCTAGACTGAAGGTTTCATAAAGGGATTATGCTACACAAGACATTTATAAATGACAATATTAAAGTTCTAACTTGCTTACACAAAGCCCCACCCCTCTGTGCTCTGGAGGGGATGCCTTTCTCAGTCAAGCTTGCCTCAGTCTTAGTACAACAGGCCCTTCTCCAAGAAGACCAGCACAAGCCCCTTTCCATACCATATGTCCCAACCAAAGTGTTCTGCAGGGCCTCAGTTCTGGTGGAGTTGGTGTCAGGTCTCATTTCACAAGCAGACTATGGCATGCCTAGGTAAAACTCACCACATTCAGGCCAAGCCCAAAGGCTGCCCACATCAGGCAAGGGGAGCTTCTACAGACAACTGGCCTAAAGGGCCTAAAGGATAGAGCAGCCAGAACACAACAGCAGAGCCCATGAGGCACACACCAGAGACATTTCGTGGAATCCAGGCCCTGGGTAATACATGACCTCTTCTTCATAAGGTCATTACTTTCAGAAGCAGGAGATATAAGTGGCTTTTCTAACACAGAGAAGAAGGCATAGACTTAGATGAAATGCCAAGATGGAGGAATTTATCCCAAATGAAAGAAGGAGATAAGGCCATGGCCAGAGATCTAAGTGAAACAGATATAATTGGCACGCCTGATGGAGAATTTAAAGTGACAATCCTAGGGATTCTCACTGGGCTTGAGAAAAGAACAGATGATATCAATGAGGCCCTTACCACAGAGATAAAAGAGTTAAAAAAGAATCAGAGATGAAGAGCACAATAAATGAGATTGGAAATAGGCTTGATGCGAAGAATAGCAGGCTGGAAGAAGCAGAGGAACGAATTAGTGACCTAGAGGACGGAATAATAAGCAATAATGAAGCTGAACAAAAGAGAAAAGAATCCTGCAATATTTTGTACTTCTTTGGAACAACTGTTACAAGTGAAAGTTTTCATGTAATTTTTTAACATCGTCTCCCAGCTAGACTGAAGGTTTCATAAAGAGAGGAATTATGCTACACAAGACATTTATAAATGACAATATTAAAGTTCTCTGACTAATTTCAATTTCCCCTAAAAATGCAGGGTCCATGAGGATAAGGCCCATGTCATTCTTACTCACTGCTCTGTCTTTAGTGATTTGATATAATATCTGGCTCATGGTATTCATTCAGTAAATGGCTGTTGAATGAATGTATGAGTATATGAATGAAACATTAACTTTTAGTATGGTGAAGTGTCATCTCTTTAGTTTCATCTGTCAAGTTTTTTAACTTTTACATAATAGGTTTATTTTTTTTAATTTCTAGTTTTTTAGCATTTACATATTAGGAATATTGAAGAGAGATACTTAAAATCCATGTCAACTTTCAATCTTGAAGTATCTTGTAAAGTTGAGACTGCATAACATAATTTATAAGCAACAATGGTTTGTTAATTTTGAATTATGATTATAGCACCACAGCTAAATAGAAAGAGATGGATATAAATATATCTGTTCAATAAGTTGTAGCATTGGAAAGTCAGAATTTGAGAGCCAGAACCACTGTAGGTTTAATTTAGCACATCAAAGACATCTTATAAATAAACAATTACAAGTGATTAGTGATTTACCCAAAGGCATAAAGATAATTAGTGGGAGAAGAAAATTTGTTTCATTTTCCTGAGGTTTTTTTTTTTTCAATTGTGCAATACTTCACTGTTTTCCCACATATTAAGAACCAGATTTTGAATGAATGTGAGGCCAAGCCAGATTTGTTCATTTTTCCTTAGTGCGATCAGGAGACTGGAATAAAGGCTTTCAGCAAGCAAACACAGCTACTAGACACATGATCAGAAAGCCTTACATTGCTTTTACCGTGATGTGGCCTCTATGTCTGCCACACTTCTTTTTCTTGGATCCCAAAACAGATAACTTGAATGTCTCTTACTGGTAGCTTGCTGCAGACATTCGCACGAGTGATTTACATAGCATCCCCAGAAATGCGTTCTCTCTGTTTGGATCTATCTTGGATGGCAGATCTCTCTTTTTCCTGGCCTGGCCTGAGAATGTGGTTGAACCCTATGAGTTTTTATTACTCCACTATCCTGAGACCCTGCCACCAGAGTTGGGAAAGGTCCATTTTGAACTATGTGCTATTCTACTCAACACTTGAGATTCAAGGTGTCCTCTGGTGCATGACGGTAGGTATTCAAAAAAGATTTGGAAGCCACCTAAGTCAAGTTGGAAACCACTGTGTTTACATTTTAATACTTATTGTATTTTGCCTCTTAGAGGGAAACATAGTAGTTCTTGTTTGGTGGGTACCCAAATCATACCCAAATGATTTGGGTACCCAAATCATAACATTCGGGGAGTTGTAGGGAAATAACAGAGATCATTAAAAAATTAGTACAAGGTGTTCACAGCTAAATACCTCCCAAACATAATGCCTTCTGACACATTTGTCCCTGATTTTCTTCCCACTAGAAATGGGAAATTTTGTAGACAGAAAACCCCTAATGTGTATTGTCGAGGAGGATAAAGAACAAACGCTTTAACAAAATTTGGTTGGGCGCTGGGTCCTAGAATGTAAAGATTCTCCAAATCCCTGTCATTAAAGGAAGTCTTAGTTACTAGGAGAATGCCATAATTGGAAGGAAAACGAAAACACTGTTCTGAGAGAACTATTGATTCTTCGCTTTCAGGCTATTCATTTGTTTAAGACTAAATGTGCAAGCTACACCACAGAACACCAAATCACCTTGGACTTGCTGCCTCGGCAGTGGCACGACAGCTCATAGAGACAGGCTTGCATTTTTTTCCTGAAGTCTTCTATCTTCCTTTAGTGTCATTGAGCAAGAGCTGCTGAAGAGTCAGAAAAAATATTTATTGCTCTTCCATATGTCACTGCCCTCCTGCCAGTGACATGTGTACTCATCAGTCAAACGGAAACTACCCACCATGTTTGATTTACCGCAGTTGAAGGAAATCTGTTTGTGGGTTCCTATAACATAAACCATTTTGCTGGAGATTAATGCTCTGATTTGCATGTGGCTCATGGGAGTTATATCATTAGTTTTCATGATATATCAGGACTAAATGTAAGAAATGCAACTCTGTTTTTTCTCTGTGGGGTCCTGTTCTTTTTCTTTCCCCTCCCTAACCTTTTCATTAACTTTCCCCTTGTTGTTCAGTAAAACATTATTTACTTTCTGCCTTCTCAGGACTTGGTAGGAGATTAAGTGATTAAGTTTTAGCAGTATAGAAACTATGAATAGAGGTGCCTGGCTTGGCTCAGTCAAGCTGGCTGACTTGGCTCAGGGAGCATGCGAATCTTGATTTTGTAATCGTGAATTCGAGCCCCACATTGAGTGTAGAGATTACTTAAATAAATAAACTTAAAAAAAAAAAAAGAAGGAAAGAAACTATCAACAAAGACCCTCTTTAGAACACCTGGAAAGTGACTCGATTAGCAACAAACTTCTGGTCTTGGCAGTGGACTTTTAACAAACATAGGATGGTGAACCTGCAGAAAAATAGAATTGACTTTTCTCACAGACGTCTATGTTCCATTTATATTCTATGAGGAGTGTGGAGTAGGAAGGTTTTCAGAGCTTTCAGGATTGCCTAGTTATAAGAAAATTATCTCACATACTGTAATTCTACTGTATAAAATTCAAAATTTATCTGTATTGTGACATATTTGTGTTTTGAGTAAAAGCATTCTATGGATGCATAAATGAATCTACTTGGACTAGTCACACGTGGTTGCTACCCTGGTATCTGTGATGATGGCAAGATTAATGACTAAGAACCGCTCCATTTATTCAAGTGCAGTTGCAGAAGGTGGGAAACAATTTATTGAGATATTTCTTCCATATCCCAACATCTTCCAAAATGTCCTGAAGCATAGCAAATTCTCTTTGACTAGTGCTCCTACGAAGAATGTATTTTTCTAAGTAAAATAAGAAAGGATTTTATAGTAATACACAAAACTGAATCTTTTGCATTTTTCAGACATTAGCCAGCATATTATAAACATTTCAGCGAGTTTAAAGTTAGGCAAGGTAGGGAACTTGAACTATGTCAATAACAGATAGTCTAAATACTGAAACATGAGTGGGGATATCAGTGATCTGTATGTCTAGAGTGGCCTAAGAATATTTCACTGCCTGACTTCACACAGACATATATTAAACTCACAGTTGAGACCAGAGCTAAGTGCCATCATCATATGCCCAATGAGCCGCATGCTGTCTGTTAAGGCTCCTTAAATGTCACTCATGCTGGCCAGACACAGGTTCTTCCCTGAATTTTTACTTCTTATATGTACTGTCTTATTGAAGCTTGTTTTGTGGCCCCTTACTTGAAATGTCTGGTGACCAGTTAGGTCCTAGGGTATTCTGTAATTCTAGAATTTTCCGAGTCATCCTCAGTATGTTCTGTTGAGCCTCAGGCCATCAGAACTCGACTTATAACCAGTATATCTTTAGTCGCATGTGGACACCAAGCAGTTTAATGGTAATTAAGTATTTGGTCTCTTGAGTGGGACACACAAGGGGTCTGGATTCCAGCTCCATATTTGTGTGATTTAAAATAAAATATTCAGTCTTTTCATTTTCAGTTTCTTTTTAAAGTACAGTTAATAAAATGTGTGAAACAGCAAAGAGTTTGGCAGATAGAAATCACTAATCAACTTTAGCTATTACTGTCTTTATGAACAATATTTAACCTCCTGAAATTATCTGATGGCAGACCATAACTGCTGTTCAGGCTGCTTCTGAATGGTAGAATGCAACTGGGAAGTGAGAGAACTGAGGATAAGATGTGGGGAATAATTACTTGGTGAATTAAAGTAGGTATTTTTTTCAAACTTGTTGGGAGAACTCACCTAGGCAAGGAAGGAAGCCTAGGGAACATCTCTGAAGATGGAGGCATAGCATAGAACATAGTGTATGTGAACTGTACTACTCTGTGGTGGAAGAGGAGGTAAGCTAGAAAACATGACCTGAGCCGGCCACCATCTTGCTGGGAGACCTACCACTACTGTTGCTAGGAGGTTTAGTGGAATGTACAGTGGCATGTCGGTCTGTGTGTCTCAAGAGTGAGCACTGCTTTTTATAATTACCAGTATTATTGGGCTTCTCTGATGATAATTCTGCCAATAGTTCATTAAAAATGAAAATGTTAATGCTACCTTTTTTTTCTTTTTAAAAATTTTTTTTCTTTTCTCTTGTTTTTTAAATTTAATTTTATTTTTTCAGTGTTCCAAGATTCATTGTTTGTGCACCACACCCAGTGCTCCATGCCATACGTGTCCTCCTTAATACCCACCACCAGGCTGACTCAACCTCCCACCCCCTGTCTTCTAAAACCCTCAATTTGTTTCTCAGAATCCAGTCTCTCATGGTTCATCTCCCTCTCTGATTTCCCCAAATTCACTTTTCCTTCCCTTCTCCTAATGTCCTCCATGTTACTCCTTATGCTCCACAAGTAAGTGAAACCATATGATAATTGACTTTCTCTGCTTGACTTACTTCACTCAGCATAATCTCCTCCAGTGCTCCTTCTCAGTGGGAAATGTGTTCTTTCAAATTTTTCAATGTATGATGATGCATATGCATAATAACAATAAGAAAGATAATATTAATAAAAAAATTTCTCTCAATTTTCTATTGGAAAAGTGAATGATTTTATATTAGCTAAGTTATTTATTTTGGAGTATATACAATAGGTTTTTAAAGCCTGTGTGTATGGGAGCATCTGGGTGCGACTCTTGGTTTCAGCTCACATCATGATCTCAGGGTCATGAAATCAAGCCCCATGTCCTCTGTCCCTCCTCCACTTGTGCTCTCTCGTGCATGTGTGCTCTGGTCTTAAAAAAAAAGAAAAAAGCTTTCTATATCCATTACCTTTTCAGTCATGGTAGTTATGGAGTCACAGAATATGTATTTCATTTATGGTGGCAACACATAGAGGAGTTTCATGCAATCTTACTTTATTCTGTTTATTTTGCTTTCCTGCTCTCATACTTTCTTCACAGTTGTGAAACAAATATTTGCACAATGGTGATAGTTTGTCACCTTCTTGTAGACATTTTACTGAGAAACAAAAAAAATGCCCCTGGAAAAATTGTAGAAAAGCATAATAAGCATTTTAATATAAACAGCAGGAATTCCTTTTGACTACACAATCCTTCTTATAAGAACTTCAGTCGAGTAATTTAAATATAAATGGAAATGAACCTTTAGCCCAAATTTTATGTGATTAAGATTGTAATCTTCAAGTAAGCTCTATGTCTCAGGTCTACTTTCTAAGTTACACCTACATAAACATACACAATCATACAATACTTGGGGATTATATTTTCTTTTATCATCTTTCATTGCTTTTTGGGGAGATTATCTTCTTCTGTTTTTGAGAGAGTAAACTATTAGGACAAAAATGGAATCTTAGAACTAAACCACATCATTGATCATGAATAAAAGCCTTAGCCATTCCAATTCTAAAGGCTTTAATTTGATCTCTTTCTCTGTTTCACTAACTTTAGTGTTAAGAGTTTCTCATGATTCCAAGGATATGTTTAAAGCCCTGTAAATCATAATCCAGCTCTCTCATAGCTTCTGACTGCATTTGGGTATTCCCTTTAGAATAGTGTACCATGCTCCTTAGGGGGATTGTGTAGAAGAGAGTAGAGATGGACTGGGTCATTCCTTTCCTTACCATTTGAACAACAGCTCAGAAGGAAACCTACCACTACTATTGCTAGGAGTTCTGGTGGAATGAACGTGGTAGGTTCGTGTACCTAGAGATGGTGTGTTAGCAGTGCCATCTTTGGAGTAGAAAGGATATAGCAGCAGCTCATTTTACATAGCCCCAATCTAAACCCATATTCACGCAGCTACTTATGTAGCACTATATCTATGAAGGGAAGGAAGTTCCTTACTTCATAAGCCACTTCCCTTTTAGATTTTCTTCTGAACACATTGGCTCTCTTCACACCATTAGGAAGTTCTTGTTAAAAAAAAAAAAATGAATTTTCCACCTCTGACTTGTGACTTGGACAATTTAAAATGTTGCAGCAAACTTTTAGTTGTCAAACTAAGTCATTAAGATGTAATGTACAGCATGGTGACTGTAGTTAATAATACTATATTGAATATTTAAAAGTTACCCAGAGAGTAGATCTTAAAATTTCTCATCACAAGAAAAAAATTTTCTATACTTGCTCTAGTGATCATTTCTCAGTATGTACAAATATTGAATCATTAAAAACTGTACACCTGAGACTAATACAATTTACATGTCCATTATACCTCAATTTTTAAAAAACCATAATAAAAGCAAGATAAGCATATAAAAATAAAATGATGTAAATATTTTTCAGTTAATCTTTCTTGGCTCTGGGTAGAATTTCTTTCAGACCAATTAAGGTAAATGGATATCTCTCTCAAATATCTTCATGAAAGGATTTGTTCTCTTTTCTGGGTCTCAGGAAGATTCTGGGAGGAATTGAACTTAATATATTTTCTTCAAGTCTCCTCATTATTGCTTGTTCCTTCTTTTATAGGACTCAAACATTTGATTTTAGGCCCTTCTTTGATTTCTCATTTCCCTCATTTCACACTTATTTTGACTCCTAGCCAGGTCTTAAAGGCTTCTTTCTTTAATTATTTCCAGAATCTATGCTTTTTACCCATCATTGTTAATAGATTCACTGTCAGGCCTTGTCTCTGGCCGTTTATCTCCCTTACACTAGCCTCACCAAAGTGAGTTTACAGCTTTAACCCATAGTAAAGATTGTGGCAAAAAACTAAATTTGCTACACATCAGGCTTAATGTAAATCTATTCAAACTTTTCTGTGTACTGCCTTTGTATGAAGGTAATTTATGCTCTCTTCCAATGCTATCCATCCATTGATGAATGTTTCCACCAAAAAAAAAAGAGTCTTGTTATAATCATTATATTTCCCCTGTTATACCCAACACTCATTCTCTCTCTCTCTCTCTCTCTCTCATAGTCTAAAAGTTTATATAACATGAATTTGGGATGAATAACTCTTCCTCTTTGATCTGCAGAACCTGTTATTGAGTGTGTTTGAATTGATATTTCTTGATACTACTTTTAACAATCCGAAAGTGAAAAAGATTTTTCTCATGATAGTCAGTGCCTTATCTTCCCGAATTGAAAGAATCGAGTTCTCTGGGAGAAGCCAATGACATTTGGACCAATTTCTTATCAGATTCTAGGATTAACTCTTACAAGTAGATTTGTTTCTCCGTGGATAAAACAAGTAAGAATGTGCTATTCAGTCTCTCAGCTTTCAGTTTTATGGGCCTACTGGGCAATTATTAATGGATTAGGAGAAGGTAAGCTAAATAAAACAAACTTCTCCGTTGTTACCAAGTACTTCTCTGTAGAGATAGCAAGGACCTTCACAACACTCCAGACGTGAGTGAAGAAGCTGAAGGACTAAAGGGGGCAGGATGATACAAGGGAAGTAAATCTTTTTCAGATGCACAAGAAAGTTAAAGGGCTGAAGAATAAAAAGGAATCAAAACGGAGAATGAAGGGGCAAACAGAAGAAGATAAAATTTCCAATTACATTATTAAAGGTGAATTGATACATTTCACATGGGAAATTTTAAATATGTTCCATTAATTTAGGAGAGCAATAAAATTCTGTCTCCATGTATTGTGATCATAAACAAACTCTAAATTTCCAACAGTTAGAATCTCCCTTTCACATGGGAAAAACTTATCTTACATTATTCATCAAGAAAATATCTCATAGGAAGTACCCATTGATATACAAAGAACCAAGGCATTTAAAATATATAAATTCTATATATCTGGGTTAGGTGCAGTGCGGGGAGCAAGATGTTTAATCTGACAATGCAGTCTGTGGACTAATTGATAATAATGCTAGAATTCTAGGAACGTAGGAAAGTCCTGAGCAAAGACAAGGGAGAGAAAGCTTCCTCACCAGTGTGGAAAAGTTGTTCGGGGTCTTTCGGGAATGACAATCCCGGCTTTATTATGTGATGCTTAGGGGCCCCATGTGCTCCTCCTGTAGTACCTCCCAGGGACACTGGGTCCAAACTCTAAGCTACAGCCAGGTTCCTCCTCTTGGGAGCAGCTTAAAACAGCTATCAAGTTCAGAGAGAGAAAAGGACCTTAAAGTTGGTCCCCGAAGAGAGGTGATTGTAGCAGCCATGGTGGAAACATTAGCAGCTGATTTAAGCGGCTTCAGTGGTTACATTGGAAAAGGTATAACAGCCTCTAGAAAAAAAAAAAAAAAAAAAAAACACCCATGGGTATCAGATTTAAAATGCACATCTTGGGGTGCCTGGATGGCTCAGTTGGTTTAGCATCTGTCTTTGGCTCAGGTCATGATTCCAGGGTCCTGAGAAGGAGCCCCTCAGCAGGGAGTCTGCTTCTCCCTTTCCCTCTGCTGCTGCCCCTGCTTGTGCTCTCTCTCTGAGTCTCTCTCAAATAAATAAATAAAAATCTTAAAATAAATAAGTAAATGCACATCTCAGGGCACCCGGGTGGCTCAGTTGGTTGAGCGTCTGACTCTTGGTTTTGGCTCAGGTCATGATTTCAGGGTTGTGAGATGGTGCCCCGTGTGGAGCTCTACACTCGGCACAGAGTCCACTTGAGATTTTCTCTTTTCCTCTGCCACCCCCCAACATGCTCTTGTCTCTCTCTCTCTCTCTAAGATAAATAAATAGATCTTTAATATATATTTTTTCTTTAAATATATATTTAATATTTTTATTTTATATTTTAATATAAATATATATAATTATATAAGTAATAAATTAGATAATTTTATATTTTAAATATATTTTTCTTTAAAATATATATTATATATAATATATATTTATAAACAATAAAAATGTGTCATACACACACAAACACACAGATGCATGTGAAGATAGATACTCTCCTTTTTCTTCTCTTTTACTCTTGTAAAACTGAATACCGAAGACTTAAGAAGAAATAACAGGGACTTAATTTATGCTTGTGCTTGAAATACTTGTAACAAGGGGAAAAAATAAAACTCTGGTTGTGGAGGTCAGGCAACAGAAGAATAAGAAACAAATGATGAGAGCCATGTGATGGGCTTAGCTTACTCTCTTCAGAGGGTTTCCAGGCCTTGTTACCATTTTGGGGCTGGAGACCCAGGCAGAATCCAGTGGACTTGGTAATTTGAGGGTCTTGGGAGACTGAGGTGACTAGAGTTTGGAGTATAGAGCATCAGAGGGGCAAGAACTTGTTTGAGCAAGAACTCCAAAGATCTGCAAAGGATCACACTAAAGTAACAAGCTGAGCACTGAACAGCCCATGCATGTGAGGAAAGTACCCAAGATAGCAAATGGAAAACCTAAAAGAATTAGAGGTGAAAGTGCTGGATATACGCTCAGTGCTGGGTGTGGTGCCTCTTCCCATCAGTTAGACTGGAAAACCTTGTGATTAATATGGCATTAGGTAGAATAGACAGGAAAGTCTTAGTAGGGAGGAATGATAGGCCCTATACTGAGTACTAATCTCCTCCTGCCCAACTAGTCTTAAAGGAAGATTTGAAAGGATCAAACTTAATGGTTTGATCCCAGAAGAAAATTGAAGACTATTTCAGGAATCCAAGAATATCCAGCTCCCAGCAAGGCAAGAATCACAGTGCCTATAATTAAATCAAAATTTACCAGGCATGTGAACAGGCAGAAAAATAAGACCCACGAGGAGGAGATAAATCAAAACGGACCCGGAACCAACAGATATTTACCCCATTTGTATCTACATGTATGTCCTCATTAGATGGTCTTCTAGATGCTGTTCTCTACGTTTAGCAGTATACAAATGTGCTAGCGGTAACTGAATATAGTGGGTCTTAGTTATCTGAGTGTTCATCAGCAGAGTCCCTCTTTGGTTGTATTATAGGAAAATGAGAGTGAGTACAGCAGTAAAAATGTCTGCTAATAAATAAAGAATTATGCATATATGGCCTTTACTTTGTTGAAGATATTTCTTCTATATTCAACTTGTTAAGTGATCTTTTTTTATCCTAAATGGACGTTGAATTTTGTCAAATGCTTTTTTGACCTATGTTAAGAAGATACGATTTTTTTTATCTTTCATTTATTATTGTGATGTATGACATTTGTTGATTTGTATATATTGGAGCATTTTCACTTCCTCTGGATCAATCCCACATGATCATGGTGTATGTTTTTCAAAATGTGCTGCCGAATTTGATTTGCTAGTATTTCATTGAGAACCTTGACATCTATGTTCATCAGGGATAAAGGCCTGTAGGGTTTTTTCCTTGGTATAATGTCCTTATCTGGCTTTGGTGTCAGGGTAATGCAGACCTTATGAAAATGAGTTTGGGAATGTTCCCTCCTCATCAGTTTCTTGGAAGAGTTTGGGAGAAGGATGGACAGTCCTAATCACTTAGTAATACATGCATCTATCAAATCATTATGTCATATACCTTAAACTTATACAGTCTTTTCTGTCAATTCTATGTCACTAAAACAGGAAAAAAGAAGAGTTACATGATTAGCTCTCCCCAACCTCCCAAACCCTTCCCTGCTTAACACTCGTGTCTGTTCTATTGGTCTTGCCTGATTGTCACAAGCTGCAAAGAGAAATTGAAACCATAACTCAAAACAATTGCAAAAGCCCTTCAGAAATGAATGACTTGACTAATAAAGGATCAATAGAGTACATCTGAAATAAAGATAAAGCTCTCAGAGGGTTCTTAGAAATAATCCTCTTTAAAAGCTTTAACTTTAAAAGCCATCTAAAGTTGAAAGTGAGGTGGAAGATGTCTTATTACATTATATAATTCTACTGAAATTGCTTAGCAAAAAGAAAATTTGGACTTCGTTCATTCTTGGTTTTTCAAAGAAGTATGTCAGAATTGCAACCAAATTCTAAGTGTTATTTATAAAATCAAATAGACATATTTTACTCATTTTTAGTTACTATGAAGTCTAAATTAGAGGCTTTTTTTCTTAGCTTCCCAGTATTTGTATTTTAATTTTGGTCTTGTTTTATTTATTTTTTGTTAAGATTTTATTTATTTGAGAGAGAGAATGACAGAGAGTACTAGCAGAAGGCAGGGAGGAGAAGAGGGAGAGGGAAAAGCAGACGCCCCACAGATCATGGAGCCCAATGTAGGACTTTATCCCAGGACCCTGAGATTATGACCTAAACTGAAGTCAGGCACTTGGCAGACTGAGCCACCTAGATACTCCTTAGGCCTTGTTTTAAATGGCAATTGAGAAAGAATTAGTATCTAAAATTATCTGGGGGAGAAGTAAGAGCATGGTTGTGAATTCACTTCCCTGAGAAGGTATGACGGCTTTCTATTTTTCATTCTTCCAGAGGTGAAGTCAAATGAAGCTGACAGTACTACCAACTGTACTGATTTTTGTAGTAACAGCCAGAAGGAAAGATGGGCCTATCTGCCATGAGAAGTAGCTTAAGAAGTGCTAGTACCCTTGCCAATTTTGTTTTTCTAAATATTCAGACTTCAATGTTTATGGTAATCTATTAAAAATTCGACTCTGCTAATTTCTGATTTTCTCTTCATTAATTTGTTCCTTTGGTATTAGGTTTGTTTTATTGACTTTTTTCACCTCAGGTTAGTAGCTTGGTTAACTATTTTTCTCTCTCTTCAGAATTTTTTTCTTATTTACCGATATAAGGATATGAACTTCCCAGTGAGTTTCAGTTGCTGCATCCAAAAGTTTTGGATATATGCAGTTTGGGTTGTCATTTAGTTCTAAATCATCTTAAATTTCCCATTATGGATTCTTAGGAGTCATTTAGGAGGATGTTATCACATCTCTAGGTTCATTGTTTTTGGTCCATTTTGATTGTTGATTTCTAGTGTGCGATATACTTTTTCTGGACTGCTGAGTTCTGCTGTAGTTGAGCACTTACTGTATTTTTTATAAAAATATACACAATTGAGAAGAATATGTGTGATTTGATTGTCACGTGTGTGATTTGATTGTCATTCTGTAACTATGTGTGTAGTCAAGCTTGTAAATGTTCTGATTCAAGTTTTTAAACTTTCTTGTTTTTTGTGCCCCTGACCTTAGGAGTTCTGATAGTCATTTTAATGTTTCCCACAATTATTGTGAATTTACTAAATTGTCTGTGCAATTTTATGAGTTGATGCTTAACACATTTCAAAATGATTTTGTTTAGTGAATAAAATTTCTGTCTTATTTTCTAGATAAACCACTCCATTTGTCAGTGAGCAATGATATCCCACATCATACTGATGATTTGTTTTACCTAATATCTACATTTTTTAAATTTTTAATTGTTTTGGTGTGTATTTTCCTCTTCCCTTATATTCAGCCTACGAAAGTTGTTTTCCTCTGTTTGTTTTAAATCCATTATGAGGATTTAAGGGGAGATTTTGAGACTTTCATATCACCTAGGCTTTTAATTTAATTTTGTCAACTTCTGTTATTTCCTTCTCTGGAGCAGTGTGCTTTCTAGATCCCCTTCTTCTTCCCTTTTTGGCTTTATTGAATTTGCTTCTTTTCATCTTCTGTTTACAAATGGCTAATTTTCCATTCTGTTCTAATTTTCTAATATTCTCATTTTTATTCTGCAGATGACTCTTAAATTTTCAAGTATTTAAATTCTGACAATTTTCTTTAAAAAAAAAAGATTTTATTTATTTGAGAGTGAGAGAGAGAGCAGAGAGAGGAAAGAGGGTCAGAGGAGAAGCAGAATCCCTGCTGAGCAGGAAGCCGGACTTGGTACTTGATCCCGAGACTCGATCTCGGGACTCCAAGAGCATGACCTGAGCTGAAGGCAGTCCCTCAGCCAACTGTGCCACACAGGTGCCCCTAAATTCTTATAATTTTCTGATGTGTAATTATAACTCTCCAGCAAAAAGATAGTCAACATGGTTTTATTACTGTCTACCCTTTCCTCTTGGCTTTTCAAAATCTAATGCTGCTGCTACTCAGTATTTTATTTAATTTAAGATTTTATTTATTTATTTGACAGAGAGCTAGAGAGAGAGCACAAGTAAGCAGAGCGGCAGGCAGAGGGAGAGAGAGAAACAGGCTCTCTGCTAAGCAGGGAGACTGAGGCGGGGCTCGATCCCAGAACCCTGAGACCATGACCTGAGCTGAAGTCAGCCGCTTAACCAACTGAGCCACCCAGGCGCCCCTACTCAGTATTTTAGTTACAGATTTTTATAAGCTTGATAAATACTTAAATTTCACAATGAGTTTCCTGAATTTTGTTTTGCTCTGTTTACCATTGCTTCTTGTGTCCTGTTATTCGTTCAAGTTTTTTGTTGTTACTGTTGGAACACATCTTTTACTAGCTCTTTCAGAAAGTGTTCGTGAGTGGTAGTATGTTTGAGTTCTGGTATGCATAAAAATATTTTTATTTCTCTCATTCTTTAATGAGAGGTACAACTGTATATTCAAAATTGTTTCTTTTATCTCTTCTGATCTTCAGCTGTCTTCACAGACTTTTTATTTGTAATGTTTTTGACTAGAAGCCTACTGCCAATTTTAAAAATACAAGTAATTTGGCTTTTCCCTCTATCCTTGGTCTGAAATTACACTCATTATGTGCCCAGGAATGGTTTTCTTAATTTTGCTTTGCACTGTAGTTTTTGGCCATTTCAATCTAGACTATTATGAATATTTTCAGTTTGGAGAAATTCCTAAGCAGTGTATTTTCTCTCAATTATTTCTATGATGTCTTTTTGAAAGTCCTTTTTTATGGATATTGAAAATTCTGGACTTACTGTGCAACCCACTTAACATTTTCTCATACTTTTTAGAATGTTATCACTTATTCTATATTTTGAGAGGACTCTTAATCTCATTTTTCAGAGTTTAAATACTATGTTTAATAATGTAAAAATTTCATTTCTGCATATATTCATTATATATTAATACATACTGTTATTTAAATATCCTTGCATATGGGTGGAGCCATTCGACTCACTCTGGACTTTATATTGGGCTACATTTCTAGGCCTGTACTCTTCATTTTTCCTTATCCTTCTGCATGCTCTTTTTCTTAATCAGCCATCCAGACACACAGCCACTAGATGATTGGAAACTGGATTCCTGAGTCATCATTTGAAGGAGAGTCTTCTGACCAGGAATGTCTACATTGGACTTAAATGAATGAGAAATAAACATTAACTGGGTAAGTTATTGAGATTTGGGAGTTATTTCCTGAAGCACATGGTATTCTTTGGTGCAGATAATATACCGCAATAGGTAGTTTAATGCTAACATATGACAATATTAGATAAAATTAAAAATCTAACATAATCTTATTTGCACTTTTTCTTCTTACCCCGTGGTTTCAGACTTTACTGTCTTACAAGAATGGTGTAAAGTTTGCTTACTTGCTTGTGCCTTTACTGTAATTATCACTATATAATTCAACACCAAACACAATTCATTACTCATTATAAGCTTTCCATAGCTGCTTTAAAAATGAAGTAAGGGTATTCTGTATCTTAGGAATAGACTTTTAAGCTTCTATAAAATCAATATTTCAAGTAAATTTATTCCATTTGAGAATTTGAGTTTTTTTTTTTTTTTAAAGATTTCATTTATTTATTTGACAGAGAGAGATCACAAGTAGACGGAGAGGAAGGCAGAGAGAGAGAGAGAGAGAGAGAGGGAAGCAGGCTTCTTGCTGAGCAGAGAGCCCGATGCGGGACTCGACCCCAGGACCCTGAGATCATGACCTGAGCCGAAGGCAGCGGCTTAACCCACTGAGCCACCCAGGCGCCCCGAGAATTTGAGTTTTTGCCATATGTACATTTTGTAGCCTTCTTAGAGATTATTTTACAAACTGGTGTATCTGTGTGTGTTTTTGAACTTAAATGCATTCTTATTTTAGACAACCTCTGGTACATGGTTTTTTTCTTAAAAACGATACAGATGTAGTGAAAAGAAGGGTCATCTGTACCCCAATGTTTATAGCAGCAATGGCCACGGTCGCCAAACTGTGGAAAGAACCAAGATGCCCTTTTTTCAAGGGGGAAAAAAAAAAAAAACAATGCCTCCACTCCAGATAAATCAAGGTCAAAATAAATGAAGAGCTCAAGATGACATCAGTTCCATTCGTCTAAGTCCTGGTGTCATATGGATGAAGAGCAGCAGTCAGTAATGACAACAGGTGATACATCCAAAGTCAGAGCCAAATTCATTAACATTTTTCCATTTCCACACCATCCTTAAAGAAAATCCTGTGTGGGGTCCTGCCATCCTCAGAATAGCCCTGCAGAGCAACCATGCCCTCTCGGTCCATGTTTTCATCAGGAAAGAACTGGTAGTTTTTGCAGTTAGCAAGGATGTGCTTGATGTGTTTTGCAGCCCCTGTCATAAAAGGTTTTACTCTTTCTGGCTGCTGTTCTTCAAGTTTGCCTTTGACTGATTTGATGTAATCTTTGACGTGCTTCTTGTAGGCTTCTTTGGTGCAGCTGGTTTCTGTAAGTGATGGTTTAGGACAGTATCACCACCAGTGGTGACTGGGCTTTCTGTACCCTCACCCTCAGGGCCTCCTGTGGAGGTGTTTCCACCAATGAGCGAGTCATCAGTGTTGCCCTCTCTCCTCCTGACCATCCTCCCCTCCACCTCCAGGCACAGCCCCTAAGTCATCTCCCAGATCTTGTAGATGGTGGACAACATCTCATCCTAGCGGATGAGGTCCCAGGAGGTGATCATGGTGGTGGCTGGAGAAGAAGGGTGATGGTGCTAGCTTAGCAGAGCTGGGAGCTCTGAGCAGACGTGGTGCAGCATCCGGGGGGGGATAGGGAGGAGTGGGCAGAAAAAAGCTACAACCAGGTGTATTTGATTAACTCTCACCTCTTGAATTGTCCATTATATGGAATTTCACTGTTCCATAATTTAGAGAGTTCAAGGTGATAAAATATTTTTAAATACTTAGTATTTACCAAACTACACTTAGTTTAATTTATACTCAGTAGGTTGTAAAATATAAATAGAGCAAAGTTTATAACATAAAATATGCTAAGTACAATGATGGATACCAAGGAAATGGTAATGACCTGTACCATGGTAATGGATGATGATGATAATACCTGTATTAGGATAGATTTGGGTCTCCTAGGGCAGTGTGGTAGCTGCTGAATCTCAGTGGTGATGCAGTGTTTTTTTCTCACTGAAAGTATGTATCTGAAATAGGGCAAGGAGGAACCCAGTGCCACATGGTTACTAAGAGACCCGGGCTTGGAAAGAGGCACGAAATTGTCATAATGCTGATTCAGCTCGTCTTCTGGGGTTGCCACAGCAGGAAAAGAGAGAGCTGGGAGGCTGGACAGGGTGTTTTTCACTCTTTCTCTCACTAAGTTACTCATGTCACTTCGGTTTGCATTTGACTGGCTGGAGTTCTTCCTACAGCCGTGCCCATCCCAAGATGGCTACAAAGTCAGCCTTCCATGAGTCAGGGGAGAGGGGAACCAGTTATAGATGGGCACCAGTAATGTGTCCAAAATAGCTACCATTTACTGAAAGTACAATATGTATACTATTACATCTAACTTTCAGAGGTACCTTATGTGGTTCTTACTTTTAATTTTGCCATTTTACAGGTAAGGAAACTGAACCCTACAGATGTTAAATAACTCACCCAAAATTTGAGTTAATAAGTGAGTTCAAGATCCAGAACTTGAAACCATGTCTGTATTAGTAGAAGGACCATACTCTTATTCACTACAAAATTTCACCTCTTCACGATAAATATTCACCACTTATGTTAATATTGTTTTGACTGATAGATTTCCCAATTATCAGGAACATTGAAGGAAGATTGAAGTGACAAGGTTGACTCCCTATCTTTACCCCTTTCCAGCCCTCATGGTTGGGTCCAGGACCGGAGGAGACCTCAGGTTGAAGCCTTCCTTACACTGGCTATGAGACCAATCCTTATGTCAGGCCAGAGCACTTCAAAAGAAGACACGTCGCCAACAAGGTCAGTCCTGTGCCAAATCTGCCCTTCTAAGAATTATTCTTTTGTTCATGTGTCCAAGCCCCAAGCTTCTATTGTAAGTCTGACACAATATGGTAGAAACAGTATGGGCTTTGCTCACTGTCCAACCTGGGCTTAATTCCAGGTTCCAACACTTACTAACTATGTGACCTTGGGAAAATTACTTCCCAGAGATTCTGTATTTTTCATTTGTAAAATAAAAGCAATAATGGTAAGTACTATTGTTAAAGCTGACATTTGTTGGGCACTTATATTGCCGCCTCTGGGCTAAGTGTTTTAGCATAAATTGTCTTATTGAATCCCTCATTATCCCCCTGAAGTAGGTACTATTATTCTGCATATATTATACATGAGAAATTATGTAATTTGCCCACACTTAACCAACTAATAACTGACCGAGGATTCAGACCAAGAATTCACTAACTCCAGAACTATAGTCATTGCTTCTAAGAAGTATTTATTTTTATTAACATGGAAATTATGTTCACTTATTTCCTCCCATTTTCCCCAGTAATTTGATGTTTACTTGTTCGATTATTCTCGGGTCATAAACTTAAAACCCAGTCTAGTGTCCCACTCTAGCATCTTGCCTAGTTCCCATGAACATAATCCATGGTCTCCTCCATCACTGTGAGGGCTTTTCTGACTCTTTTTTCCACTGGTTGAAATGTCCAGATATTGCTTGACTTGAACATCTCCATTCCCGGTCTTCACTTGCCTGATTATTATAGGCTCCATTGTGTTTTAGTGCTCTCTTCTGTTATTAAACTTACCCATCCAAAGAAACACTTACTAAATGCCAGCTAAGAAAGATACTCATGAGTAGGGCGTATAGTCTACTTTTGGTAAGCTTACACACTAGCACAGGAGATAAGATGTGTGTAGAAATAAGTGTAAGGCATACAAGGAAGTAAATTAGGCCTGAAGACAGGCATAAACATTTGAACAGTTCTCCTAGGAGGGGGAGCGGTAGTCGGCTGACATCTCTGAGTACCTGAAATAAGACAAACACTGTCCCATGTCTTATTTAAATTTCTCAAAACCCTGTGAAAAAGGCATTGTGATACTTTTCTTTTTTTTTTTTCTAAGTAAGAAAACCAAGGCCCACAGTTATGAACTCGTTTGCCCTAGAATGTTGTACAGCTTGGACACTGCGATCTGCTGGTCTGAATAGACCCCATTTGCTCAGTGAACACATCTCTCTTCTGTGTCCTAGTCCTCTTCCATCCTGCCATAGCTCTTCTAGACTCACGGGGGAATTCAGCCTCTCAACCGATAGGCCTCTTTATGGATCCTACTATACTGATTTCTGATTGGAAAGGAGAGGGAAAATGCAGTGGAGGAGGAGATGGCCAAGTTCTTTAGACAGATATGCATCCCTAAACTTGAGGAACTCCCACTAATACGGACTATTGCTCAGGGCTGGCCCAAGGTCAAACTGGTAAGTAGGGGAAGTCTCCCTGGAGTGGCTCTGAGACCTGCATTTGCATCTTCCCCCCATTTCACGTGTGTCACAGTGTTTGATTTGTCCCATCTGTTTTCCAGGACTCTCATCTAGTCTGGCATTAGGAAAACTTCTTCCCTAATGGGGTTGGCTTCCTGCCCCTACGTATCACAGGTATGTGATTACTACCCAGCAGTGTTGAGGCAAGCTTATTGAGCATTGGCTCTTGGGGGTTGAGTAGGAAATATAGGCCTCTTGTAGTAGCTTAGCAAGTATCCTTTCTGAGCATTACGTACTGATGATCTGTTCTTTCCTTTGTTTGCTTCCCATGCTCTAATTCCTATCTTTTCTGTATCTGCTTTCCCTGAGTCTTCCCCTCTAAGTACTGCACATCTGCAAGTTGTGATCTTTTTCTTGGACTTGGAGTGCCTGGCTTGTCCCATCTTCTTTCTGAATCCCCCATAGGGGCCATCAGTCTCAAGATGTTGGTGTCAGTGGGTCATCTTAGTTTTTTGACAAACCAGTCTCTGGGGATGTTGGAGTTTTATAAAAATAATCATTCTAGATCCTGGGAGTTGAAGCTGTTTTTTACTGGTTTTCCAAGTTCTGTGTGGCAGCAATGAATAAATTAGAAGTACTTTGAATATATGGACATATGTATGAATCAGGACATGACAAGGTTTGGTGGTGACCTTTGTTGTCACTCTGCATGGGATCCGATCCTGGCCCCAGTCTTTGATAGTATGTGGTCTTAGGAAAGTTACTTAACTGCACTATTCCCTATTTTCCTTATTTATTAAACAGGAGTATCAACCACAATAGTAGTGGTATTATCTTATAGCTTTCCTTCCTTTTTTGGGGGGTGAGGATTAAATGAAACTATAGATATAAAGCCCTTGGTTTAGGATGTGGCATATGTAAGCACTCAATAAATTTTGGGTACAAAGGAATAGGTACTTTTCTTAAAAATACTGTTCAGTTAGGCTTCAATGGGAATTGTCTTAAAACTCTCAGATGTCAATTTTATTTTAAAATAAAATTTGCATGTGCAGGTAACTTCAGGAGAAAGAGATGGGGGAGCTTACCTTAGACACTAAGACACTTCTAAGGGTTCTTTGGAGGAATTTACCATTTGCACAATGCAGTGATTTAGCTAAAAGCACAAAAATGTTTCAAAATATCTGTAGTTTAGTCAAAATTAAAAAGGAAGATAATACCATCTCTTTTCTTTTGATATTTTGAAAGCTTCAGGAAATTTCAACATAGAGGAAAAGAAGAGTAGAAAGGAATAAGAGACCTAAGTGAGATTCAAAGAAGAGCCATTGTTTTTACTTGAGATTTAAATAGTGGGAGAACACAGAACTGCTTTTTCTATAAGCAAGAAACTGGAATGAGAATGATGAGGTCATTGTGCTTTTAAAGTGGTAGGAGAATTGCAAAATATTTAATTGTCTATCGGAAAAGAAAGTGGTTTTTTTTTTCGGTGTTCTCACTGTGAAAATGTATATATTTGTTTCTATAAAGAGGTAGTTCTGAATATTGGTATTTAAATATTTTTTAAAAAAAAACACTGAATATGAATGCATACAGAGAATTAAAGATGATGGATTTAAGTTTATTTTTTCTCGTGTTGTGTGTCTGCTGGAATTTGAACCAGAAGTACTTTCATTTAGATGCTTGTATGATAAAGACCCATAAAACTGTAAAACTTTGCTATAGCTGTCAGAGATCACAGTTGAATGCAATTCAAATTATGAGCTCATTGAAAGCACCTTAAAATGTCAGTAAACTCATTTCTTGAGCTGTTGGCTATCTGCTGGTGAAGATAGCAATAGGCTCCCAATCTTACGGATGTGTGATTCTCAGTTCAATTACTATGATGTGGTCAGAAATATTGCCTATACTTTGGTGATGGGGTATTTTTGAAACGTGAATTAATATTCTCACTCAACACTTGGTACAGTTTCACTCCTGGCTGTCACTTTTAATGGTTGTTCTGCCTTTTTAAATTCTGCGTAGCACAGAAAATGTCTGGATGAGTCATGTCACGTTGCTAAATGTGGTTTTCTGGCATGGGGTGAGAAATAGGTTAGAGTTAAGTCCCGTTAAATTTTTACTTGGTATTTTTTTTTTTAATGGTGAGCTTTTAAGTGATTTTTTTTTTATTGCTTGGGTTTTTTCCCCCATTTTTCCATTTTGAAAACATATTTTCAGATTAATAAGGATATATGACCTAGCAATTTCATTTCTAATTATATACTTATATATTTACCAAAAGATATACATTAGAACTTACATTACTACTTGTATTAGTCCCAAACTGAGACCATTCAAATTTCTAAGAGAAACTGATGCAGTGAGATATATATCTATCTTTACAGATAGATATATAGACATATATATATTTATATTCATTCTATCTATCTATCATCTATCCTCACAATGGAATACTACATAACAATGAAAATGAACAGTGTATAATTACATGCAGTCATGTGGGCGACTCCTACAAACATAGTATTTAAGAAGCCAATAACAGAAGAACCTATACTGTATGATTTTCTTATATAGACTGCAGTGTCATGGAAAAGCTTATCTCTTCTGTTAGAGAAAGGTTAGTAGTTCATCCTAGAGGTAGAATGACTGGCAGGGAGAATAGGAAGCCTCTAGGTTGTGTGTAATGCTCTTTCTTGATCTGGGTGTTGATTATATAGTTGTATACTTGGTGAAGATTGAATGAGATGTAAACTTAGGAAACAATGTCCTTTTATGTATTATAATCTACTTCATTAACAAATTTTAAAACAGGGAAAGTTACTTCATTACCAACTTAACAGTTTTGGGTGTCCTAAGACATTATGAAGAAATTTCATCCTTAAGATCTGAACAGGCTTTGACTTTGATGGTGCCTTACACATTATAGTTGCTGGATAAGTGTGTGTTTGTGTGCTTTATTCTGTTGTGATTATTTTAGAACATGGTGCTAACACTTCATTATAAATATTCACAATAAAACTAGGTGAGACAAATCATACTTTATAAAACTCCTGAAAGGTTTTCCCTTGGAGTACTGAGTGGCACCTAATATATCTTTCTTAAAAACTTGGAAGGCTGATTATACCCATTAACGTGCACATATTCAATTCCAAAGGACATTGCTAACTCCCTGCTTTGTCTCTATTAGTAAATTCTATCTGGCTTCTGTCCTCCACTTAAATGGTGTTCATTGAATTTACCAAGGACAGTAATTTGTTTTATCATTATGATGATGCATTGCCCTAACGGATTGGTAGCTCACTGTTGTTGTTGTTGTTTTATCACAAAGAAGATATATTTCATAGTGATTGAAAAATTTACTCAGGAATATGTTTATTTTAGCAAGTGGATAGTCATTGTTATATTGGAATGGAGAGACTCACCTGAAGTACTGTGGAAGATTTTTTTCTTTTAATGGATCATTTTCTGAACGAGGCCTGGGAATAAAAACTATGTCATACATAGAGGAATTAAAAAGTTTTGGAGGTGCTTGGGTGACTCATTTGGTTGATTTCCACTCAGGTCATGGTCTCAGAGTCATGGGATTGAGCCCCTAGTTGGGCTCCGTGCTCAGCAGGGAGTCTGCCTGAGAGTCTCTCCTTTTTCCTCTGCCACTCCTGCTTGTGCTCTTTTTCTTTGTTTCTCTCTCTCTCAGATAAATAAATAAATCTTTAAAAAAAGAAATTTAAAAAATTTTAAAGTTTCTATGCAAATAAAGTACAATGCAATTTGTCAGCTTTCAATTTAAGAATTAAAGATTTTTGTAATCTGTACTAGACTCTTCATAGACTCATCCTTGGACTAATCACATCAAAGTCTCGTAATTATGAAACGGCTTTGCTTTGGTAGTCTTTGTGGTTAATGGCATTAATTTATTTTATATTAAGAATCTAACTTATATGGGGTACCTGTTTGGCTCAATTGGTAGAGCATGAAACTCTTAATATTAGGGTTGTGAATTCAAGTCCTACACTGGATGCAGAGATTACTTAAAAATTATGGGGGCACCTGGGTGGCTCAGTGGGTTAAGCCTCTGCCTTCAGCTCAGGTCATGATCTCAGGGTCATGGGATCGAGCCCCGCATCGGGCTCTCTGCTCAGCAGGGACCCTGCTTCCCCCTCTCTCTCTGCCTGCCTCTCTGCCTCCTTGTGACCTCTCTCTCTGTCAAATTAAAAAAAAAAATTAAAAAAAAAATAAAATTATGAAAAAAAGAAAATAATGCAAATATAAGTATTTAATACCTAATTAAACCTCACCTTTATATAGGGTTAGTTAGTAGGTGTCATTTTTCTCATATAGGCCAAGTGCATATTTTTACTCTATGTTGTGTTTTTAATTCTTACTTCAGCATTTCATAGAAATATGTAAGAAATATTTTCTGCCATCTTTGCTTACATTCAAATCTAATAGATGTATTTTGTTCAAATCTACCTGTGTAACCATTTTGAGCATCTTCTATTTCCTTGAATTGGGGGCTCAATATTTCCCCCTCTTTTCACAGAACTCTTACTCCTCCCTGCCCTGCCCCCAGACAGTGACCTCTTCCATAAGGGTTTGCCTGCCCTTTTCGGATACAGCCCCAGTGAAGTCTTGAGCCTGTTCTGTTTTATTAGCATGTCTTCTGTACTGATCCCAGGTGGCTCCATAAGTCTTTGTTGAGGGAAGCTCTGGAGGGATGAGCTAAGTTTAAAAATCTAGTTGCATTTTAAAGACATGAAGCACCAGCATTTGAAAAATACACGAGGGAAAACAGAATAAATGACGGATGCAAAGAAATAAAAGTTACAGAGGTTGAGGCTTGGGCTATTGAGGTTTCCAAATTCAAACCTAGAGATATTGGATCCCAGAGGATTTTGGAGCTGTTGCAGAAAGGAAGGAAGAAAAATGAATTTGAAACAATTCATGACTGATTATTGTTTGCTGAAAGCATACTCTAAGTTTTTAAGACTATAAGAAAAAAGAATGGCTTTGGATTATGTAAAATTCAGATTTTAAAAAACAAAAGCCCTACTAAGTAGTACAAATTAATTGCTTTGCATTTGATGGGAAACTGGGGTGTTGTTCAGTATACCAAGAATCAGAAACAATTAAATGTGTCAGATACCTTATCCTAGTCTTCATCGCCATCATGTAATATGGCGTGCAGATGACATGCAATTTTTAAGTATTAAGTCTGTAAGTTACATATAGACTAGCTCCTCATGTTAAATATTATAATGATGATTAAAACCATCTCTAGGTATTTGGAAATACCACTTTAGAATTTAACCTGCTCCAACCTGTCTTGCGTCTTGTCCATCAGGTCATTCAGAACAAAACTTACTCAGTTCTCGGTCTTCTCTTCCCACAACCATATGGGATTTTTTTTTTTAAGATTTTATTTATTTATTTGACAGAGATTACAAGTAGGCAGAGAGGCAGGCAGAGGGAGGAGGAAGCAGGCTCCCCGCTGAGCAGAGAGCCTGATGCGGGGCTCCATCCCAGGACCCTGGGATCACGACCTGTGCTGAAGGCAGAGGCTTTAACCCACTAAGCCACCCAGCGCTCCAACCATGTGGGATTTTGATCATAATTTCTGACTGGATCTCACAAGGATCTGCATCTTAATGTTTGTTTTCTATTACTATACGGGAAATCAAGGTAATTTCTTCTCCAGACCCAATACGTTTGTATGCTTCCAAGAAAGCAGCACATTTTCAAGCTCTTCCTTAAGCAAGAGTGATTTTACTCTCTCTTTATGTCTTTCTCTCTCTCTCTCTGAAAAAGGGGTTGCTCCTGGGTGGCTCATTTTGTTAAGCAGCCAACTCTGATTGTGGCTTAGGTCATGATCTCAAGTTTGTGAGACTGTGCCCTGTCTGAAGACTAAGCTCCACTGGGTGTGTGGAGCCTGCTTGGGATTCTCTGTCTCCCACTCCCTCTGTCCCCATCTCTCTTTCTCACCTCTCTTTAAAAAAAAAAAAAAGTGGCTTTAATCACATAGGAATTATGATCACAATGCTTGGTAAAAATCAAGTAATAATGATAATAATGAAATTTAGGTCTTTTATATTTGAATTTAAACTTGTATTTTTCCTATGCTTTTGTTGAAAAATTGTACTTTGGCATTTCTAGGGATTCTGATACAGTAGTGACTCACCATTTTGTTAATTAGCCAACCTTTCTCCAAGTATTAAAAAGAGTAGGCATTCAAAACAAAAAGGGCTAGCATTTACTTTGACATTTTGGCATTTTTAATCTTCTGTAATATTACATTCTCAAGTTATTTTTAATCTAACACATTTTGACATACAATAAAATATTTAAGCAATTCCTTTTGTTAAAGTTGGAAAGTGCAATATGCTGTTTAAACATAATCTTCATGAAATTTTGCAAATGTGCTTATTTTATCAACCAAATTTTAAAATTATCTTTGCTGCTGGATGAATTTCTTAATAGTGTAGAAACTCTTTCATATCACATGATTACAGCCAAAGGTTTTTGGTTAATTGAAGAAGTTGTTAAAATGAGGAATAATAAAAGATGTGCAAAACATAACCTTTAATTTTTTTTTTTACTTCAACAATAAGTGATGAGTATCTCTTTGCCAACCTTTGAGTTTAATCCCTTTACATGAAATTTACCTTTGCTTTTTTTGCCAATAAGCTACAACCCTGAGAGATTGTGTATGGTTTCCAGTTTTATGTGATAATAAAGCAAGATTCTTAAGACACTCATGAAAGAAGCTGAATACAGAATCCTCTGCTGCAATTTCCTTGCTTTTGTTTACTTTGTGGAGCCCTCAGTTTTTTGTATTTTGTCCAGAATTCTTGCTGTAATCAATTGGAGAGATGGGCTGCAGTGGATATACACTTCTATGGTATAAATGACATTGCCATCGTTTTGTCTTTTTCACTTTTAATTTTAATATGAATTCAAAGATTAAAGGTACAAAAATAGTACAGGCTATTTATAAGTCTGTTACCAAGTTCACTAATTATTTATATATTATTTTGCCCTTTTACTCTATTGTTCTGTTTGCGTGTATCTATATGCATACATATGCCTATGTTTTCTGAACTTTGTTAAATTGCTTCTCTGCCAGGATTCACCAGTACAAAATAAATGGGTTTTTCTTTGTAATTCATAAGTAATTTTGGAGTGATGCATTAACACTATAGAAATATCCTCTCTCGGGCGCCTGGGTGGCTCAGTGGGTTAAGCCGCTGCCTTCGGCTCAGGTCATGATCTCAGGGTCCTGGGATCGAGGCCCGCATCGGGCTCTCTGCTCAGCAGGGAGCCTGCTTCCCTTCCTCTCTCTCTGCCTGCCTCTCTGCCTACTTGTGATCTCTCTCTGTCAAATAAATAAATAAAATCTTTAAAAAAAAAAAGAAATATCCTCTCTCATCAAATTTTTACCCATTAATTTTTACCCCTCAATTGCTTTGACGACATTCTAACTCCGTCATTCTTTTTCCGTCTGTTAGTTGGGATTTTACTACGAGGAGGTGCTCTTCCTTCTCCTCCATTTACATATCTACCTATTTATTTATATTAATTGGGGGAACAGATTCTTATTCAGTGGGCTATAATATCATATTATTTATTTTGATGTTCAGACTTTACTAGATTTGGCCTGTATGTATCACTTCTGGCTGGCTCTTGTGCTTTGATGTGTTTTCATGATTCTTTGAGCACTTAATTTTTTCTGGCACAGTCTCAATGCAGTTGTCATCGAGTTTTCTAAGGAGTCAGATTTCCTTTTTGTGGAGAATGGTGTTGAGAAAGTAACATCTAGATGCTAGGCATGTCATGTTGTTGGAACCGTTGTCTCTTTCAGTGGGCTGATGAAGAAGCACACAGACATATGTATGCAGACACACATCTATATTTATTTACCTGAGAACTCCAGTTTCCACTCTAAAGAATTCATTCGAGTCTTCTCTTTCCATCTGTGTAACTCTCTTCTTCAACGATGAACAAACATGTACCGGTTATTTCTGGTATACTTACTTGTTCACACCTGGGATTTAAAATGAGTTTCAGGGGTGCCTGGGTGGCTCAGGGGGTTAAAGCCTCTGCCTTCGGCTCGGGTCATGATCTCAGGGTCCTGGGATCGAGCCCCACATCAGGCTCTCTGTTCCACAGAGAGCCTGCTTCCTCCTCTCTCTCTCTGCCTGCCTCTCTGCCTACTTGTGATCTCTGTCAAATAAATAAATAAAATCTTAAAAAAAAATAAAATAAAATGAGTTTCAGAATGGCAAACCCATGACACTACAAAAAGAAAACCTACCAACTGAAGGTCAGTATTTGTTTACATTTCTTCTTCGAGGCAGTATTTACATACAGTGAAATGCTCAGTTATAAAGGGTACAGTTTGTTAAATTTTGATGAATGTGTGCAATTTTGTAATGATTACCCTGTTCAGAAAATAGGACATTTCCACAATCCCAGAAAGGTTCCTCCTGCCCACTTAAAAGCAATCCCTACCTCTCTCTGGCACCTGCTTTTTGAACTATATCACTATATACTACTTTACTTGCTCTTTGAACATCATAGAAATGGAGTCATTTAGAATATACTCTGATGTATCTGACTTCTTTTATTCAACATTTCATCTCAACTGTTCTGTAGATTCATTATGATTCTTACTGTATATCACTAGTTCATTATTTTTTAAATGTGTGGCTGCATTCCATTGGATATGCCATTATTTATTTCTCTTGTGGATGGCTATTTGGGTTGTGTCTGATTTTTAGCTATTACGGAGAAGGTGCTGTAGACATTCTTGGGCAAATATTTTGGTCAATATATGTTTTCTTTTCTCTTGGTTAAATATCTAGTGGACATCCTGAGTCCTAGAGTAGGAATATGCTTAACTTCATAAGAAAATGGTAAAATATTGTTTTTTTTTCCAGCACAAATCTATTTAATGGAGGTGGGCAGCAGATGTTCCACTATGATTAATTAGTCAAGGGGCCTGTTAACATTAGGTAGAGAAGAAGCCACCATCATTCTTTCGGGAGTAGCCTCCATTGGTGGCTGCAGTGTGAGGGGACACTATGGATCCCTGGATGCTGTGGATAGACTCCTTCTTAGGGTTGATCTAGTATCTGATGTTAGACCAGGAAGTGATGGAAGGTGGTGGAGGAGGGGGTAAAAGTTCTCCAGGGAATTGGGTCTTGATGATTCCATGGGTATCCTGGGTAGTCTCCTGGTGTAAGAGTATCTCACTTTTGTTCTTGAATGTCCCTGTGTGGTGGTTGTATAAGGCTGCTAAGCGGAAATCCAGGTCATCCTTTGGTATCTCAGGATCAAAAAAATAAACATCCCGCCTCATGGAGGTGATTGTGGGAGTTGAGCTGAGCCGACTCCAGGGTTCCTGTTGCTGAGCAAGGTGAGCTGGGTTCTTATATGGCAGTTTCTTGGAGGCCCGGGGTTTTCCCAGGTAGGTCTCATCGTTATCCAACGTAGGGTGCTGGAAAGGGTCTCGGGTGAAAGGCATGGTAAAATGCGGAGTGAGAAGCTGGTGTGAGGGATGGAAAGCCCGCGCAGCCGCCGAAAATGGTAAAATATTTTACGCTGTGGTTATACCATTTTCTCCTGTCACCAGCAGTGTACGAGAGCTCCATTTGCACCTCATCCTCTCCAACATTTGGTGTTGTCAGGTTTTTATTTTTGCTTTCTTCAGCCATTCTAAAGTTTGGGAAATGACATCACCATTATATTTTTAGTTTGAATTTCCCTGAAGAAAGATGATGTTGAGCTCTTGATCCATTAAGTTGATAATCCCTCAAATATTTGGGACTTTTCTAGATACGATACATGATTTTTATTAATTTCTGATTTCATTCATTGTGGTCAGAGCACATACTTCCTAAGATTTCAGTCTTTGGAAAGTGCTATTTGTATTCATCTGTGTTCTATTCCATGTACTCTTGAATGAATATGTATTCTACGGTTCTGTGGGTTTAATGTTCTATATATTCTACTTAAGTCAAGTGGATTGATTATGATATACAAATATTCCATGTATTTTTTTAATTCTATGGAAGTCTACATTGTCTTACATCGTCTTTGAGTAATACAGCCATTCGAGGTTTCTTAAAACCATTATTTTTGTGGGATATCATGTTTCCCCATCTTGTCTTAATAGGATAGACAATTTTTAAAGATTTCATTTTGCTTACAGTAATGGTGAGTGAACTTTACTTAGCATTTTGACATTTAGTTCCATCTCTTTTGCTCTTTTAGTGGTCGATCTAGAGATTACAATATACATCTTTAAGGTATCATGGGAAAAATTCCAATAATATTTTGCTCTGTCACAAAAAATGTAAGGAAATTATACCTTTGTCACTCCATTTACATCTACTTCTCGTTTTGTTTTTATTGTCTTATATTTCTATATGACAGTTCTATGAAACTCATGATTGCTTTTTTGTATTTTGATTTAAACAGTCACAAGTCCATTAAATAAGTTAAAAAAATAAAATATATGACACTAAACAGTTGTCTTTTATGTTTGCCCCATTACTGACATCCTCTGATGCCTTTATTTCATCTTTCACATCTCGGTTTTTATTGTATAGTTTCCCTTTAGGCTGAAGAAACTCTTTGGGCATTAGGCATTTTTTTTCCTAATTCGGGTCTGTTTTTTAAGAATGTCTTTGCTTCAGCTTTGTTTTTTTAAGGATATTTTTTACTGGATATAGAATTTGGGTTTTAAAGATATTTTCTTCTGGCAATTTAAATATGAAATCTAGTTTGCTTTGATAGAACTTACTCATCATTCATATTAATTGTTTCCCTGTACCTAAGGTGTTGGCTTTTTTCCCCGTCTGTTATAAAATTTCTGCTTTTTTTTGGCTTTCAGAAGTTTGACTACGATGTGTCTAGGCTTGTTATCTTTGTATTATCCTGCTTTGGGTTTTCTGGGCCTCTTGAGTCTGTAATGAGTATTTCTTACCCAATTTGCAAAAACTTGTCCTTTCTTTTTTTTTTTCCCCACATTTTTTTTTTCCTGTATCATTTTCTCTCTTCTTTTCTAGGACACCAATTATGTTTATCTTCAACCACTTAATATTACCCCACAGGACACAGAGTCTCTATTTTGGTTTTGCAATTATGTATTCTTTTTCTCCTCTCCTGATGAGTTCATTGTTCCTGATCTAACTTCAAGTTTACTGAAGGCTTCTTGTCCTTTCCCTAACTCCTCTGACTTACACTTACCCCTGGCTTTTTCATTTCAGATAGTGTTCTTTTACTTCTAGACTTTCTAAGTGGTCCTTTGTAAAAGAACTTCCATTTCTCTTCTGTACGTCCCCTCATTGTACTCATTATGACCAAAGCTTATCTTTAAGTATCTGAACGTATTTCTAAAATCTGGTCTTTGCTTGCTAGTTCCATTATCTGAGTCATTTCAGTGTTGAGTCCTGTTTATCTTCTTGACCATGAGTCACATTTCACTGTTGCATGTCTAATAAATTTTGATTCTCTAGGAGACATTTTAGGTTATATGTTTATAGAGACACTAGGTTTTGCTTTTTCCCTCCGGACGGTGTTGAGTCTGTTTAGCAGGCAGGTACCTTTCCTGGACTCAAACTCTCTTTCCTGAAATGGGCAGCAGCTGAATCTGTGCTGTCAGTCATGTCAGTCTTCCCTACCTTGCTCCTGGAGTCGTCCTTGGACAGGGCATAGTCTGAAGGTCAGCCAAGTCTGTGAGTGGAGTTGATATGCAGATTTTGGAATGCCCTTATTTGGGGTTTTTCCTTTTCTGGAAATTACCTTCCCTAATTCCAGCCACTCCTCTGTCAGCTGCAAAACTTTACCTCTGGCTCTTCAAGCCAGTAAGATAGTTCTGCTTTGTGAAGACTGAAAAGTGCCCTCGGGTGGAAAGGTGTTTAATTGTTCACAAAGCGAGATTGCCTTGTTTTAAGACTCAAATTACCTTTGCTTTTTACCTGCTTTGTCCTTGCTTTCCCCAAGAGTCTTCAAAAGGAAGTATTCACAATGCCAATGGGAAAAAAAAAAAGACTTTAAACAGAGGTGGTGATACTAGAATCTGTTGAACAGTGTAGTAATCAAATGAAGTTTGTGATAAAGTTTCTGTGACATTGAGAATGATAGTTGAACTTGGAAAATCAAAGTGTGAAAAGTGTGGCGGTAAATCAGAGGCTATCATTACAAGTGAAATTTTAGGTTTGACAAACAAAATTAATATTCTGTTTCTCTTTTTATTTTTAGTGATAGAAATTATTATTATCTTTTAAAGATTTTATTTATTTGTTTGTTTGAGAGAGAGAGAGTTAGCGAGAGAAAGCACGAGCAGAGGGAGGAGCAGAGGGAAAGGCAGACTGCCCGCTGAAGCAGGGAGCCGAATGCAGAGTTTGATGAGAGGCTGGATCCCAGACACTGGGATCGTGACCTGAGCTGAAGGCAGATGCTTAACGACTCGGGCACCCAGGTGCCTTAATGATAGAAATTATTGTGTCCAAGAAATCACTACCTTTGAATGTGCTTTGCACTGCCAAATGGGCTTACATGATTCCAGTCGTACTGATTTAACTATTAAATTCAGAAGACAAAGGTAATCTTTATCATTCTTTTCAACTGTTTCTACTGAATATAAATTGTGCACAATCTCTAAAATCATCTGTGTTACTTGCTGTGTCTAAACAAAGCCATAGCAAATTGCATTTCTTCAATTATGTTGTTTACATCTGATTCAAACTGATTTCAAAGTAGCACAAGGCATACATCAGAAACCGGGGAAGCTCAGAGATTTGTGGTTCTCGCTATGGGGTTTTAAAAAATATATTTTGTTCTTTTAATTGACATGGATGGAGGGAGAAGCATTTAGATTTATTCATTACTTTCTTACCGCATGTCCGAGAGGCAATTTAAAAGCTTCCCGTGGTATTTAACCGCAGAGCCATTACCTTTTATTTTTTTAATCATTGGATTGAATGCCACATCTTGGCTGGTAAATTTTTTTAAAAATTAGCAAGATGAAATTTGTGGTTTGGATGTAGTCGTATTAAGTTGGATAACCATTTACCAAAAACAGTTACTGGAATTATCTACCCTTGTAAATATTCTGTATTAGTCAGCAGATGGCATGCGTTGTACGTTGAGTACTCTGCCGTGTTATGGCATGTACTTTAGAACAGAAAGCATCTGGTTTTCTCAGAAAGACACATTATCCCCTCATTTGCAGTTTATTGTTAATTTGTGAACTATTTAGTGATCATCAAAGAAGGTGATATTTCATCTTCATTTAGTTTGTATAGCAGATTCAATCAAGAATTAGACGGGGTAAAAATACATTTAGCAATTCCTTCGCAAGCTTCAGCATCTCGAGAAAACAGGCCTGAGGAATTGTTTTCCTGCTTCGGCTAGAGGCTTGCACAGGAGGACAGAAGCCTTTTGGATACTTAGGGCCTTCTGTGGATTTCAGTAATATAAAAACCATTTCCTTTGTATATGAATAACTGCAGAAATCCAAAATCCCAGAAACAAGTAAATCCACAAACAAGGGTGGCTGAATGTACTTCTGAGTTCTGTACTTCTGTTATCTATTTAAGACAACACTGGACTGGCCCAGTTGGAAAATCTCCTTATATGTAAAAGCAGGCACGTGTTCACAGGCTACCCTTTGAGTGGTTTCAGAGGAGAGTTTGGCTGGTGATGTTCTAACCCGACATAGCCTTGATTATTTCTTGTCTGCCTGATAGCCATCTGTCAGCCTGGCCTGATGCGTATTGCCAAGGTAGTGGGTCACTGTTGACAGGGCCTGAGTTGTGGCTGTCAACGTTCTTTCCGGGGAGCTGAGTCACACAATAGATAAGAGAGTGAACACAGAGGGAAACAGAAACACAAACTGCATACAACCTCCACAGTCAAAATGGGGAGGATAGCTATTTGCTTCCCTTCATACCAGTTTTTTTTTTGTTGTTTTTTTTTTTAATACTCTGTTAATCGTAGAATGACTCACTGAGGCTGAGACTGATGTCCTTTTAACCAGGAACTTTAAGGCCTGTTATCTTTAAGAGGAAGCAGAAAAACTATGTAGGTTCTGTGATAATATTAAAGTCCCTTATTCTGGGGCACCTGGGTGGCTCAGTGGGTTAAGCCACTGCCTTCGGCTCAGGTTATAATCCCAAGGTCCTGGGATCGAGCCCCGAGCCGGGCTCTCTGCTCGGCCAGGAACCTGTTTCCTCCTCTCTCTCTGTCTGCCTCTCTGCCTACTTGTGATCTCTGTCAGATAAATAAATAAAATCTTAAAAAAAAATAAATAAAATCCCTTATTCCTAAATACAGAGATGAATAGCCACTGAAAAGAAAACCAAAACAACCCTTCAAAAAACAAAAACTTTAACATTTTTGCTTATATTCAGAAAACTAAATTGATAAATGTTTCCTTCAAGAAAGAGCAGAATATATATATGTGTGTGCAAATTATGTATCTATATCCGTATCTATTTTTGTTATTGTATCTCTTACCAGTTTAGATCTCTGTTTCATTTGAAGAATTGTTTCCAGTTTCAAAGAAGAATAAAATACCTCAAATTAAAAAAAAAAATAAGAAAGATAAACAACACAGATTGCTTTGGTGGTAAAAGACTTTGGGGTTTGATTTATTCATTGTCGGTGTTTAGAGTTACAGGTGATCAAGGACATTAATGAAAATGTTCTGTATTCAATTTGATTGATAGTCTTCAAAAGACTTTAGAAACGTTAAATGCTCCGCCAAGAAGAAAAGCTTCTCGATTTTGCAGTGTAGGTAGGAGCTGGGTACGTGTGTGGGAGTTCTGAGTGGGACTGCCATTCTCGCTGCTGGCTTCCAAAGATGCTAAACGGCGTGCAGTGGTGGTTATTGATGGATGAGTGCATTTTGCTGTCCGTTTCTTTCTTACTATGGACTGCTAGGAGCATTTTGTCAGGATTGGTGTTCCCCTTTTATCTATCTCTTAAGGAAAACAAGGGCATATATTGGGGCGCGGGGGCGGTGGTGAGAACATACATATGAACCGGTACAGCTATAACTACGCTGTGTACCTCAGACACTTGGGGAGAAATGGGTTTTGTAAGCTGAGCTCTCTGTACTTAAGGGTTATGCTCTGGGTCTGTCTTTGTCATTTGGCTCGCATTCCAGGTTTCCTGTCGCCTAAGGCGGCACCGTTTCAGTAGCCTCATAAGAAATTGTGTACCTATTTTTAAAGGCATTTGTCCCATGTAGGTGCCTTGAGGTTATTGGCTGCTTCAGGAAAACCTGTTTTCACTGGCAAGTAAACTGACCTGGCAAAAAAAAAAAAAAAAAAAAAAATCAATTACCCCTTCAAGTGACAGGAAGTGGATGCCATGAGTGCTGTGAGTCTGCTTCACTGTAATGACAAGAGATCTAAAAATCAGATTGTCACTCCTGCCTGGTATATGCAGGTGACCCGCGGCCACAGGCACGTCGTTATACCTGTAGGTGCCAGATACTCCAGGATTTGGCATCAAGCCAGTGTTAGGCTCAGAAGCCAGCTGGCTGAGCAGTAAGGAAAACCAAGGAGGCTTCACCTAATTGGGGGTGAAAATATGGCTGTATAAAAGACACGTAAGAAAGCTGCCTGTCTTTTTATAACTAAGTATAAACATTTTGAATAAGCGAATAAACAAATATCCAATACAGGAACTCACTCTTCATTGCTCGCCTTCTCCCCTATCCCAGACTGCCTCGGATCCCCCCACCCCCCACCGCCCGCTCAGCAAAGGCACGAGGCAGCATGTAATCGTGTCACTCTGTCACCAAGGCTTCTTCTCAATGAAATTCAGGTGTCGAAACAGAAAGGAGTGATGGCAGATTTTTCCCCTCTTTCAGCAGAAAGCCAAGGAAATGCTTCCAGAAAGATGAAAACTACACTTTTGTGTCATCACAAATCATCTGTGTAACACCTGGTGCACAAATATTGCGCCTCTTTGTGTCAGCTGTTTATTGCTTAGGTTAGGACAGGAATACATTTTCTATGTCAATACTTGATTAGGTGAAAAATTCCCTGCAAGTGGAAGCGGAGTTACTTGTCAAGAAATGGGTTGCGCTGAAAGCAGAGCAGAAGCTCTTGTGAGATAATGTTATTTGTTCGAGAAAAATCACTGTTTCGCAACAAAATAGTATTAGAAGACTTGAACTTTACATGTAAATATGTTTTCCAAAACCTTCAGATATTTTAAATAATCATTTAGGCAATGTGCCTGCAACAAATGTGGGTCAAGAAATACCCTTACTAATGGGTAAAAATACAAGCGTTACAATAAAACAGGAGTTTCTTCTTACTGCTCACTTGCTATGTGTCCTGCGTTCTTATGGTCTATGAAAAGTCTGTCTGATACAATCACAATCAATGCAAGTTACTCCCATTTTACAAACGATTAACCTGAAGGAAGAACCTGATTCACATTTCAGAATTTCTCATTCAAAACCAGATACTATCTTGAGTATGAAAATCAGATACCATTCGTCCACATTTAAGTCAGTCTTTGACACGCATCCTTTGCCAGTATCCTAAATCGAGTTTCTGTGTTTGTGCTTTAAAATTTGAGGTCACTGTGCGGTGTTGATTTTTCCATCTCCGTGATCAGTGTCACTGATTCATTTACTGCTAGAGCAGGTAAAATATCTACCATTACATCTGCTGGAGTGTTGCCATTGGGGTGAACTGGTGTTTTTTTTAACTGGCCTCAAAAATACATTGTTTGCTTCACTATGGAACCTTAGGGCAATGGAGTCAGTTTATTCCCACATAAATAAAATCCCCACACTGCGTTCTGCATTTGGTCTTAAGGAGGTTGGTGAGTGGCATCTTGACAATAAGGGAAATTAGTATTGATGGGTGACAGTCTTCGAAATACTGAGATTTCGACTGATCTTTTTTATTAAAAATAAATAAATTTAAAAAATAGATGGTTAGGTCATAAGAGCTCTGAGTAGCATAGATTCCCATCACATTTTTCAAAACTCTGCCTGCGAGGCTGACATCTTTTAAAATAGAGCAAAACCCATATCAGAGCATCTATGCTGTGAAGGGATGTAGCACAGAAGACCCTGGGCATGGTAGGGAATGAGTATTAAAAAACTTTTTTTTTTTTAAAGATACTATTGACCTATAGTGGATATATACTGTTAAATTAGTTTAGGTATGCAATGTACTGATTTGGCATTTCTATATGTGACTCAGTGCTTACCCTTAGTCATCATCTGTCATCACACAACATTATTACAAGATTGTTGATTATATTCTGTATGCTGTACTTTTCATCTCTGTGACTTAGCTATTTCATAACTGCAAGATTGTACTTCTTAATTCCCTTCACCTGGTTTTCCTACCGCACCCCCACACCCCCCTGGCAATGACCAGTTTCTTCTCTGTGTTCAAGAATCTGTTTGGTTTTTTGTTTGTTTGGTTTTTCAGAATCCACATGTAAGTGAAATCATGTGCAAGGTATGTGTTTCTCTGACTTTCTTCCCTTAGCACAATACCCTCTAGGTCCATCCATGTTGTCGCAAGTGGTAAGATCTCATTCTTTTCTATAGCTGAGTAATATTCCATTATATATATATACATATATGTATATATATATATAATATTTTCTTGGTCTATTCATCTATTGATAGGCACTTGGGTTGCTTTCACATTTTGGCTGTTGTAAATAATGCTGCAGTAAACATACAAGGGTTTATATCTTTTCAAATTACTGTTTCTGTTTTCTTTGGGTAAATACCCAGTAGTGGAATTACTGGATGTCATGGTATTTCCCTTTTTAATTTTTTGAGGAACCTCCATACTGTTTTCATAGGAACTGCACCACTTTGCCTGCCCGCTTTTAAAAAGCACAGACAGTGTTGGCCTGCTAACCTGGAGGGCTGGAGTAAGGTGAGCAGGTGTGATGCTTCCTTTAAATGAAAAGACCCATAAGGTATTAGTATTTGCAAAAGAATCTTAAGAGTGGCATAGATTCTTCCCTTTTGGATTGGTTGTGAGTTTAAAGTAGGTAGTAACAGATGAAAACAAAACATACCCATAACCAATGCCTGCTTATGTAAAAAAAAAAAAAAAACAAAAAAAAAAACACAAATATCACTATGAAATATTCTTTGGCTTTCCATTCAAACCAACCTGTATTTTGATAACACTGTTGTTAGCAGCAAAAGCATAATATACCCATTTACTGTTTTCTAGCTCCAGATTTCCTTTCTATTCCACTCTATTTATACCATCTTTCTTTCCCCAAACATGGCAGTTACAGTCCTGCTTCTTTCTGTGCAAATCTACTAGCATCGTCTGATTTGATCTACCCACTGCCCCTGCTCCGCCCTTCCTCATCTCCATCTGTTAAAATGTCCCCAGTCTTCAAAAGTCACCTCTTCCAAAGAGCCTTTATATATATCCCCACAAGCTGTGTATGAACACTTTTTCTTTCTTTGATCTCTCAGATGTACGAATTACTGATATTACGATATATCCTAACATTTTTGCCTTTAGCATCATGGTTCCTAGATTCTAGAACCTCCCCTTCTTCTGTAAATTAAAGTGATTTCTTTTTGTCATGTTTCCTGGCACCTTTCCCATTTTTCTTTCTTTCTTTCTTTTCTTTAAAAAAAACAGTCTCAAAAATTACATTTGCTGGATTTGCTTGTTCTTTCTGTGGTCTGGGGATTGTTGATGTATCCTTTGAGAGTTGAAATTGTTTCCTCTTATTTTGTCACCTTTCTCTTATTTTTGTCACCTTTCATGGACTTCAGAGATCTCTGGACCATGTTTGTTTTTTTCTTTTTAGTTTGAAGATCATGGTCCTTGAAAACAAAGTTTCAAAATACCTGTTGGGAGGTTCTCCTTTCTCAGATAAAATTACCTGCTTCCAGACACCATGTTCTGTTCTGGATTCATAGAGTCCACTTTCTTGCCCTTAGTATCATAAATTGAACAGATTTTGAGCTTTTACTTTATCAGATATCTTTTATCTCTTGATATGTACCTATGGGTGTAATCTCCAGCCAATGCATCATGGCGGATTTTACCTTTTTCTAGAAGCTGCTCTCTTGCCGTCTGTAGCCCATTTCAGGCTCAGTACATAGCCTTAATTTCACTTGGTAATTCCCATGTGATCCAGTCCCTTTCCCCCAGCTTTTATCGCATCCACTTCACTCCTGATTCTCCAGTAGAGATTCAGTTTTCTCTTTGATTATCAGTAATGGAATTATTGGCACTGAAAGCCATGGATTTCTCGTATACTCCACACTTGATGGAGTGTGACTTCTGGCAGATGACCGAATGCTATGTTGTATCTCACTGACAGTTTTACAGTCTGCATTAAGGGGAGATTTTCTTTGTTCTTTCTTGGAAGTTAAGGGAATCACACTACATATTACATTTAGTCCATTCCTTCTGTTGAGGAAACATCTCCATTCCCCTCATACCTGCTCTCTTGTCCTCATTTCTCTCTCCTGAATGTGTCCTCTCCTTCGGACATATTCAGGAAACAGCAAGGCTAGAGGACATGTGACCTTCTGCCCTTCCCTCTCAGTCAAGCTTCCTAATGAGCTATACCTCCCATTTTCATGGTTTCTCACTTTACTAATTTACTCATCACTGAAAGAAATGTGACTTTAGTTCTCACCTTTCTTAGAAAATAAGCAACAAATCACTAAATCCAATAGCTGTTTTCTGCTATATCCTCCTAGAATTTTCTTTCCCAGATTTCTGTAAGACTACTCTTCTTAGTTTTGTTTACATCTTTCTGCCGATTATTTTATTTCCCAATGTGACTTTCTCTTCCTATGAGTATGCTTAAATATAAATGCCCCTAAAGTAAAGTTCTATGTTTTCACATGGCCTAGATCCTACGTATTCATCTCCCATATTCTTTCAGAGAAATCTCACCCATACACATGGCTTCTACTAATTTCTAAATGCTGTCAAAATCCTAATGTGTTTGCCTAACCTAGAATTCATTCCTGAGTTCTGACACCTCTGTCCACTGTGTACTGCCTTGTCTCTTCCAGAGGCTCTACAGATCACTAAAGCCCAAATCCCAGAATCATTATTCAGTTTTTGTCTTAGTGTTCTTCTTTTGCAGTCTTAATCTCTTGGCTTTCATACTATCCGGCTGCAGATCTTTGCCTAAAAAGCTTTCTTTCCCCCACCCAGATTCCAATTTCACTTATCATTTCAAGATCCTAGTGTTGCGGTTAAATGGGAGCCTCCTGCCTTCTGGCGGTATGGAGGCCATTGGGGTCCACGTGCAAGCATTGAGGGTGGAAAGATGGAGTGGATATAATATTGATTCTCTGCCTGTTAAAGATAATTATTTTCCCAGATCCTAGATATTATCTAATACTCAGTATTTCTCTTTCCTTGTCTCTTGTAACCACATGATAGATTTCAATAATCTTGGCCAGGTTACAGCCCAAACCACCAGTTAATTAGTTTTAGGGACTGTGTACCAAATATGTGACAGGCGGTTATTTAATTCTCTCAACAGCTATGAAATGAAATAGAAGTTAAGGGCACTGCTTTAAAGATTACAGAGAAAAAAAGAAAAAGAAAGGAAAATGGAGAGTTGGTTAACCTTCCTAAAAACAAACAAGGTTTGGACTTGGGTGTCTGGATTCCAGTGTTCATCCTTGTCGCTAGAGTCCGTAGGTGTTTTGTTGTTGTTGTTGTTGTTTAAAGATTTTATTTATTTATTTGATAGACAGAGATCACAAGTAGGCAGAGAGGCAGGCAGAGAAGGAGGTGGAAGCAGGCTTCCGGCTGAGCAGAGAGCCCGATGCGGGGCTCCATCCCAGGACCCTAGGGTCATGACCGGAGCCAAAGGCAGAGGCTTTAACCCACTGAGCCACCCAGGCACCCGGAGTCTGTAGGTTCTTAATCCGTTTTGACAACAAAGATCCTGTAAATTACTCTTTTGTTTGTTAATGGATTTGACCATTTGCACAATTATGAGAGAGAGAGTGAGTCTGTAACCTCAAAAAGCTTAAATAATCTACACCCTCAGACAAATGTCAATATCTATAAATATGCTCAGAATCCCCTACCAGTATGAAGCAGGGAATAACTGTGCTATGGGCTCAGTGATAGATCTGGAAGGATTCAGTGCCCCAGGAAAGCTTTTGTGTGGGGCCTTGTTTGAGTCGTTCGGGAAGGTTAATGGTTTTTTCACCGCATCTGTTCGAGAGTGAGGATTACCTAAGATTGGCTATAATTAAATGCTGAGAGAGTTGGAACGTGGAAATCCCTTTCAGATGACCACGTATCTCAAACATTTCTTGAAATCCACACATTTCCTAAAGTAAGACAGGCCAGCCGCTTGGAGGAAAGACAAATTAAAATAGCATTTGAAAATGTAGTTTAAAAAATGCAAAATCAGAAACATGTAAACATATCTGCCAATAGACTCATTAACGTGTGCCAGGTGTTTCGCCAAAACAAAGTAATCGAGCAGATATTACAATTTGAAAACAAAAGAAGAAAGGTTCTCTTTCTTTCCGTGGCAAATGCGTAGTGTGTGTGTAACCTCCAACACTCACAGCAAATGAGTGATTAATAGCATTGATCACCGTAGTAAATTGTTCAGTTTATGTCTAAAATCAAGTAGTTACTGGGAAAGAAATTTCACCTCAGAGAAGGGAGAGTGTTTGAGAGTGCTTTGGGAAGCCGGTAAGGCCATTTCTCCAACAGAGATCTGGCGTTTCACAAATGGAATTAAAGCCTCATTTGACCTGCTATGAGGGAAAGATGCTCTTGATGGCAGTAGAATTCTTGTCATCGACTTTCCAAGTACATGGCTTTATTTCAGTTTCAGCTTTTTATAGTATCTACCTCTGCCATGTGGGCAGCCGAACAGCACCTAAAAGATGAGTGCCTGTTAGGAGAGCATCTAGATGGAAGCTTTGGTTTGGAACAGTAACATCTGATAAACTTGACCTGGGCAAAGTGGTGTCAGCATGACTTCATTTGAATAATGCTGAAGGGGGGTTGGGGGGGCCATCCACATTTCATTTCTGGGTGTACTCCAAGCCCACCCTCACACATGGAATTCCTCTAAATAAACCTAATGCCAGTAATCATCTGACTCATTAACAAGTGCTTTTTCCTGCCTGAGACTGAGTGGGTGCAGTGGAGGATAGATTAATCTTTAAATCCCATGGAATACACATCTGCTCTCTTTGCCTTCTGATTTTTTTTATGTCAGTAGCATAATTAAAAATAAAAACGTATTGCTATGTCAGGAGACACAAGCTGGATAATATACTTGCAAAGGAATATAATCAGCCAATAATTAATAATCACACTAGTGAAATATTTCAATGTTCATGTGGAATTTATGCTTTAGATGGAAGAAAATGTACCTAGAAATTCCGAAAGGTTCCTTGCATTTTTATCTTTGTCTCTGCCTAGAATTCTTTCACTGCTTATTCCTCGCTATTTTCAAGACCCCTCCTCAGGCAAAGCCAGAGCACAGTTCTCTATCTCTCCTCCAAATGTGTAGGTTTGTAAACATACCAAACATTTGATACTGGTTTCAGTATACCCTTACAAGAATCTTAATATTTTTCATTTTGATAAAAGTGGATTTAGGGGCACTTGGGTGGCTTAGTTGGTTAAACATCTGCTTTCCGCTCAGGTCATGATCCTGGGGTCCTGGGATCGAGCCCCATGTCATTGGGCTCCCTGTTCAGCGGGGAGTCTGCTTCTCCCTCTCCCTCTTCCCCAGCTTGTGCTCGCTCTCTCTCTCTCTCTGCCCCCCTCAAATAAATAAATAAAATCCTTTTTTTTTAAAGTGGATTTAGAGAAATACTCATGTATTTGGCTTTTAAATCCCCAAGTATAAATTTTAAGTTCATCAAAAGTGAGGGCCCATGCTTTGTTAGCCTGACCCATAGCATTGGACTTCTTCACATGGTTCATCATCACTAGCTCTTTGGAAATTGATTTATATTTAAGAAATCACGGGGCGCCTGGGTGGCTCAGTGGATTGGGCCGCTGCCTTCGGCTCGGGTCATGATCTCAGTGTCCTGGGATCGAGCCCGTCATCGGGCTCTTTGCTCAGCAGGGAGCCTGCTTCTCTCTCTCTCTGCCTGACTCTCTGCCTACTTGTGATCTCTCTCTCTGTCAAATAAATAAATAAAATCTTTAAAAAAAAAAAAGAAATCACGATGAGCGACATTATCATAATATCAAGTACCAAAATATCCGATCATTGAGGGGTTACATATGATGCCTCTTTGTTTTCTAATACTTTCAAAACCGGTCAGACTTTTTCAGTTCTATCACTCATTTTCTTTTAAACCCCCCATTAGCTTTTCCATCTCATTCTGAGCTAATACAAATGGCTTACAGTGGCCTAGATGGTCCCTGTGGTCTAGTCTTCTCTCTGTTACTGGGCCTCCTACTACTACCCTCACTCCCTCCAGTCCTAGCACTGGTGTGCTGGCTCCCATTTGAACAGGTCTCGCACAGGGTGTTGTACCTGGTTTTTCTAGGCCTGGAACGTCTGGATATCCCCTGAGCTTTCTACCACACTTCCTTCAGGTCCCTGTCGGACTCCGGTCTCCTCAGTGAGGGGTTTTTCCATCGCCTTCTATGAGGTACCACTTACCTTCACTGGCATTGTCTGGCAACTGCACCCTCATTTCTATTTCATTTCATTTCTATTTCACATCAGACAGAATGCATATTTATTTATTTTTCGGATATTCCCTCTAGCACATGAACTCCAGGAGGACGGGGACTATATCCCTCCTATTCACTGTTCTCCAAACAGTCTAAATAGTCCCTGACATGTAACAAACATTCAGTAAATATTGTTGAATATATGAAAAGTAAATTCAACTATGTTATTTATTTTAAGCCCTACTGAGTCCTACATCCATTCAATGAGCTAGTTTTATGTGTAGAGAATTTGTTCCTTAAATTAGCGTGAAAGTTAAAAACCTACTAATATATACTGCCTAGTTTCACTTTGTCAAAGTAAGTGATTTTTTTTTTTTAAAGAGCAATCCCAGTTGGAAATTCTCTTGATATATCTACTTCCAAATACAAGGAAAGCATATATAGAGTTTAAGTCTCCCAACTGTTTTCTTAAACCCTAATGCTAGTGAAGCATTTTAGAGCACCTCAGTATACGTATAGCTATTTATTTATATTTTATATAGAAATGGTAATGTAACAATATATGCATCTTCAGAAAAACACCAAAACAGAAATGAAAAAGAAGGTAATTATCAACTTAACATTATTTTAAATAATTTTATTTGTCATTAATATACATAAAAGCTTTTTCTTTCCAATTATAAACATCTTTTTTTATGTTTTGGTTGCTTCGTAGTTTACTATCTTCACTCTTTTTTTTTTTTTTTTCGTGAGAGACAGAACTAGTGCAAGTAGGAGTGAGTGGGGAGGGGAAGACGGAGGGGTACAGAGAATATCTTAAGCCAGCTCCACACCCAGTGTGTGGAGGGCTCAGTCTCACCACCCTGAGATCATGACCTAAGCAGAAATCGAGAGTCAGGTGCTTAACAGACTGAGCCACCCAGGCTCTCCTCTTAGAATTTTTTATGACTTTTGGGGTGCCTGAGTGGCTTGGTGGGTTAAAGTCTCTGCCTTCGGCTCAGGTCATGATCCCAGGGTCCTGGGATCGAGTCCCACATCCGGCTCTCTGCTCGGCAGGGAGCCTGCTTCTTCCTCTCTCTCTGCCTGCCTCTCTGCCTACTTGTGATCTCTGTCTGTCAAATAAATAAATAAAATCTTTTAAAGAATTATAAAAAGAATTTTTTATGGCTTTAAACATTAGATCCAAATTCACTCTAAACAACAAGCGTAAACTCATTCTTCTAATAGTCTTCTCTATTATTTACACTTGTTTAAACTCTGGTCAGAAAAAATTAGGTTGACAATGTTTTTCCTCCCTGACTTAGCTGAGAAACCCTTGCTGGAGGTGAGGACTATTGCTTCTTACTCTTCTTTTGTGCTTGAATTATTTGTAGTATCTCCACTCTATTGTTGCATTTTAGAAATCTTATTAGGTCACATCCATTTTTAAAAGGTGAGATTGTTTCAGAATTAAAATACATAGAAATACAAACGGCCTTTTCCCACTCCACACAAGTTGAATATCTTGCAAATCTTTTGGGTTGTACACAGCCCACTTTGGAGAAAAGTGTAACTTGCTATGGTATTGTGTAAAAATTAACATGGAATCATAGGTATTGGAATGTTTATTTAACCTCCATAAAATATTTTTAAAAATAACACTGTATGTCAGCATGTGTCCAATTACTGTGTCATTAAAATGTTTCAAACAGCAGGGTGTCTGGAAAGATTTGTAGAAATCCAGTCAGCATTTTTGAGGTGGGTTTAAGGGGTGTTCAGGGCATGGGGAAGGGAGCAGTGAATATCTTTTCTTTCAACAACTGAACCAATTCAGATCTTATGTTCTTTGGAAATAGTAACTGATATCCCACTAACACTTTAGTTCTATCAGTGGCTTCTGCACTGATCCTCTACAAGGTTTTGAAATCTCTTCTTTGCGTGGAATCCAGGTTTGAACACAAATAAAAGTCCTTACCCTGATTCACCGCTGGTGATGGTAGATTCTGCTCACCCCCAAGTACCGCAGGAATTAGGTATCTCTACTCACATTTTTAGATCTCTACTTACATTTTCTATAGGCTTGTTGAGGGTTTCAAACAGATTTTATTTTCAAGCCATTACATTGATGATAAACATTGTGTTACGGATTGAATTGTGTCTGCCTACAAACTCCTGTGTTGAAGCCAGTGCCTGCAGTGCCTCACAACCTGACCTTCCCTGGAGATAAGGTCTTTACAGAGATAAGTAAGTTAAAATGAGGATCTTAGGACCAGCCCTAGTCAAATATATGGGCACCCTTCTGCTAAGAGGAAATTTGGACACAGACACTCTCAGAGGGAAGATGATGTGGAGACACACACAGAAGATGGCCGACTCCAAACCAGGGAAAGGGGCCTAGAACAGATTTTCCCTCACAGCCCTCAGAACCAACCGGTGTTCCTGATACCTTCCCTTTAGCTCCCAGTTTCTATAACTGTGAGACAGTAAATGTCAGTTGTTTAAGCCACCCATTCTACGGCCCTCTATTAGTGTAGCCCAAGCAAACTAATACAAAATCTTTGAGTGGTTTATTTTTTTTCTTTTATTATTTTTTAAAATTTTATTTATTAGAGAGAGAGAGCAGAGAGCACAAGTGGGAAGCAGGGGGAAGGGCAGAGGGAGAGGGAGAAGTGGACTCCCTGTTGAGCATAGAGCCCTGTTCCAGAACCCTGAGATCATGACCTGACTGAAGGCGGATGGGTTATTAACTGACTGAGCCACCCAGGTGCCCCTTAGAGTGGTTTAAACATACTCTATCTACTTTATGTTCCTAATGTCCTTTCCCCAACCAGCCATGCAGATCGTCATTTGCCTAATTTCTTTGTGTCTCAGAACTGTCTCTTCCTTAGTATTTTTTGACAGTGTGGTGTTCATTATCTCTCTCATAAACAAGGACAGTTTGATTCCAGACTTGCTCTACCACAACCCAGTCCATATTCAACTAATGTAATTAATGTTTTTTTGTTACTAATGTTATTACTAATATGTTTGGGCTTGAACCAACTCTCAAACTATATGTTTTCTAACTTGTTCCACTTTTTCTTCATTCTTTTCTTCTTTCTTACCTTCTTTGGTTTAGTTTTTTTGTTTTTTGTTTTTTTTAATACAGCCTGTTTCCCCTTTATCAGCTTATACATTGTATTAATTTTAGTGATTACAATATCAATCATTGACTCATTAGTATCTATGATATATAGTACTTTAATCACTTCCAGAGTGACAGACCTGAAAATACTTCAATCCCTTCACTAACCTCTCATACTTTGTTGCCATTGTTATGTATTTTTATAATGCATGTATGTATTTTAGACTGTACCCCACAACACTTTTATTTTTCAATAGCCGATAATCATTTATAGTCACTTGATTTTTGTTGTTGTTGTTGTTGTTCATTATTTCTTTGTACTTATGTATGGGTTTGTTTTGATCTCAGAACTTCAGTATTTTTATTGTTAGATATGAGCTAGAGGTGGTTCTTCTCAATTTTTGTTTCTCTGAAAGTGTTTTTCTCTTCCTATTTAGAGGACTTTTAAAAAATTTTTATTTTATTTTTTTAACTTTTTCTTTTTAGATTTTATTTATTTATTTGACAGACAGAGATCACAAGTAGGCAGCAAGGCAGGCAGAGAGAGAGGAAGAAGCAGGCTCCCTGCCGAGCAGAGAGCCCAAAGCCGCAGTGCTTGATCCCAGGACTCTGAGATCATGACCTGAGCCGAAGGCAGAAGCTTAGCCCATTGAACCACCCAGGCACCCCATAGAGGACTTTTTTTTTTCTAGGTATGAAATTCTCTGCTTGTAGTTTTTGTTTTCGTAAGTTGAAGACTCATTCTATCATCTCTCATTTTGACTGCTAATTTTGAAACAATTATTGTCAGTCATAATTTTGCTCCTTTAAAGGCAGTGAGTCTTTGTCCCTTTTGTTGCTTTTATGATTTTATTATTTTTGACAGTTTTACTGAGAGTGATTTCCTTTATGTTTTTCCTGCTTGGTGTTTGGGGTATTTCTTGAATTTGTAATTTAATGTCTTTCATGAATTTGGGGAAATTCTTAGTCATTATTTCTTCAAATATTGCTTTTATCCCATTCTTTCTCCTTTCTGAGATTTCAATTGCTTGTATATTCAGCTTTCTCACTATGTCTAATATATCTTATGATTGTGTCTTTATTTTCTACCTCTTATCTCTCCATGTTTCAACGTGTATTTTTCCTCGTTAATCTGTCTTCCATTTTGCTAAACTTTTTAAAATCAACTGTATGTAATGTCCTATTAAACACGTCTCCTGAGTTCTTAATTTCACCTGTTGCCTTAATCCTTGAGGTCTTTATTGCCTTGGTGTTTTTCCCATGTTTTCAAGCCAAGACCAGGATAAATTTCAGCGTTCCCTACATTTGTTCTAAAATAATACAGTTGATTCCCCTCAGAGGTAAGCACAATTGCTATTTTGCAAGTAAGAGTAAACTTCACGTGGAGGGGTGCCTGAGTGGCTCATTTGGTTAAGGGTCTGACTCTTGATTTTGACTCAGATCATGATCTCAGGGTCATGAGATCAAGCCTTGCATCGGGCTCTGTGCTGGGCATGGAGCCTGCTTAAGATTCTCTCTCCCTCTCCCTTGCAGCCCCTATGCCCCACTCCCGCTCACTCTCACACGCTCTCTCAAAAAAATAAATCAACCTCATGTAGAGATAAAGGAAATGTCATTTATATCTCATATTTACTTTCATTCAAAGTTCTAAACAGTAGTATAGCAAATTAAGGTCTAATTCTAGATCTTGAGTGACTTCTCATGCAGAATAGTCATCCTTCCTAGACCTGTAAAAACCAAAACTACTTTGGTGACAACACACACACGCACACACACACACACCATTTAAAGCTAGCTTCCTTAAATGTTAGAGTCATTTTAGTATGGTAATTAAAATTGCATAGAGTGGATGATTTCAAAAATCTTCATTTTTATTTTGTTGCCAGCCATTTTTTTACTTAGCTTGTTGGCACACAGAAAATTATTAGCATTTTTCTCAGCCTTTTTTTTTTTTTTTACTGCTAAATGATAAAACATTTTGTATTGTCTTAAAAGATGATTTTAGTTAATGCCTTAAATACATGCTTGATTTGAAAAAATATTGTCATGGTTTTATAGAAGGAAAAACAAATCAAGCACAAAATGAAATGAGAAAGAAATGGTTTGATAATATAAAGCCTGATAAATATAAATAATCTTAATGAAAAGAAAATTCAAAGTCATCTCAAAAGCAATACTTTTTATAGGTATTTTAAGGAACCTATCTTGTCTTCTTAACATTGAGTCCCCTTATGTAGGGGACTTCTGTCAAATTGATTAATCAGCTAAAAACTTCCATTCTTGTCTTCAAATGCTTCTCAGTTTCCTGGTAAATAAACACACGCTGCTCAGTTTCACACAGAAACACATATTTCTTCATAGTAGTTTCCTCCTATCTGTATCTGTAGCCCTCTTTCCTACCCTTTCCCCCCCAAAACTCTATGCTCTAACTTCTCCCCAGCTTTCTACATTTCATAATGCTTTTGCCTTTTTTTTTTTTTTTCTAAGATGTATTTATTTGTTTTGGTGTGGAGGTAGGGGCAGAGGGAGAAAAAATCCTAAGCAGACTCTGTACTGAGTATAGAACCCCACACGGGGCTCCAGCTCATGACTCTGAGATCAGGGCCTGAGCCGAAATCAACAGTTGGACACTTTACTGACTGTGCCACCCAGGCACCATATCCTTTTGCTTCTTGGATAGCCTTCATTCTGCTCTTCACCTGGAAACCTCCTGCTCATTTGTAAACTCCAAATACATACATTTCCCTTACCTAATTTTTCCAGAAAAGACTGGTTAGCCACCTCTCTTTTAAATCCATGGCACTTGGTACAAATTGGAGTGGTATAATTAGAATTGCTAATATTTTTTGGCATTTTCTAAATGTCAAAGTTGGTGGTAAATGATTTACATAACAATCATAGGACTTACAGTATTGTCTTGTGATAGACTTATATCTGTCCACAATTACTAGATTTTCACAAGTTTTTGTGTTACTTCCTATGAATGCTCAGTAAGGAGAGACACAAATTCAGAGACAGAAAGACAGACATATTAATTCCAGAAGTATATGTGCTAAGATTTAAAGATTTTAATACTGTGTGATAGGATTAGAAATAATTTTCTTTCTTTTTTTTCTAAAGATTCTTCACTGGACTTACATCACTTTAAAAAAATCTAAGGAACCCATTGGATATTTAAAAATAAATTCACAAGAAAGACTAAATATCAGTTATTGTGATCTTAGTGTGAATTCATATCAACTTGTAAAAATCTTTGGGACCAGAGAGCTTTATCTCTTAATATGGAATTAAAAACTTTGATCTTTCAGATGAATTTTGGGTGTTAGCAACCAAGTTGGGTTTTGTTGTTTGCGTTAATAGAATCCTTGAAACTATTTTTATTCTTCTATAGATCAAACTCCTTGTGAATGTATGTGTTGCCTTTTATTTCATTTTGATTTTTCTACTACTAGGTAGACTCCATCCTAACAACGATGCTGACTAGCCCAGTCTTGACCTGTTTTGTATCTGGATGTTTTATGGCTTGAAATTATTCCCTAAACATCCTCCTTTTCTTTGTACCTTTAACTCTTACGAAACTAATGCATTTTAAGGGTCTGTGAGACTCATGTAATCCTAATTATGTCACTAAATCCAAAATACTCTCTAGTGCATCATCAAAAGCTATTTTGAAGCCTAAGACCTGTGTAATATTCTTTTTGCATGTTAAGGCATTTGTCAGAAATGATTTGTAAATGTCATTTGAAGTCATTCATTTCAGTGGTCATAATAAGACACCATCAATATTAAAGAGGACAGATTTTGAAACACATAATCAGTCTCATTAGGTTGTATTTCTGTATAGACAAAATGTAGAGAATCCAGATTGTCTCAAGCAGTTTGCTGTGTATAACCATACTAATGTAAGAAAAGAGTGGATTGGTAGGTTGAACAGTTATAAGTAAGCCGCACAGAGAATTTATTGATGTATGTTGATATTCATATTTTGAGAAAAACTGTACAACCAAACATGTAGATAGGAATTTGAAATGTGAAACTTTTTTTGGCATTTTGATTGGAGAACAGTGTAGTATAAATGTGAACAGAAATTTTTGAAGGTAGAACAAGTTTATTTTATGAACAGATATCAGGAATATAACCTCAAAGACAGACTTTACGCTTTGTTCCTTAGTGGTGTTCAGAATCTGTAGGGTGAGACCAAGAGAAAAGAAAAATTGTAAACAATACAGGAAGTGCTATGATAGAGGCATACAAGGAAAACAAAAGGAGCAGAGAGTATGGCCTTCTAAACCATGATGGGTAAGGCAGCAAAGCTTCCAAAGCAGAGGCTAGGCCTGAGATGGAACCCTTTTATGACAAACTTGTTTTTGATTTTGTTTGCTTCTAAAATTATAAAAGCAGAGTGTATAATAAAAATATGGAAGGGGTCCTGGGTGGTTCTGTCAGTAGAGCATGTGACTCTTAATATTGGGGTTGTGAATTTGAGCCTGAGGTTGGGTATGGAGATTACTTAAAAATAAAATTTAAAAAAAAAAAATAGGGAAGGGGCACCTGGGTGAGCTCAGGTCAGACCCTTGATCTCAGGGTCATAAATTCAAGCCCCGCAGTGGAAAAAGAAAAAACAAAACAAGGAAGATTTAAAAAAAAAAAAATAAGAAAATACAAGTAACCTGGGATTTTACCACCTAAAGATCCATATTAGTTTTTATGTTAAGTATTTGCCTATAAGTGCCTGGTTGGCTCAGTTCATAAAGCATGTGACTCTTGATCTTGGGGTCATGAGTTCAAGCCCCAGGTTGGGCTTAGAGATTACTTTAAAAAAATTATTTAAAAAGTGCTTCCTTATATATATTTTAAATGCTTATATTATTATTGTGTGCATAGTTGTATTAATTTTAAATATTTAACTTTAGAATACAAAATAAAGTACAAACAATAAAATAAAAGTACAAATTATCAGATATAATAAGTACTACTTGTTATGCAGAGAATTAGATCATGGTGCTGTGAGTGAAAGTCACCGAATGGAATTTTAGATTGGGTGGTCAAGGAAGGCTCTTTGCAGAGATGATACATAACCTTAGAATACCTGGCAAGTTGCAGAAAAAAAGGAGAGAAGAATCACTGCAAACAATGAGAGCACAGACCTCTGGGCAGGATTAAGCTTGACATGTTGAGGAGAAGAAACCCAACCAGTGGTTGGATCTTAATGGTGGGTTCAAGAGTAGTTGGAGATGAGGTTGGAGAAGTAGGTGGAAACAAGATCCTGCATGACTTTTATTCATGGGTAGGCACTTCTCTAAATGGGCAACATCGGATAGGGAGCACTTCATTGGACCTTGCGTTTCTCCCAGTGAGCGGAGGTATTGGTTTGGCTTGTTATGACTACCCATGAGAAGTAAAAAGGAGTGAGTCCAGGGGATGTTTTCATTATAGAGGCTTCAAGGTTTACTGACCATTTAGATCTGAAGAATCAGGGGAAAGGAGAAATCAAGGTTCACTCCTAGGTGTTAATTTCAGCAATTACATGGATGAGGACTTAGGATGACCTCCTTGTCCTGGTATGCCTCTCACTTTGAGCACTTTGAACTCCTCAGTCTTAGGCAAATCTGGAGAGTTGGTCAAACTAAGTCTGATTTAATGTACAGCAGGTTTTATTGTTGTGAGTGGAAGCAGCAAGAATCAAGTTATATTTTGGTCTTTGGAAGTCTCTGATACATTGACATAGTTGAAGAGGGAGCATTAATGGGACTGGAAGAAGAATAATGAGGTATCATTTAAATGATATTAGAAAACAATAATGGAGGGAAGAATCCAATTTGAGTGTCTTACATTGCGATTATTCTGCATTGCCAGAATCATCATATCATAATCTGCTGAAGAAATTGATATGTGTATTGTTAACTTATGGGTGTTGATATATTATACCAATTCCTCTGCTTTCTGCATAATATATTCAAGTAGCTGAATTGTTATGAATCACTCAAAATATTTCTGTTTAAACCAAGTGGTAATGGTATTCGATTCAGAGTACCAGAGTTACTGAATCAGTGAAAAAAATTGTGTGTTCATTTGTATAAGACATTACATATTCATTAAATGTCAAGACGTGCGACTATCTCTCTTAGTTATAGCTACTTTTCCTCTAAATCGTATATGGTTTGTCTTCTATTTTTCCCGGTCTTTTCTTCTTTTCTTCACAAACTCTTCAAGCACTTTTTTTTTTTTTTAAGATTTTTGTTTATTTATTTGACAGACAGAGATCACAAGCAGGCAGAGAGGCAGGCAGAGAGAGAGAGGAGGAAGCAGGCTTCCTGCCGAGCAGAGCCCAATGTGAGGCTTGATCCCAGGACCCTGGGATCATGACCCGAGCCGAAGGCAGAGGTTTCAACCCACTGAGCCCTCCAGGTGTCCCTTTTCAAGCACTTTAAATAGCTTTTTCCAGGGTAGAAGACTGAAGCAAGGCCGACTTGATGTTTGGTTTCAACCACTGATGACTAGTCTAAATGTAAAGGAGCCTGGATGGCTTAGTCAGTTGAGTATCTGCCTTTGTCTCAGGTTGTGATCTTGCAGTCCTGGGATCCAGCCCAGAGCTGAGCTCCCTGCTCAGTGGGGAGCCTGTTTCTCCCTCTCCCTCTGTGCCTCTATGCTGCTTATGCTATCTCTCTCACTTTATCTCAAATGAATAAAGTTTAAAAAAATCTTAAAAAATAAAAATGAGGGGCACCTGGGTGGCTCAGTGGGTTAAGCCTCTGCCTTCGGCTCAGGTCATGATCTCGGGTTCCTGGGATCGAGCCCCGCATCGGGCTCTCTGCTTGGTGGGGAGCCTGCTTCCTCCTCTCTCTCTCTGCCTGCCTCTCTGCCTGCTTGTGATCTCTGTCTGTCAAATAAATAAATAAAATCTTTTAAAAAAATGAATGAATGAATGAAGAATAGGTACCAGAAAAGGATAGGGGGGGAAATGAACTAGGGGTTTTGTGATTGCAAAATTCGTCAAAGAACAAATGTTGCCTTCTGGTATCTTGTTGCACTGACCTTTATTTTGTTTATTGAACAGAGAAATAGAAACATGAAAGCTTTTAGAGTCCTAAGACACAGATAAACATTCTGTCTGAATGGAAATGTACACACATATTCATACTCGAGAAATTTTACATATATAATTGTTCAGTCTTCTATAGCTCGATCTTTAGTAGGTATACTTCATTGATCATTTTATTTGAAGAAAACACTTGAAGCTAATCTTAATCCTAAGCATGCTTTTCATGGATATGGAGGAGGGATTCTGAAATTTTTCTTAGGCCCAAAATATTTTCCCTGAGTTCTTCACCTAAACCTATGATTTTCACATGATTGTATACTTGGATTTTTTTTTAGTATCCAGTAGTCATTGAAGATTTTTTAAAAGTAAGCACTTGGTAGGATGGACAGAACATTAATGAGTAGCCTATTATCTAAATAATTAGATAATTAGCCTATTATCTAAAAAGTATTATTCAGCTTATCTAGAGAGACCTGAACAGTGAAGACCTAGGACAGACATCCTTTCAGTTAGTTCTGGAAATCAGGAAGGCACAGTTTCACAATGTGCTTGATCCTCCAGGAAATAAATGCTTGAACATCCTAGAACACTGGGGTCTGCTAGTCCCTGAAAAGAGCAAGAAATAACCAAACCATAGCTTGTTCCAGGACAAACCTGGTAGCATTGCTTATGGATCTGACTGGACTGGACAGATAATGTGGATATTGCCACAGGATCGTATGTGGCAAGGCATGTTACTTCCCGACCTCTTCTCTAAAATAGAATGAGATATTATTGATACTGCTTGTAGCCCTTCTTAGGTCCTGATCCAAACAAAGATGGAAAAAAAGAAACAGATTTGTTAAAATAAAAACAGATTGATATAATATTATTAAATGATCAGTTTTATCCAGAAAAATATTAGTGATTTTATTCACTATACCATTTTAGTTCATCCCTGCCTCTTGCACTCAGAATCTGAAGCCCTTCAACCCAGTGTGGGCAATCAGATTGGACTAAGAGATTGACGAGAAAAGGCACCTGGGCTTGTGAGGATGAAAGGGATCTGAGAAAACCCGAAGAATTATGATGGAGTGAAGTAGAGGGAATGAGACTGCTGGGTGCACCAGTCTGATAGGGATTCATACGTGTGATGGGAAAAGACTTAGGGAATGAAGTAAATAATGTTCTGGGTTAGAGATGAGCTCAGTCATCAAAGAACAACAAACATGTTTGCTTTCAAATAATGGCAGCTCTTCCCATTAAATTTATATAGTTATATATATATTCAGTATTATTTCATCTGTATTTATTATATATTACAATATGTTATATACTTTTTATATTTATAATAAATGTGTATTTTTCTATTTTTGTTTTTGTATTATGTGTACTACATATTAAATGTTGCATATAATGTGTGTATTATATATATATCCTGTACATAGTAGATCTTAAAAAGTGTATTGTTCAAATTTTTCATTTTAGAAGGTAAGAAAACTGAGGTTCAGGGAATTTAAGAAACCTGCTAGTGATTCCTGGCTAATTAAATATGCCTTCCTGAAGAACTGATACTTTTGCATCAATGCTCCAGTGTTTTAGTGACTGTGTTTCAGTAAGCTAACTGCAAGAGGGAGCAGCTTTCAGAGAATAGGACGAATCTGAAAACACTAATCAAATCTTACACCAACCTCTATCCTATAATATGCTTGGACATATTATTTGGGACTAGATGGCCCCCAAATCAGCATTATCATCACCATTATCATCAAGAAAGAATGAAGGTTTAGGAAAATTGCTTCGGGTATTTCGCAGGATGGGTTGTTTCATAAAAAGACTCTTAAGGGATTTTCTTCTAAAGAGAAAAAAATGTCAAAGGATACAAAATGATTTCATGTATAAATGAAACAAGATGGGATCGGGAGGGAGACAAACCATAAGAGACTCTTAATCTCACAAAACAAACCGAGGGCCATTGGTGGGGGGCAAGGGGGGTAGGGAGAGAGTGGTTGGGTTATGGACATTGGGGAGGGTATGTGCTATGGTGAGTGCTGTGAAGTGTGTAAACCTGGTGATTCACGGACCTGTACCCTTGGAGCTAATAATATATGTTAATAAATAAAATAAAATGATTTCATGTAACAGGAAGTGCAAATGAGACCCACTCTGTCCTTCTGAGTATGCATTCCAGTTACATGGCTTTATGTGAACCTGGAGTAGGGTAGGTAATCTGCTACTGATGTTTATATGGCTATCTCAGTTTAAAGGGCTCGCCAGTTTGCATTCCAGCAGTGAGGAAAAGCCAATTCAGTGACCGCTCCCCAGAACGGAACACAGTGTAAATAAGGTTCATACCCATTTAATGATAGTTTTCTCTGAACAACAACGAACATTGTCTTTTATTAGGGAGGGTTACCTGCATTTTGTGTATTAGAATCCCAATGGGTCAAGAATATGATAAAGTTAAATAAGGCAGTTGTAAAAAGGAGAAAACAAGAAAACACTTGGAAAATATATACTAAGATATTTAATTGGCCAAGACTGGAAATCAAAAGTAAACATAGGGGATTATATGATAGGAAATGAAAACAAGACATGTAAAAAAGATAGCAGATTGTGTTTAATTTAAGAATATTTGAATAACCTAAGAACAAAGAGGCATATGCTTATACTTAACAGCATCTTTACTTTTTAAGACAGAAAAGTAAATGCTATAAGCAAATGCAAAACCAAAACGCGAAGAAAGAAAAAAAAGAAAAGAAAAGAAAAAAAGAAAAATCTGTTTTGGTTCCTCCAGAGTGAATTCTAGTCTGGTTCTGGTTCAGGTAAATTTACATCTGGGCTAAAAAGATTATGCTATTTGTACTTCAACCATGTTAGACACAAATATTTAATACACCATGGACATTGGCTTCTTTTTCATTGTTTAAGTCAATTTGCAAATTTATGGTGTTGGGATACTCTAGGCTTGCATTTCATTCATTATGGAGATGGTTGTGTCATGGCCATGGGGTATTTAAAAAAAATTTTTTTTAAAGATGGTATTATTTATTTTTTTTATTTTTTTAATATTTTTTTTTAAAGATTTTATTTATTATTTATTTGACAGAGAGAGATCACAAGTAGACAGAGAGGCAGGCAGAGAGAGAGAGAGAGGGAAGCAGGCTCCCTGTTGAGCAGAGAGCCCGATGCGGGACTCGATCCCAGGACCCTGAGATCATGACCTGAGCTGAAGGCAGCGGCTTAACCCACTGAGCCACCCAGGCGCCCCATAAAGATGGTATTATTTATTTGAGAGAGAGTGAGAGCATGAGCAGTGGGAAGGGAGAAGCAGACTCTCTGCTGAGCAAGGAGCCCGATGCAGGGCTCCATCCCAGGACCCTGAGATCAGGCCCTGAGAGGGAGGCAGATGTTTAAAGGACTGGGCCACCCAGGCACCCTGCTGTAGGGCATGTTAGTGCTGGACGAGAACAAAGCCACTTTGAGTTAGTGGAGGGTTGAGGTTAAGCAATCATTTTTTTATTCTATTTCTTCTGCTCTACCTTTGACCAGAAAGACAGTGGAGAGAAGGGCTAGTAAAAAGTCATCTCTTCCCTCCTCTGAAACTCTTTTTTTTTTAAGATTTTATTTATTTATTTGATAGAGAGAGAGATCACAAGTAGGCACAGAAGCAGGCAGAAAGAGAGGGGGAAGCAGGCTCCCCACTGAGCAGAGAACCCGATGTGGGGCTCTATTCCAGGACCCTGAGATCATGACCTGAGCCGAAGGCAGAGGCTTAACCCACTGAGCCACCCAGGTGCTCCTTCTCTGAAACTGTTGATCGCTTGTTATCTTTGTTATATATTTACTACTTTCCAGAGAAAGCTGTGCAATGTCTCTCCTTCATCAGATGGAAACTACTTGAGGAGATGGCCGCCACTGTGGCAGGCTTTTTGTGATCCTCCATGCTCAATCACAGAGCCAGAGAGAGCTCACCACCTGGTCTTGTGTTTACTTACAGTGAAATTAAACTTGGTGACCTGGTACTAATAGTATCTCCCTTTGATTTGCACAGCAGGATCTGGAAGAATTTCTCTAGCATCAGGGACATTAATAACAATCTAGAAATACTGCATATTCTGTGAAATGGATAGTCAGATGGATGAATAGATAGGTAGGTAGATAGATAGTTGCTACCAGCCCTAATCTAGAAGCAGAAAACAAAATCTTGAATTGTCTTGATTGGTACTCACAGAAAATTTTGTTAAATTCCTTCCCAAAACCAATAGCCTTGAGGTCAAAGGAGAGCATTTTTAAAAATCATAACCTAAAAAACAAACTATTCTTTAAATGAGAAAAATAAAAACCAAAAACCAAAAAATAAAATGGTAACCTAATGGTCATTGAAAGTGGCTTCCAGATGATGTCATGGCTCCCTTTTGGGGGGCAAAATGTGAAGACAAGCCTTCAGTTCCTTTCTTGACCCCAAGCATGGAACTAAACAATTAAATGTGTCAGAAAAAAAGATCTGCTGTCGTTTAAGGTACACTTTCATGCATTTTCTTACCTTCCGTCTGGCTACTCAGAGGGGTTAAAAAATAAAACAACGCTAGGAAATATGTACCCTTGGAACGAAACTCAAACTGCAAACTCAGCTTCCAATTTCCTCAATGAGCCTGGGGTTTAGCTTGAGTGACAGTGGAATCCCCAGCCAGCCAATTAGACTGTGGCTGAATTGGAGGAAGGCTGAGAGATGCAAGAAACAAAGTCATGCTAGAATGTTCGGGTGGGTTAGGAGTGTTGAGAAGTGCACTGGGCTGGCAGAAGTGATTAGGTTTGATTTAAATTGAGTTTTCTAACACTGGTACTGGAGCAGGGAGTACCAGATTTACATGGCATGGATGGACTTTTTCAGAATAGTAGCTGCCATAGAGGCAGAGGCAGAAGCGAGCATGATGCAAACCATTGTGAAGGGCTCATTAGCTACATTTCACTTTTATGACACTCTGTAAATGGCATCCGTATAGCTTTTGCCTGCATTTCTTACAACCTGAAATCAGGGTTTCTCTGAGTGGTAAATGCACCTTTTTTATAATGTCTGAAAGAAAGTTTTTTTTTTAAGGCAGTTAATAGTGGGAAATTTGTGTAATCTGTAATAAGTAAATAGCAGTATTAGAACCTAGGATGTTATGATTTGTGGGGGGTTTTTTGTTTCTGTTTTACCAAATCAGTTATTGTTTTGATGATTTTTCTCTGGTATGATTTATAAAATCAGAGAAAACTACTACAGGGGAGTTCTGTCCCTGGATAAATAGAAAGAGAGAAGTTTGTAATTTTTTTTGTTCCAAGTACTGTATGCTTAAATATATGGGCAGAAGTTTGATTGTCATTTAAGTGGTTCATATCCTTTCTTACTGTCTTACAAAGCAATGCCCCTCCCCCCCACATACTACTTTCTATAAGCTGCCCCTTTCAGGTGGTAGGTGAGAAGTGTGATGTTTCTTCTCTCAAACTTTTGTCTGAGAGGTCTCTCAGTAGTGAATCCAACTGTTTGTGACCTATCTAGAGGTGATATTTTTCTCTGGAAGTGATTATTTAATGATCTCAGTGGCAGTCTTCTGCATCAATAGGAGACATGGTAGTTAAATTGGAAAGCCATGTGCCCAAGGAACATATTTCCTGTTCACATTGAGATTCTACTGTAGTTTCTAGAGTTTAGAAGATAAAATGTTACCGTTATTTTTATAAGCCTCTTGAAGGTATCTTATTAGTAAGTTTAAAAATAATTTCCTTAAAAATACACGTGATCCATTTAGTCACAAAATTGCTAATAACCAACTGTTACTTTCTTCTCATGATGATTAATACAATAACATTGTAGATTTTCCATTTATTCCTTGATGCCAAGAGCTCAGAGATTAGGTAAAGATGTTACAGCTGTTCAGGCATTTATTCTGTACAACCCATGGACATACTGTACATGAGCTCAAACAAACCACAGGTGTAAAAAGTAGAAGAAAATCCAACAATGATATCACTTTGTATTTAGAAAATTTAAAACAGCCAACAGAAAGACTAATCAAATTAAAGGGTATTGGCAAGACCACTGTTTGCAAACTCACTGCATTAAAAGCTGTTGTATCTCTTTATGTCAGAAAATTGGAAAGTGAAATATTTAAAGATGATACAATTATAATAGCCTAAAGTCCACATATCTTCTCCATTAAAAGTAATGATGTAATTGATTTGATATAAAATTTGAATTTGATGTAAAAGTACATCAAAAAACATGTATTAGAATATTTATAGCCTCTTTATTCATAAATGCCAAGAAATTACCCAGTGTCCATGAGCAAGTGTAGAAGTAAATTGCAGTATAAATAATACAGTGAAATATTATATAGCAGTGGTTCTTATAGTTTTTGATATCAGGACACCTTTATACCTAGCAGATGGATGACCTTAAAATAAGCCTTTATTTTTGTGGGGTATGTCTGTTGATACCTACAGCATTAAAAGTGAAATGGAATTTTTTAAAAATAATCTATTTAATACCATGACATGTCCTGAACTTTTACAAGTTAGTCTGCCATAGTTGCATGGATGCTGGCAAAAGGGATGAGATGTCTACATCACAGAGAACAGTAGAATTTGAAACAGTACCAGGAGCCAGAAGTGTCAGCATTTTATTTTACCAGTTCTCCAAGCCCCATTTCCCACAGAGCACTGTGAAGAGAACTGGGTGACACCAGTACATACAGTGAGTTGCATTAAGGGAGAGGTCCTGAGCTTAGAAGCCCTATTTTATAATGGGCATACCCTAGAGACATGATCGCTCTCTTCCAGTGTGTTCTTGATATGAACATCCTTGAAAAGGGAGTCCAGAACAAAGGCACTCAGTGCCTCCTGAACTTAGAAGAAAGTACAGAAACAGGAGAAACCCATAGGGAATTGTCTTTCCACCCATTTATGTTAATAAAAGTAACATATTTTATAAATAACTGTTCCCCAAAACAAAATAAAATTAGTGTTTTACAATTTGATTCACAATTTTGCACATTACATTTTACACAGTTTAATAAAGGAGAAACCTAGATATGTCATAATAGAAGGCAAGTTAAATAAATTAAGACTCAATGCTATAAGGAAGTAACAAACTCTTTAAAGAATTGGGGTATATCTCTATGTGCTGATATGATAAAATACTCCACTATCTTAAGTCTCTTTATGTGTACACACACAGAGAGAAGATATATATTGAATGGTTACATTTGTGTGCAGAAAACTAATACGCATATGCATGTGTGTCTATGTGTCTATCTGTAAGGAAACAAACAAGAATATATCAGCAGTAGTATTTTTGTGGTTGACCAAAAAAGGGGAAAATCTTTTTTTTTTTAGTTGAACCATTTAACTGTCTTTGCTTTAATTCATTTCACAGTGATTGTGTAGAGATTTTAGAATTAAAACTGCAGATCTGTTCCTTTACTGTCCACATCCATTCAGTGGGTTTTCTTTGCCCATAAGATAAAAACCTCAATGGGTGTCCAAAGCCCACCATGATGTCGCCTCCCCAAACCCCCATCTCTGGATCCTTGGCTGTGCCGCTTTCTGTCCCTGCCTTCTAGAACTTCTTTTAGCCTTTCCCATTAGAACGCAAACTCCACGCGGGCAGAGCACCTCTGCTGTCTCTCTTGTCAGTTATTCTATCTCCACATCCTGAACTGGTGTCTGGAACAGAGAAGGTACTCAGACATTTAATAGGTCAGGGCCTTCTTTCTAAATGTAACACTTTGCCCTTTTCTGTTCCGATCACCTTCACCTTAAAGAGCCCTACTTAAATGTCACTTCTGCCGGGAATACGCCTTCACATTGCAAATTTGGCTACATCTGCCTGGTCTGATGCTCCTGCAGTGGCTTCTGTTTCTCTCTCAGAACACTCAGCACGGTAGTGATCTTGTAATTACAGCGCTCACTACCACCACCACCAGTCCTTCCGCCTTGTTCACTGCTATCGCTTAATTACACCTAAACCTCCCCTTTATTGACATTAATTCTTTTCGTACCCACCATCACACCCCTCATAGTCACCTCTCAAGCGAGGGCACTTCCTCTCTTATACAGCTTAGGTTCCAGAGTCTTCTGTTTTAACAAGTTCCCTGACCATCAGTAACTTAACTGCTTCTCACTCCTTCCACGGCACTTGCCTGGCAAAATGCTACACCCTCCATGTGATCTCTTGATCCCATTCATGTTTTGTTTTCTAAAGATTTTCTTTTTGCAGTGAGTCCTTTTTCTCCTCAGTCATTCTCTAGTGTGGTCCACACTGAAAATGACCTCACCCGGGGAACCCCCTTAGCTCCCCCCAGCTACTACAACTTCATTTTTCACTTTATAGAAAATTTTACCAAAACATTTCTCTTTAGTCATGGTCTCAACCTCCTTTTTTTCCCCTCCCCAAATCCCTTCCATGAATGCTCTTCTGTTTCTTCTTCTTGTTATCAAGGTCAACAATGATCTCCATGTTGATGGTCTCTCTCACTTAGGAACACTTCATCTGTTACTGCTCCCATTTCTGAAATACTTTGTTCTTTCGGATTCCAGAAGACGTCCTCCTGTTTAACAGGCTCTTATTAGCCTCTTGTTTGACTCTTTGGCCCAACCTTCCAATGTCGGGTTGGTCTTGACCTCCCTTCTCATCCTTATCCATATGCTCTTCTTAGATTCTTTGACTCTGTTCCAAGATTTTAAATACCATTTTTCCCAAATCCATGTCTGCAACCCTGACTTATCTCTGGACAGAACATTTGTATACCAAACTGCCTATTTAAAAGTATTTTAAGGGTTTTTTTTTTTTTTTGATCTTTCAAAAACTCTTAATGTTAGCATATGCTTAATAATCCAAAAATAACCAGCTGTTTGCTCTCACCCCCTTATCATTCACCTAGAGGCACAACCATTCATTCTATGTCTGCAATAGTTCCCAAATGTGTTTAATTCTTTCCATCTTCTTTTTTGTTCCAATATACTATCAGCCCTAACCTGGAATATTACAATAGTCTCCTGATTTTATCACTCTTGCCTCTGGTGAAATCCATGTACTAGCATGGCACCTAAATCAATCCTTTGCAAACAGAAATAAGATTATGTTACACAGCAGAATCAGATTCTCTAAAAGGTTCCCAATAGCATATATTCCAAAACCTTCACCTTGCCATATAAGACTGTAAGGTCCATTTAGGCAGATTTGTGTCTGATTTGCTCAGAGCTGTATCATCAAAATTGAACATGGACTTGTGTACCTAGTAGGTGCTTAACAGTATTTGCTGAACTGATAGATGAATTAGAAGTTTAAGTATTCACCTCTTAGTAGTGTCTGCCTTGGAATGCTTCGGTTTTATGTTTACCATCCACGTACCAATGAGCAGGTCATTCTGCTTAAAAAAAACTTGGCTAGAAAGTTTTCCACTGCTTTTCAGAGAGGTTGTAACTCTGGACATAGATGTAACACCTTCCATGAATCTGATCTTTGAATACATTTACATTTTATTCCCAAGTAAAAGAAGTTCCAGGAAATAATCTCTACCTGAAAAACTTTTCCTCCCTTCCTTTTTTCTCTTTTCTAAGTATGCTTACTCATCTCTTAATCCTTCATTAGAACTTATGAGAATATATTGTTTTTGTTTTTTTTTAAGATTTTTATTTATTTATTTATTTTGTCAGAGAGAGAGAGGGAGAGCGAGCGAGCACAGGCAGACAGAGTGGCAGGCAGAGGCAGAGGGAGAAGCAGGCTCCCTGCTGAGCAAGGAGCCCGACGTGGGACTCGATCCCAGGACGCTGGGATCATGACCTGAGCGGAAGGCAGCTGCTTAACCAACTGAGCCACCCAGGCGTCCCATTATGAGAATATATTGTAAAGGACTTTATACCTGAGTCCTTCATTCAAATGTGAATTCCTGTAGGGCAGGGACCATTTTACATGGCTTTAAAAAGGCATCTTTAGGGGATGCCTGGGTGGCTCAATAGTTAAGCTTCTGCCTTCAGCTCAGTTCGTGTTCCGGGGTCCTGCGATGGAGCACCCGCCCCCCCCACCCCCAGCATCAGGCTCTCAGCGGGAAGCCTGCTTCTCCCTCTCCCACTACCCCTGCTTATATTCCCTCTCTCACTGTCTCTCTCTCTCCGTGTCAAATAAATAAATAAATAAGCTTTAAAAAATTAAAAAATAAAATAAAAAGGCATCTTTAAAAAAGCCATCCCCAGGAGCGTTTATATCAGTATAGATTTTAATATACTTCACAGGTAAACGATTACACATAGATTATTACTCAGAGACCAGTTTATACTTCAAAATCAAAGACCTGTTTTTATTTATTGAATTATGAAGTTGCCACAAATATACACTCTTATCTTCAAAACTTAGTCTAAGGGCTGGCACAAAGTCAGTCTCTCATTAAGCATGGAAGGAAGGGAGAGAGGAAAAGAAAGGAAGAAAGAGAAGAAGGAAGTATTTTACCATCATCTGATACATATTTTACAGTCTATTTTTACATACAATTAGTATTCTCAACATGTTTTGCCTTTTTCATGTTTTGTTTTGTTTTATCATTTCATTCTTGACTTCAGCAGATGCCCTTTCCTACCTTGTAAATTTTTTTTTAAAGATTTTATTTATTTGAAAGAGAGAGTGAGAGAGCATTGGGTGGGGGTGAGGGTAGAAGGAGAGGGAGAAGCAGATTCCCTGCTGAGTAGGGAGCCTGCATTGGAATTGATCCCAGGACCTTGAGATCATGACCTGAGCCGAAGGCGGACGCTTAACCAACTAAGCCACACAGGCGCCCCTACCCTGTAAATTTTATTACTTCTCAGTTGAAGAACTCATTCATCCCTTGGTCTAAAGTTCCACGTCAGTCCTCCTTTCTGTGTTTAGCAGAATCAGAAATGGACCCACATTTATTCTGGACTAGTAGTCATGACTACTTTCATTGCCACTATTTATTTTATAGAGAGGGAAAATCATACACCATCTTCAGCTTTCGGCATACCCTCAAATCTGTGCTTTATTATAAGTTTGACTCTGCTTCTTTCTCATGAATATATCTAATCCTGACACAGCATTATCCTGACTGTCCATTAACATTACTTATGGATGATGATTAAATTATGCATATATACTCAAAGATAATACAGGACAAATTCTAAAATTCCCAAGATGACAAATGGTATATAGCCCACTTATTTTAAATGTTCACAAAACGTGTCTAAGATGCTGAGCTTCTCAGCTCTGCTCTTTTTTTACTCCATTTGTTGAGTTCAGCTCTACTTAAAATAGCAGGGGACTATCCATTTTAGCAATTGACACAGCAGAAACTCTGTACTATTTTTTAAAATCCTATAACATAACAGGATATTCAAGGGGGGATTAGCTCATGTGAAATATAACAAGAAGCTTTATCTTTGTTATTCTAATAACCTCACAACGCACTCAATGAATCCCTTTATGATCATGTAGGAATTGGCCTTGAGGCAATAATAAAAATATGAGAGAAAAAGGGAGCAGAGATTTTAGTCTTATCCACATGGCAGAAAATAATCAGCCATATCTACATGCAGGGTCCACATAGTATGATAAAAGTTTGCTCATCAAACCAGGCATTTGAAAGGGTAGTTGATAGAGTACCACTCTTAAATAAACTAGATTGTGGGTAATATTGCAGTTAATTCTCAATAAATGAACAATAAGGCAAATTAGTTGGCTAAATAAAGAATACAAGCAAAAATAAATAATGTTAAGGCTTGATGGAGTGCTCAAATAAAGTGTTCAGACAGTAGATGTTATAGAAATCTGAGAACAAATCATTGAACTCTAGAAGCTAAGAAAAATAGTGACATGAATTACTTCTTAGGTCAATCATTGACTCAGCAGGTGTCTCTTGAGCCTCTGCTATACACAAAACATTGTCATAAACACAGAATTTGAATCTGTGGGAAGGATGAGATGGACGGTTCCTCTGATCCTTGAATTCGAAGACAATTTACCCCCCCACCCTTTCATACTCTCCAAGGCTCAGTAAGACATTTTCTTTAGACCAGTTAAACACCCCTGACTTGTTAAAGTAACCTGTATTAACTGGTCTTACCACGATCAATGTATTTCCAGGGCAAATACTTTGTGGTAGGCAGAATAAAGTCCCTTCCCTCAATAATGTTTAAGTACTCATCCCAGGACCTTTGAATATGTTATACTACATAGCTGGGGGGAATAAGGCCGCAGATGGAATTAAGCTTGCTAACTGGCTGACCTTAAAATAAGGAGATCATCTGGGATTATCTGAGTGGGTCCCTTATAATCACAAGGGTCATTTATAAATGTAGAAGAGAGAGGCAGAAGAGTCAGAAACAGAGGGATGACATTGTAAACAAAATGTGATTGGCTGTTGCTGGCTTTGGAAATGGAAAAGGGCCACAGGCCCAGGAATGTGGGTAGCTTCTGGAAGCTGGAAAAGGCAAGGGAATGGTTTTCCCCTAGAGTCTCACAAAAGAATGCAGCCCTGCCTAAGGCTTGATTTTAGGTTAGTGAGGTTCATTTCAGACTTGTGACTTCCAAACTTGTATACCAAACTGTTGTTTCAGGCTCTTGAGTTTGTGGTAATTTGTTGCAGAAGCACTAGGAAACTAATATTCTTATGCTAGGAAGACAAGTTCCTCTTTGAATTGCATCTCTTGAAATTACCTGTGAAACAGCCTGTGACTTAGCTCCATGAAATTAGTTGGAGTTCCCAGAATCCCTCAGACTGTTTTCCACTCTAGTGCTTTTGCATGTGGGCCCCCCATCTGGAATGACTTTTCCTGACTTCTTTTTCTATATCCTTTTTTGTTTTATTTTGTATTGTTATTATCGCTCCTTTGTTTTTTACTGGATTATTCTGCTTTTCTGATTTTCTTTTCATTTTGGAAAATTTGGGAAGTTTTAAAAATATAAAGAATAAAAAAAAAAATCTCCCCGTCCTAATATATCCAGAACTGTTTGTTTTGGTCTATATGATTCTAGTCATTTATTTAAACAACCCAATTTTAACTCTTAGAGATTATCATAAATGTTACTTCATAATTTACTATTTCTTGTAATGTTGTGAGCTTTTCATCATTATTATTCTTTGATAATCTAATTGTTCAGTAGTTACTGCAATGATATTCAACAATTTAATTGATCAGTTCCCTACTATTATTGAGTATCTTAGCAATTTCAGGTTGTAAAAATGTCTACAGTACTCATTCTTATGTTTACATATTTGTTAATATTTCTGATGATTCCATAGAGTAACTTCCCAAAGCTACGTACCTGAGCTAGGCTCTGAGCAGTTTTGATGTTTTTGAAAGCAGCTTGATGGAAAGGCCCTAGAGGGTGGCTCGGTTGTTTAAGCAACTGCCTTTGGCTTGGGTCATGGTCTCAGAGTCCTGGGATCAAGTCCCGCATCCAGCTAACTGCTCAGCCAGGAGTTTATCTCTCCCTCTGACCCTCGCCCCCTTTTTGCGCTCTCTCTCTCTCAAATAAATAAATAAAATCTTAAAAAAAAAAAAAAAGAAAGAAAAGCCCTCCAGATTTACTCTTCCCCAGTAGTATATACAAGTACCAACATAGTTCTTATCATTATAATACAAATAAGTAAACAAAAATATTTGGTCAGTGGAATTTCATTATTGTTTAATTGTCTTGGACACTTAGTGAATTTGCTTATTTGCTAATGTTTCTTATTTATTTTTCATTCCTGAGTTGCCAGTTCATATCCTTTCTCAGTTTTAAGAGTGCTTTTATAACATATTGTTAAGACTTACTTTGTTGTATAAATTGAAAATATTATTTGAGTGTATCTATTTTTGCTTATGTTTATTTTAGGTGTAGTGATACCTTAAGTCTTCAGACAGTCACATATGCCATGTTTTCAAATTCTTCTTCCTTCCTTCCTTCCCTCCCTCCCCTCCCTCTTTTGTCCTTCCTTCCTTCCTTCCTTCTCTCTCTCTCTCTCTTTCTTTCTTTCCTTCTACTTGTATTTACAAAGGCCTTCTTTGACCAGGGATCAAATTAATATTCACACACAATTTATCGTAATTCTTTTATGTGTGTGGTTTTTCAACTACATTTCTGTATATACTCTATTTGGGATTCATTCTGTTGTATAATTTAATCTATATTATAATTGTATATCTTCAAAAATAATAATGCCCAGGCCCTATTTATTAAATGATCATTCTTAATCAAATAGTAAATGCTTAGCTGAAGCTTGGTCTGTTTTCAGATTTTCTAAATTTGTCAAGGATTTCTGTCTTCCTGCACATATAAGCAGTCTTGTAATAATTGTCATTTTAATATGCATTCCACTACCAGTCACTGGAAGTTACCTTATTCTTGCCTTTTAAGTTTTTCTTCATTCTTCAAAAAGAACTTTGGAATAAATTTGTCAAGTTAAAAAAAAAAATCCTTAAAGGATCCAAAATATATTTATTGTTTCAGTAAAGGAGAATTTTTGTCTTTGTGTGATTGTTTTTCATCTAGGAATAGATCCTTGTTCCACTTAAGCATCTCTTCTATTATATCTCTTAGTAATTATTTCTATTTTTAGATCTAAATCTCCATATAATTTGTAATATTGTTAATAATTTTATTATTTCCAGGAATTTTATATTTTGGTTATTGGCAATAATAACTTTTTTCCATTATGTTTTCTGACTTGTTATGTTAAAGATTCCTCTTGCTAGTTAGGGAAACTTAACCCACTTAGCTTATACCTACAAAAGGTAGAAGTGGTATTTAATGGCAGGAATCAGAGATATCTCAATGAACTTGAAGGCAGGGATTTCGCCAGGACTCAGAAATGAATTGTAAGCAAATGCCCCTGGGATTCCTGTTTCCTTCTACCTATCTTGTTTGTCTGTTGCTCTGTGCCTGTCTGCTTGCTTGGCTTTGTTTTTCCCTCTGAGATAGGCTTCCTCTGTTTTCTCCTAGAGGAAAAACATACGGAGGATGATTTGCTGTAAACAACTCACAGCTTCTAACTTTATGGTTTAGCAAGTGAAGCCATTTCTTCTCTTAGCCTCACTTCCAGATTCCCACTGAAGAGACCCTATATGAGTTGAGTTCAGTCAGGGGCTGACCCAGGACTGATCATACTCCCCTTCCAGGGTACATCAGAAGCAAAGTTTGGGTGGAAATTTTCCTTTTACCTTTCCTGTTCCTGCCTCCATGCAGTAATGATCTGGAAAAAGGAGAAGAGGTGGAAGTGTTAGTCTGGAGATTTGAAAAGGTAGTTGACTCTCATATTATAGACCCACTTCTTTGTGTCTACTTTTTGCAAGGACAAGATATGGGACATTGAGGCTAATATTTTCTAGAAAAGTATCATTTCTTAGGGGGGCTGTCCATTCAGCTTTGAAAAAGGGTGAGTGAAGGAAAATGATAACTTTTTTAGTAATTAATTTTTTAAAGATTTTATTTATTTATTTGTCAGAGATCACAAGAAGGGGATAGGCAGAGAGAGAGGGAGAAGCAGGCTCTCCACTGAGTAGGGAGCCTGATGCAGGGCTCGATCCCAGGACTCCAGGATCATGACCCAAGCCGAAGGCAGTCACTTAACCAACTGAGCCACCCAGGCGCCCTGTCCTAGTGATTTGAAGAGAAAACTGAGTAAGTGCTGGTATAGGACACCTGACTTTCATCTTAAGCAGCGAGTGGTATGGATTCCTTGGTGTCAGGAAAGAATTACAACTTTAGATATTGACACCTGTTCTGAAATCATCTTTCTCCGAATTGCTGCTTTCATTAGTCAAACTAAAGAGGCCATCCATTCAAGAGCTCTGCTAGCCCCAGTGAAGACTCCACATCTCTCTGTAAACAAAGAGCCAAATAGCACTGCTGAGCTCTCATTCCTGGTCTCAGGGATGTAATGTCCTCTCTAGTCCCAGGTCTATGCTGATCAAAGCTGTTTCAGCCCTGGTTGTGTTTTTCCACAGTGATAATGATGTTGCATATCTCACAAACATAACCACAAAGTGACCTAACCTTTTGAAACTGAGAAATATTATAATAGATCTTGCCTTCTCATCCTCACTTGGTGGGAAGGTTTGAATCCCAAACACATAATTACAAATTGAATCTTTGCTGTTGACTATTTGGCTCCTAAGTTCCCTACAGGCTTGATTCTTAGCCCACACCACCTCAGGAGAAAGTCTGTAATGGGTACGAGCTCTAGTATCTTGAGCCAGAGAAGATTTAAGACAATAATTCCCAAACAAAGTTCCATTCCTTCAACTCTGATTACCCAGCACTGGTTTTGATGCTTTCTTATCTCGGTAATACCTTTCAAGCAGGGAGAGCAAAATGACCAGAGAGAAATAAAATCTTCACTTTAGATTCTGCCCTCAAAACTAAACTGTTTATTACACATGAACAAATTAAGCCTCATGCTTACTCTCTTTTGGAAAGATGATGTTCGCCTTCCTGTGGTTGTTCATAATGGGTTTTCTGGACATATATGAAAGAATCACCACTACTGGAATTCCCTCATCTAAAATCATATACCTGAGAGGCGAGAAGCAAATCGGTTATCAATTTTTGAATGACAGAAAAGTGCCAAAATTACTTTCTTTAGATGTTTCAGAGATTTTTCCTAGTAGGAAATTCTTTTGAATACCAGAACTAAATGTCTAATAGTCTGTAGGTTATAAATAAAATTTTCTGTGTGTTAAAGTAAATCTGTATTTGGTGGGGCAAGAGTAAGACAGAAGTGTGGAAAGAATCACCCCTTCCTGGGCTAGCGGTGCTTCTTGTGGAATAGAATACAGAGCTCTTTTTTTTTTTTTTTAAGATTTTATTTATTTATTTGACAGAGATCACAAGTAGGCATAGAGGCAGGCAGAGAGAGAGAGAGGAGGAAGCAGGCTCCCTGCTGAGAAGAGAGCCCAGTGCAGAGCTCGATCCCAGGACCCTGGGATCATGACCGGAGCTGAAGGCAGAGGCTTAACCCACTGAGCCACCCAGGCGCCCCAAATACAGAGCTCTTATGATGCACACTTTATCATTCTAGGAAGTAGGTGGAATAAAAAGGAAGAAATGCTTTTCTGTTTCTCAAGAGTTAGAATTTATCAGGGGTGCCCAAGTGACTTATTTAAACATCCAACTCTTGATTTTGGCTCAGGTCATGATCTCGGGCTTGTGAGATTGAGTCCTACATTGGGTTCTGTGCTGGGCATGGAACTTGCTTGAGAGTCTTTCTCTCTCTCTCTCTCTCTCTCTGTCTTCCAAAAAAGAGAGAGAATTAGACTTTTTCATGGCACTTTGCCCAGAGGCTTATTTTGCTTGGACCAGTAGTGGACCCCACTTGCCGTTTTCCCCACCACTGCCTGCTGCCCAACACCTTGTCAGGTTCATCCTGGTTCTGATGCCTGGAAGTTCTAATGCTTCTAACCTGGTAGTTCATATGAATCACCTGTGTAGGGTTTTTTTGTTTTGTTTTGTTTATGTTTTTCTTTTAAAATTTTATTTATTTATTTGAGCTCAATCCCAGGACTCTGGGATCATGACCTGAGCCGAAGGCAGAGGCTTTAACCCACTGAGCCACCCAGGCACCCCTTGACCATTCTTTCTAATAACCAAGTCTTTCTTACTGTGTCAAGTTGATTTTACTTAGCTCCTACTTCCCTCAGAACTAACTCTCCTCAAAATCATCTCAACCCTTAAGTCAGAAATTACCTGGTTTTAAGTAACAGAAGTCTAATTCAATATTGAGCTGTTAGGGGGTGGTGGAGAAAACTTATTAACTCAACAAATTCAAATTTCAGGGGTAGTTCTGTCTTTAGGCACAGACTTGGTCCAAGGACATCAATACTATCTTTGAAGAGATCTCTCTTTTTTTCCATCTCTGTTACTCTTCACGTTGGTTTTGGTCTCAGGCAAGCCCTGCCCCCTCCCTCTCCCAACAAAAATGGGGATAGTACTTCCTCTTCTTCTTGGTTCCAGAAAAAGTCATTGGCATGCATTTGATTGCAGTAGCTTGAGGAACTGGGCCCATAACTCAGCCAGCCACTGTGGCCAGAGAGATGGAGCATTCTGGTTGCCAAACTTGTTACTAAGCAGGGCAAACCATGTAATTAACATCCCTAGCAGTTAACAGGAGGATAGTTTACCAAAAAAAATAAAAAATTAAAAAAAAAATAAGCTGGGCAATCATAATTATCCACTAGAGTCCTGCTCTCAACAGATACCTGCAGGGCCAATCTGATCACAAAGCATGCCCAGATAAACTGGAACCTCATCAGTAGGAATGACATGGTTTAAATTCTTCCCTTAGCTCATGTGCAAAGAGCCAGGATTCAAAATTGGGTCTCACTGCTCCAATGCCTATGTTCATTTGACCATATTCTCTGTTTTCCTAATTATAACATGTTTTCACATTTCAGAAGAGCATTTCTAGCTAAAATTATGCAGGCACACCAAGAGAAAATATAACTCTGGGGAAGTCAGAAAAGCTAAAGCAGAGTCTCTCAAAGCATGTTTCACACCCCCCTAATTCAGAATGATCTGGGGAGTTTATTATGATTTCAGCTTTGGGGATCCCTTCTGAACTCTTAAATCACAGTCTTTGGATTTCTCTGCTCCCTATACTCACACCTGTCTACTGTTAATGGTCTAGTCCAAAAGAGTGAATTATCTGAGGGACACCTGGGTGGCTCAGTTGGTTAGGCAGCTGCCTTCGGCTCAGGTCATGATTCCAGCGTCCTGGGATCGAGTCCCGCATCGGGCTCCTTGCTCAGCAGGAGCCTGCTTCTCCCTCTGCCTCTGCCTGCCATTATGTCTGCCTGTGCTTGCTCTCTCTCCCTCTCTCTCTGACAAATAAATAAAATCTTAAAAAAAAAAAAAGTGAATTATCTGATAAAATGATGCCTTCCCTGCTGTGATGAAAGTTCCCGTTCAACCAGATATGTGCATCTCTGTTCATACCAACTTGCACACAAGTAAAAGAGAGCTATGTATTATCAATGATTTAGTGAGCCTTCAGTGCAGTGCTGTTTTGGGGTATAGCCAATGCTACGGCTCAGATTCCCCATACTGATTCAACATCGCAGCCAGGCTATTTTCAGAAATACATCTCAGAGTTGTCTGGTTGCATGGAGGCAAACACAGCACTACTTTCAACACAGAGTCAGTATAACACAGAAGGAGTACATTGTCGGTGCCACCCTGGCCACCTCTAAAAGCCACAGTATGGAGGAAGCTCCTTAGCTACCATTGTGATTGATTACAAAGGTAAAGGGTAAGAGAAAAAGGAGGGAGTTGTTTCTCTTAGGAAACTTAAGGCCTTAAGGGAAATTTTAAAATGCCTATGTTTTCTAGTTGAGGAAAGTGGCAAGGGCAAAATGAAGAGCAGTCATGCGTCTGTAAAAGAGTGCTCTCCCAAGGTGAGGCATCCTTTGCCTTTACCCAAATTAAGATTTAAGGAACCATTTGGGGCATTTGTTATCAATCTTTGCAATATGTGGCGGTCACCCGGAGAGGATTAACAAGCACTGTTGCCTGGATCCCTGCCCTGGACATCTGGGGTGTGGTCCCAGAGCAGGCTGCTCCCCAGGTGATTCTGATGGGCAGCAAGAGTTGAAAAGCACTGGGAGAAGGGAACTGTTATATTGATGAGCGAAAACACCTACAGAAGGGTTTTAAAAGCCATTCCTCTTAGGAGACATCTGAACAAAGTGATTGTCAGTAGGCAAAAGAAATTGGTGAAGTTTTTTTTGGAGAAATAATAATAAATATGAAAATAGCCTAGGACATCAACCGTCAAAAATAATTAGGTTTGGAATACAGAGTGCTGTGCACATGGCAGGCAGAAAATAGAAATGTTAGCTACAGAAGAATGAAGAAGTGGAGAACCTTACCACCCAAGATCAGGAAAGTGAATTCAACTTAAGAGCCGATTGAGAGCCACCATACGTGTCTGTAAATGGCGGTGGCACCCTGAAAACCTGGCCTGGAAATGGAAACATTGCAAATAGCGGAGCAAGGTGGTTAATCCAATGCATTTTTTTTTTTAATATTTTATTTGTTTATTTGACAGAGAGCTAGAGAGAGAGTACAAGTAAGCAGAGCGGCAGGGAGAGGGGGAGAGAGAGAAGCAGGCTCTCTGCTGAGCAGGGAGCCCAATGCAGGGCTCAATCCCAGGACCCTGGAATCATGATCCGAGCCGAAGGCAGCTGCTTAACCAAATGAGCCACCCGGGCGCCCCAATCCAATGCATCTTTAAAAGAGCCACCTCCAGGGAGTTTTATTTCTTTCTTTCTCCCTAACAGGTATTTTTAGCTACAACCATGAAGTCCTTATACTCCCAACAAAGAAACTGCATGGGAGACCACTGAATTATCTAATATCTGCGAGTCTAAGTTTACATTGTCCAGAGAGCTAGGTAAGACCACGACTGTTAGTCCACGGTTCAAGACTGCTACAAATAAAGATTTGGAGTTGATTTAAGATTGTCTTCGGTTCAGTTTCCTGCTAAACCTGCAGGAAAGCAGCAGAAAGGATCCGTGTGCGAACATAAAACCATGATGCCTGAGTCATTCCTCATGGAGACACTTCTGCCTGAAGTTGGAAGATCACCAGAGCCAGCATGGAGTCAGGAATTCATAATGTGAGAAGAGTTAACAACCATGGGCCCACTGCTTTTTAAATGATTTTATTTAGGCGTCTATGTAAATCAGCACTCAGGGATCCACTCAGTATAAAAGGGCATTATCACAGCAGCACGTCAGTAACATACTTCCTACTCTAATTCTTACTCTGTTGTTGGGCAGCAGAAGGCCTGAACACTGCCAGCCATACATGGCAACTGCCAAACGTGGGATGTGCTCTGCCGGCCCACTTGGTGTGTAATGGCACTTGTTACAGGGGCCAAGTACACTCAAGTAAGGGGAGGCTCTATTTAGGAACTGTTAAGTCACAGGATGATCAGTTGAGTCCATTCCGTTTAGGTGTTTCTACTCTAAATATTTTAACTAAAAATCCGTAGCTTGGGACCTACAAAACGAGGGATGTGGAAAGTGCTCAAGAAATTACTTTGGGGGCACCTGGGTGGCTCAGTCAGTTGAGCGGCTGCCTTCGGCTCAGGTCATGATCCCAGGGTCCTGGAATCGGGCCCCGCATCAGGCTCCCTGCTCATCGGGGAGCCTGCTTCTCCTTCTCACTCTCCCCCTGCTTGTGTTCCCTCTCTCGCTGTCTCTTTGTCAAATAAATAAAAAATCTTAAAAAAAAATTACTTTGGGAAAACTCTATGAAAGATATATTAACTGGCTCAATAGAGCACGCATAAAATTGCTTGTTTTCAAGTTATCAAACAAGGACCCCATTAGACTGAGCTGGCTCTAATGCCTCGGTAAGGAAAGCTAAACTTAAGCCAGAGTCCATGCACTTGAATCAGAGAAAAAGACATTTAAAAATCACCAATCACAAAGAGCCCACTAGATTTCCCAGTAACACAAACACTTAAGTTACAGTCGATCAAATCATTACTGTCTTTCACTTCTTTGTCTTCTCCATACAACCCTTGCTCCAACTCCTGTCTGTGAAGCACTCTTTATCATTTCGGATTTGGTGCTGTCCTACAATTCAAATCGATGCTTGCTCAAAGAAACACTTCAAAATTGTAATGTGCCTCAGTTTATCCCATAACACTTGTAACAGATTCAGCAGGTCCTGTCAGGCCATGCCTAGCAACCAAAGTTGACATTCCCCTCCCCCGGACAAATAAGATGATTTGCCTCCTATCTGAGGCTTCAAATTTTAGGCCATATTTTCCAGGGTTAGAGTTCCTCAAGGTACGATACCTGACCAGCTGTATAAAAATCATCAAGGCTTCTTTTCCCCCCAGCAAATGCAATTCCCTGCTCCTATCAGAGACCTAATGAATCAGAGTATCTTGTATCCAGGGCATCTGAACCTGCATTTGTATAGGCTATGCAAACACTACAGTTAGAAAACCACTCCTCCAGTGACTTTCAAACCAGATACTTCCTAAAATCAGGAAGCTGGGTGCTGAGCAGGAGTTGTAAACTGCGCATCCAACAACAGACTAGCTACAGGCATCTGGGTACTGATGTCACCAAGTTTAACCGTGTGGCTCCGGGTATGACATCCTCACCGAACACAAATTGCCCCTGGTCCTGCTGACCGCTTTTTGTCCCTGCCCAGTCACCATCTCAGACTCCCTTGTGCTTTGGCCGTCAATGGTTTAGTCCTGATTCTGAATCTCAGTAATTCTTATGGCCTCCACTAGCACATTAGGAACTGCTATCAATTCTTCCTCTGTGGTCTGGGATAGGAAAATGATGAAGTATTTCCAGACCTTGCTGATTATAGTCTGACACTCATGAGACAGAGCAGATTAAAAAGAGCCATCGTAAAACTAGACATAACCATTTGGACAGAGATATTCTAGAGGATAGTCTCATCTCAATTATTAGCTTAAGTAGCAAATCCAAGCCTGGCAGTGGGGACAGAGTGTAAAACCAAAATGCAAAATGCAGGGACGGTATTCCAGGGGAGACATTTCTATTGTAGGATCCAAAATCGAATGGTGTTGATTTCCTAATTGGTGACCATGGCAATGAAGGAAACAACAGTCCACACTGGGAAATCAGGACTGACACTTGGAGATCATGAAATCTTGTAAGTAGGTAACAGAGCTCCAAGTATGGGTCTTTCGTTTAAGGGCAGCATTCCAACCAGTTGGAGTAAAGGTGTTGTTTTTCTTTTATTTACCAAGTCAAGAGCTCAGCAGCAATAGTGAACTTCGCTTTCATATATGATGTGGGGACATACCTTAGAACCCACTGGAAGAAAGGCTGTTTTGATGGACTTCAGCCTCCTAAATCCCTCCTGCTTCTAGTTAGGCTGGGCCTCACTGGGGTGCCTATCATAATTATCCCCAGAGAAGTTTGGTTGCTGTTATTCTGTCACTGTTTATATACAGATCCAAGAACTATCTCGTCAGAACATTCTTTGTGTTTTGGCCCAGCTGTCTGTGCATTTTAAAACTACACAGGTGAGGGGCACCTGGGTGGCTCAGTGGGTTAAAGCCTCTGCCTTCGGCTCAGGTCATGATCCCAGGGTCCTGGGACTGAGCCCTGCATCGGGCTTTCTGCTCAGCAGGGAACCTGCTTCCCCCCCTCTCTCTGCCTGCCTCTCTGCCTACTTGTGATCTCTGTCAAATAAATAAATAAAATTTTTAAAGAAAAACATAAACAAAAAATAAAACCCTACACAGGTGATTCATATGAACTACCAGGTTAGAAGCATCAGAACTCCCAGGCATCAGAACCAGGATGAACCTGACAAGGTGTTGGGCAGCAGGCAGTGGTGGGGAAAACGGCAAGTGGGGTCCACTACTGGTCCAAGCAAAATAAGCCTCTGGGCAAAGTGCCATGAAAAAGTCTAACTCTCTCTCTTTTTTGGAAGACAGAGAGAGAGAGAAAGACTCTCAAGCAAGTTCCACGCCCAGCACAGAACCCAATGTAGCCTGCTTCTCCCCACCCGCCCCGCCCCCGTCTGCCTCTCTGCCTACTTGTGATCTCTGTCTGTAAAGTAAATAAATAAAATCTTAAAAAAAAAAAAAAAAAGAATGGTCAATAGTAGTCATGCCTGGGTGGCTCACTTGGTTAAACATCTGACTTCAGCTTAGGTCATGATCTCAGGGTCCTGGGATTGAATCCCGCATTGAGCCCTATGTCCCATTACAAACTCAGCAGGCGAGTCTGTTGTTCCCTCTCCCTTTGCTCTGTCTCTCTCCCTCAAATAAATAAATGAAATGATAAAATAATAGTCAAAATTACATTAAACACGATATCCCCTTTTGAGATGTGTCATCTGATGCAATTTCTCCACCTTCCCTTTTCCCTGCAAAAGTCCTGTGGAATATTGGGATAAAAATAACAGGGTGGAGGGATTAAAGTTAAAAACCAAAACCGGAAGGAGCCCTTCCAATAAAAATGTTGTAAAACATTAGGACCCGCAAAGATGTTTTGGGATATGAGGAGAGGGAGGCACTTGGCACACCACTTCACCACACCACTCCTGACCAGCTTTGCCAACGGAAGTGTGCCAGTGCTTGCTTTGTTTGCAGTGTTCAGCGGCAACACTAGATGTCTGGCCTAACTGAAGGAGGACACGATGGCACTTAGAGGACGACTAGCAGACTGAGTTGTCTCTTGGTGTCTGACAGAGTAACAGGGTGTCCAGCCATGAGTGGAAACAAAAAGAAGTTTCCAGTGTATATCCGTTGCCTGTGGATATAATGGTACTTAGGCACGTATGTGAACACACGTAAGTTAACACCTGCAGACTCTCAGATATAACTGAATGTGACTTTTGCAAGCAAGTAGAGGTTCTTTGTCAGTACCTGGGAAGAGAGCCACTGAAATCTAGGTTATTTCCTTTTAATATGATACCATTTTCAACTCATGGTTTCCTGGGGTCTGAGGAAATTCCGATATTAAGAAAGCATATATGAAACTACTCAGTATATTCCTAGTAAGCATTCATTAAATATATGCTTATTGTCAACATCATGAAGTAAACTGTGATGAGATTATAATAGACTCTTAAAAACATGGCTTAAAAAAGCAAAGAATTAAAATATTCAGCTTTGGATCTTTTGCAATTTTTTAAAAAGTATTTTATTTATTTTAGAGAAAACACATGTGGGAGAGTGGGGCTAGGGGGGTGGCGGACAGAGAATCCCAAGCAGACCCCACGCTGAACGTGGAACCCAACACATAGCTTGGTCTCAGGACCCTGAGATCATGACCTGAGCCAAAATCAAGAGTCAGATGCTTACCAACTGAGCCACCCAGGTGCCCCAAATCTTTTGCAGTTTTAAAGGATGATGTTCTATATACTGTTACTTTTGACTATATACTTTTTAAAAAAGATTTTATTTATTTGACAGACTGAGAGTGAGAGAGGGAACACAAGCCAGGGGGAGTGGGAGAGGGAGAAGAAGGCTTCTTGCGGAGCAGGGAGCCTGACATGGGGCTCTATCCCAGGACCCTGGGATCATGACCTGAGCCAAAGACAGACGCTTAATGACTGAGCCACCCAGATGTCCCAAATATATACTTTTTATCTTACCTGATTCATAAAAAAGCTGTGTCTAGAGTATATCATGTGACTCCTGTAATGATTGCTTGTGTAAGTCCAAGTTTGATTTCCAGTCTGTAGTTTATCAGTATCTCATTAATATTTTTTCTGTTAGCCAGTAAGATAAGAAATATTTTATTGCTATTTGTGTTGCTGCTTTTTTTTACTTTGTATTTTTTCCATGTGAATATCTAAAGCCCCATCCCAAATGCGAAGTAGTAGTATTTTCACCTAATAATAAGAGAAATTCCCCAGTTTTGTTTTTAAAGTGTTCATCTCATATGAATGAAATGTATTTATGAAAGTTTTCTTTTAACTGCATTCACCTTATATTTTTCTTAGACGATAGTTTTGGAAAACTTTTTTTTTTCCTATTAAGATCAAAAGGGAAAACCTGCCCCGTACTAGTCCTATCTCAGATAGTAGCCATGATCGTCCTTTATCTCCAGGCTGCTCAGACTGAATCCAAGGAGAATTCTTTGGCGCAATTAGGTAGTAGTTTTCTTAAATATCCGTTTCACTTTTGGTCTGGTCTCTGGCTGATCTGCTTCTGTCTCTATCTCTTGGATGACCAAGGGTTTCTCCATGCCTACTGTGATTCTAATGCCTTTGAGAAGCCAAGCACCATGTCTCAGCCAGCACACTGGAATATGTCCTGTGCTCGGAAGTTCTGCCCATCTTTCCCAGGGATGGAGCCGTTGCAGTTCATCCTTGCTTCATGCTAGACCTTTCATCTGTGCTGGGGGATATCATGAGTGGCTAATTCTCAAGAAGGGGTTAACCTACCCCCTTCCCAGCCTTAGCCCTAGTCAGTCAGGCCAGCTCTTTCAGTCATGAATACACTTCCACCCCGGCTCTATACTGACACGGGCTTGCTACGACTCTTTGTTGTGGCTTTTGTTCTTACCTTTTCTTTTTTTGGTCTGCAGTATTTTTTTTTTAATTTTTATTAACATATGATGTATTATTTGCCCCAGGGGTACAGGTCTGTGAATCTTCAGGCTTACACACTTCACAGCACTCACCATATCACATAACTTCCCCAATGTCCATAACCCCACCACCCTCTCCCAACCCACCCCCCGGCAACCCTCAGTTTGTTTTGTGAGATTAAGAGTCTCTTATGGTTTTCTCCCTCCCAATCCCATCTTGTTTCATTTATTCTTTTTCTACCCCCCAAACCCCCTACATTGCCTCTCAACTTCCTCATATCAGGGCGATCATATGATAATTTTATTTCTCTGATTGACTTATTTCACTCAGCATAATACCCTCTAGTTCCATCCATGTCATTGCAAATGGCAAGATTTCATTTCTTTTGATGGCTCCATAGTATTCCATTGTGTGTGTGTATGTATGTGTGTGTATACACACACACACACACACACCACTTCTTTATCCATTCGTCTGTTGATGGACAGCTAGGTTCTTTCCATAGTTTGGCTATTGTGGACATTGCTGCTATAAACATTAGGGTGCACGTGCCCCTTCGGATCACTGCATTTGTATCTTAAGGGTAAATACCCAGTAGTGCTGATTGCTGGGTCATAGGGTAGCTCTATTTTCAACATCTTGAGGAACCTCCATACTGATTTCCAGAGTGGCTGCACCAGCTTGCATTTCCACCAAAAGTGCAGGAGGGTTCCCCTTTCTCTGCAAGTCAGGAAACGATAGATGTTGGTGAGGATGCTCTTTCCATTTAAACAGCCCATCTTTTCATTTGCATCTCTCCTCACACTTCATTCCCTGGATTAGTCAGGAATCTTGCAGACTCAACAGAAACCAAATTCAAACGGATTTACTAACCTCTGTTTTTGAAAATTCCAGAGACTTCAGTTTCTGCTGTCTTTTCATCCTTTGTAATGGCTTTGATCTGTGCATCCTCTGTTCACAGGCAGGCTTTTTCCATTCAGTGCGTGGCTACTGACGCTCACCTCAGAAGCCATATCATGATGAACTAGTGGCTGAGCAAACCTATCTCTTTTGAAATAACTCAGGTAAAATTCCAAGGTGACCCTCAGTGGTCTAACTTGAATTACACGTCAATCTTGGATTATTCTCAGGGCCACAAGCTTGCAATGCAAGTCCTATCCTTAGATAGAGGGGTGGACCGTCCCCACCAGAACTATATGAGATTGTGGTAAGAATGGACCTCCCAAAGAAAAGCTGGAAGTCTTTTACTAGAGCAAGGAGGGAAACAGATAACTTAGCAGGCAAAAAGGGCATTCTTCCTACTCTCAACATATGCTTACTGTCTCAGTATTTAGTGGATACTTTAAATTCATCTGGCAGTCTTCACTTTCATGTTTTTTTCTTTTAGATTTTATTAATTTATTTTGCAAGGAGAGAGAAGGAACACAAGTAGGTAGAGTGGCAGGCAGATGGGGAGGGAGAAGCAGGCTCCCCACTGAACAGAGAGCCCAATTCGGGGCTCGATCCCAAGATCCTGGGATCATGACCGGAGCTGAAGGCAGACGCTCAACCAACTGAGCCACCCAGGTGCCTCCACTTTCATGTATTGTTGACAGTACCTTCACTGATAGTGAGACTGTGCAGTGACTGACACAGAATATTATCTGTCTGCTAATTGGAGGACAAACAGGTAACATTTTTAGAGGACTTTCTACATGACAGACTGTGAGTAAGTGAATACTATCAGGTCTGCATTGACGCAGACCTCACTGAGAATGACACTGGGCTCTGCAGCATTGTTGCCCTGGAAACAGTCAATAAAAATGAGGAACGTTGGGTCTGCCTCCTTGGTCAGGTGGAACTGCACCTGTGTTAAGGGAGCTTTGCATTGGTTGCAGTACTCTGGCCTGTGTGACTGGGACCGTATAACATAGTATTAGGAGGACGGGTTTATAGATTCTATGTTCAGGTGACCCACAGGTGCCTCAGTGCTTATGCTCTGGGTGGGTGATGGGGTAAAATAGTGTGTGTACTTAGGCAGATGTTGGGACTGCTGATGGCACACTGTGGATATCCCTGTTGTCACCCCTGCCTTGAATTTTTCTATAAAGTTAAGTAAATATAGCACCAGTTTTAACAAGTCTTAGTGCCATCTCAAGCTCATAACTCCAGCTCTCCCATAGCACAGACACTGTTCCAAGAGCTTTTTTTTTTTTAAAGATTTTATTTATGTATTTGACAGACAGAGATCACAAGTAGTCAGGCAGGCAGAGAGAGAGGAGGAAGCAGGCTCCCCGCTGAGCAGAGAGCCCGATGTGGGGCTTGATCCCAGGACTCTGGGATCATGACCTGAGCTGAAGGCAGATGCTTTAACTCACTGAGTCACCCAGGTGCTCCTCCAAGAGCTTTATATACAACTACTTGTTTATTCTTTCTGTAGAATTCTATTAATTTAGAATGACTTAGAATGAACAAGTTGAGACTGGAAAGGTGGCACAATTTACTGACACATGAGTAAAAACCACGATTGTCCAGACAATACAACTCAAGATTCCATACCCTCAGCCAATATGTTGTACTGGCCTAGTTGTCCCAAATCACCTTTCATCTCTTTCATGGGGACAACCTCAGTATTGTTGAAAGTTTTTCCCACTTATATCTGAAGAAACAGTATCATCTCATCTCTGGGTATGAACTTCACTGACTTAGGTCAGGTCATTGGGAGGTGTTAAAAAGGTGTTTTCTTACTGACTTTTTGATAGGCACACAACCTGTTTGTCCTGTAATGTGGTGACACACATTTGTTTATGTTAAGTTTTGGAAAACTGTATTTCTATTTCCTGTAGCATTAAAAAAGTTTGTTCTTTTTAATGCTGTTCCTACAAGATTGTTTTTCTCTTGACTGAAATTTCCACCCACAAAAGATTAGCCTTTGTTGAGTTTTCTTCTTAACTACATTTGAAAGCATTCTGTACTGCCTCTTGCAAATTGGAAACCATCCATCTGCGAGTTTTGAAGCTTGAATATTTAATGGTAGAAGCTCCTTTTTCAGTGTAAGTACATATTTGGTGATATCGGTGATTGGTTGTTTAAGGCACAGACAATTTGAAAAGCAAGCAGTGAAAGTAACATTTAACCTATTAAAATGATACTTTTACATAATTTTCAAATTATACTTAATGAAGCCTAACTGTATATTGTAATTAAGGTGAAACAGACATTTTATAATATTGAAGTTAAAAAAAAAAACAACTTTTAAAGTATGTACAGATGAAGACCCAGGATGCCTGGGTGGCTTATTGGGTTAAGCTTCTGTCTTCAGCTCAAGTCATGATCCCAGGGTCCTGGGATCGAGCCCCACAGCAGGCTCCCTGCCAAGCAGGGAGCGTGTTTCTCCCTCTCCCTTGGCCCCTCCATTTGTGCTTGTTCCCTTTCTCTAGTGTTCTCTCTCTGTCTGTCTCTCTCTCTCTCAAATAAATAAATAAATAAAGTCTTTAAAATAATGAAGATCCACCTATTGGGGTCTAAATGGAAGGGCTAGGAATAAAAATGAAAATGTATTCCTTATTGAATTTAAGTTTATCGGAAATCAAGAACACCCTCTTTATTTACCTTAGGACTTTATTGGCTGAGTTAATCTGTACTAGATTCCAGCCACATCTGTCTTAAAGCTAGAAGTTGTAAAGGACATGCATAGTTTAACAAAAGTTCTGGGTTACATTAAAATGCCTCAAGTAAAATCAGGAGATTGACTGGATTGAAATTGTTCTTTTGGGTGTAGGAAAAGTAATCATGAATGGTATTTGAAAGCCAAAAAATCAGCATGTGAAGTGGTTTGGTTTGGGGATTTCTGTTTATGTGATACTATTCAATATTCAACAAATATTTATTGAGTAGCTGTATGTGCTTACATGGGAAAGGAATGAGCAGAGCAAAGGGAAGAACAAATCTGAGAAAGGGAGAAAATGGGGAACAGCCAGCCAGATATTTGCATTAGAATGAATACTGGGAACTGTGAAATTACTTAAACATATAGAAACATTTAGAATCACATCTACCTCTAGGTGTAAGGAAAACACAGTGATGGGCCCTTTCCTAAGTGAATGGCAAGATCCAACCTATATTCATTCTAGGAGCACGTGTCTTGCCAGTCCAAAGGATGCTAAACCATAAGGAATAATGATGTCTACAGAGAAATTGTAGTTAGAACATGAGTTCAAGAAGTAATGGCATGCATTCATGACTAGAAGAGTGTAGTGTTGTGGACATGTGGGGATGGGGGGTGGTGGGGTGGGTGGGGCTGTTAATGATCATCTAAAGGAGTTTAGGATGAAAACCTGACCTTTGCCTTTCTGTAGAAACTGTTTGCAAATGCTCTGATGTAATGTTTAGTGGTTGTTTATTAAACTTCTGAATTATAAAGAAAAAAAAAGTAATGGCATGCTTGAAATATTCATGATTAGAAAGACCATCAATATGCTTAGATTTTTATTTGGACTTCAGTAGAACAGTTACAATACTATAATGGGTGCTTTTGTTTTTACTCATAAAACCTTTATTGATGAATTGTTAGTACCTCGGAATTACTCCTTTTCCTTGTAAGTTGCATCTACAGAATAGAATTGATCCAAGGGACATATTTTGCTGATTGGTGCATTATTTTCTCATGTAGTGTTAGATTTAGAAATGCTTCTAAAGGTTTTTCTTTTTTTCTGCATTATTATTTCATGTTCAGTTACATTGCTTTGAGATTATGTTTCTTAAATGGATGGTTGATATTCAGCATCTCATATGTGCATATAAGAAGTCTCACTCCCCTCAGGGCAAAAAGGGAAATCATTTGTGTAGATAAAGGTTGTTAGTGTCATATACCTGGCACTGGGTACTGTGATGGAGAGATTGTATATATAGGTTCTGGAGCCTGCTTGCCTGGGTTCAAATTCCAGCACTGACATTAGCTGTATGATGTTAGGCAAGCTCCTTATCTTCTCATGATATTTTTTTTCATCTGTAAAATAGGGATAAGAATAGTACCTACCTCATAAGATTGTTTTAAGTAGTTAATAAATGTCAGCATTATAGAGTATTATACTGTTTCCTTCTGGGTCTATATTTTTCCAAGTCAATCCTTCAAATTCAATGGATTCGATAAGAGAAGATCTATTTCTCATCATATTAGATCTCCTATGTGACATGACTGTTATATCATACTACTTTTCCTGTTCCTTTTTTTCTTTTTAAGGTAAGACAGTCTCACTCTATTTTGATTTAGTATAATATAAAAGTATATATTCATATTCCCAAATGTTAGGTATCTGTTTACATTTAATGTCCTGTTGGATGTCAGTATGATCTGGTGGGAAAGTAGTCATGGGTGGTTTTTGAGTTAATTTGCTTCTTCTTTCACAACACTGTGCAGTGAAATGTGCTTATACTCTGAGGGATGCAAAAAGAGAAAAATGTCTAGAATCTCACTATCTAGTAGAAGAGATGAAAATTAGGCAAATGACTACTAAAATTATTTCATAGATGGTAAACAGTAAAGGTATGATTCATGTATTAACACCAACACTTGGTAAATATTAATTCAATCTAAAATGTAGACAATAGTCGTAACTCTTCACGAGAGATTGGAGATTCTAGAATTCATTTGGGAGATAGAGATTTTAATCTCATCCCAGAAGACAGAAGTCAATTCAGCGTGAAGGTTAGATTTAAAATCAGTCTATGCAGTATGATTTGAAGTCAGAATTACCTTTGATTATTCTTTTTTTTGGTCTTTATTGAAATTCCAGTTAACACAGAATACTGTTAGTTTCAGTGTACAACATAGTGATCCAACACTTCTGTACATCACCAGCGGCTTATCGCAGGTGCCCTCCTTAATCCCCACCATCTGTTTCCCCCATCCCCTCACACACCTCCCTTCTGGTGACCAGTTTGTTCTCTAGGGTTAACCGTCTATTTCTTGGTTTGCCTCTTTGACTCTCTTTTGTTCCTTTATTCATTTGTTTTGTTTCTTAAATTCCACATATGAGGGGAATCGTGTGGGTGTTGGTGAGGATGTGGAGAAAGGGAAACCGTCTTATACTGTTGATGAGAAATGCAAACTGGTGCAGCCACTTTGGAAAACAGGTGACGTATGGAGGTGTTGAACCACTGTATTGTGCACCTGAAACTAATATCACACTATATGTTAACTGGAATTAAATAAAAACTTAAAAAAAATACAATGAGATAGCACCTGACACCTGTCTGAATGGCTAAAACAGCAACTGCAGAAAGAACAGGTGTTGGCGAGGATGTGGAGAAAGGGGAACCCTCGTGCACTGTTGGTGGGAATGCAAGCTGGTGCAGGCCCTGTGGAAGACAGTATGGAGGTTCCTCAGAGTGTTAAACATAAAAACTGTCCTATAATCCAGCAACTGCACTACAGGTATTTAATCAAAGGATACAAAAATACTAGTGCAGAGCGATACATGCACCCTGATGTTTATAGCAGCATTATCTGCAATAGCCAAATTACAGAAACAGCCCAAGTGTCCATCGATTGACGAATGGATAAAAAAGATGTGGTATATGTGTGTGCATGTGTGTGTGTGTGCATACACATGTACATATATATTTATATATGTATACACATATACACACAATGGAATACTATGCAGTCATAAAAAGAATGAAATCTTGCCATTTGCAGTGACATAGATGGAGCTAGAGAATATTTTGCTAAGCAAGATAAGTCAGAGAAAGACCTTTGATCATTCTTAAGATTACAGAGGTTGATTTTGTCTGGACACCCCATCTCATTGGCAGCTCTTCTTCCAGCTTGAGGAGAGCTCTCTTTCTTCAGTTTGGCAAGAGATTAGGCAGTTGGCTTGTGTTTAAAAGTGCTACTGGGGGCACTTGAGTGGCTCAGTGGATTAAGCCTCTGCCTTCGGCTCAGGTCATGATCTCAGGGTCCTGGGATCGAGCCCCGCATCGGGCTCTCTGCTCAGCGGGGAGCCAGCTTCCCCCCTCCTCCCCACCTGCCTCTCTGCCTACTTGTGATCTCTGTCAAATAAATAAATAAAAATAAAAGTGCTACTGTATGAGAAAATGTGTATTTTTAAGAACTGGAATTGGGGCGCCTGGGTGGCTCAGTCGTTGGGCATCTGCCTTCAGCTCAGATCATGATCCCGGGATCCTGGGATCAAGCCCTGCATTGGGATCCCCGCTCAGTGGGAAGCCTGCTTCTCCCTCTCCCTCTTCCCCTCCCCCACTTGTGTTCTTTCTCTCCCTGTCAAATAAGTAAATAAAATCTTTCAAAAATATATAAACAGTGGAATCACTCTCATAACAGCAAGAAGCTTACACAAATAGAGGAATTCAGAGATGGAGTGAGGTGAATTAAAGGGAGAGTAGAAATGTAACTCCTAGTGCACATTTATTTTGTGACCCATTTGGTTGAATGGAATAACTAACAGAACCACTGACACTGTTTTAATTCTGTTTCTGTCTCTCATTCCTCAGTTCTTTTCAATGAGCCTGAGTGTATATACTTGAATCCATGTGAGTTAAATGCACAGTTGTTGTGCTCCTACAATATCCTGTAAGCACAGGGATGGATACCATGCTGAGGGAGTCATCCATCCCAGTTGTAGTCCCTCAACTACGTCATTTATTTACATTGCTTCATGCACATGAAAGTCTTTATTGCTAGACATGTGTGTCGGGTGGAGTGGTAAGCTCTGAAATGTAAATTACTTCTTCCCCTTCATCATGACCCTTTTAAATTCTAGTCCAGGTCTAGAAGGGGCCTAAATCTAGAGGAAGGCTGAGGAACGGCTGGACTAGCCTAGTTCCACTTCGTGGAAGAGGTTTCCTCTCTTCCTTGCATGAAAATGATTAATTTGGGCATTTCATAGGAGAACTGGGCCAGTACAGATAGTGAATGACAGAAACCATTCTTACCAAACTGTACAGTTAGTTATATTATGTATATGATTTAGATTTGGGTGTGTAATTTGTCTTCATCATTTCAATTGATCTTTCTAAATTCCCAATAGAGAATATATGCAACAGTCATCCTTGAGTGCACTAGTCTTGATCTGTTTCTCTTTTGAGTCATTAGGAAATAGAAGGAAAAGGGATGAGCCAATACGATAACTACAATTTATGGAGAAACAGTACATGACTATTTTACTAGATTCTTCAGTTGTAGCTAGATTCTTTAGTTAGCCAGTTTTGTTCAGTTACTGAAAGTGACATCTGAAAGTTAATGCTGGGTTTGCAAATTGAGGGGATGACTATATGGATGTTTCCTGGACAACTCTTTGAACTTTTCTGTTCTAAAATTTTTTTTTTTTAAAGCTTTTATTTACTTATTTGACAGAGAGAAATCACAAGTAAGCAGAGAGGCAGGCAGAGAGAGAGAGGAGGAAGCAGGCTCCCCGCTGAGCAGAAAGCCCGATGTGGGGCTCGAACCCAGGACCTGGGATCATGACCTGAGCCGAAGGCAGCGGCTTAACCCACTGAGCCACCCAGGCGCCCCTCTGTTCTAAAATTTTTGTAGTAAAATACTGAGAAGAAAAGTCCTTAAAGCTTAAAGTTTCAGAAACAGATCTTTTCAAACATTTCATCTCATAGTCATTTATTGGTTGCCTACTAGGAATTCGCACTTGGATAAGTGCTATGGACAAGCTTGAATTCAACGGGTGTCTGCCTTTAAGAACTATATCAATCATCAGTTGCTACAACAATGCTGAATAACCCACTTGGTAGCATGCAATCATAAGTATTTGTTTTCACACTCAGGAGTACGCAGGTTAACTGTGAATTGGATGATCTCTCCTGACTGTTTCACATTGAAAATTCCATTGGGTGTGGTTCCTTCCTGCATTCAGTCAACATGGGTTCATTCTGAGACCCTGTGTCATCGTCATCTTCTTTTTTTTTGTTTGTTTTTAACCCCGTGTCTTCTTAAGATGATGGCAGAAGGTAAACCCTACCAAGGAACTAGATTTTGTGCCTTTGGTTACATCACTACTCCTAAAACATATCGGCCAAAGTGAGTCACATGGTTGACCCAAAGTCAAGGAAAGGGAAAGTAAACTCTGCATCTAGTGGAAAGAACTACAGAGTCACATGGGGAAAGGCGTGGTATGGGGAGAAAAGCACTGGGACCAAACTTAAGTCTCTCCCAAAAGGTTTGGATCTAATTCTTGACAAACCAGACAAAATACTGTACTGCCAGCAATAAGATAGTCATCTTGAACACAGTGATAATGGATTGCTCCATTTGTCCCAAGGATAAATTAATATTATTGAGTACTAATCTGTAGGTCTATGTTTCATATTCAGTGATTTTTCACCTTAGATCATTTGAAAGCTGTATAGGTTAGTCTACTTTATTATCAGACTGTTTTATAACAGAGAATAAGAGCAATTCAAAAAGCACTTGTTAAGCCCTTATTATTTTTAAGATTCTTTTCTAGACCCATGTAAACAGTGATAATTCATGTTCAGTTCCCTTCTTTCGAGGAGGTGAAATATAAGGACATTTTAATTTTTGTGCCACCTACTTCTTTAGCAGTAAATCTATGAGTGATAAATTACAGACTTAGTTTCTGAACAATTTTTAGGAATAAACTGAATTTTCCTTGTGTTTTGATGAAAAGTTTACATCCACTTAAAATTATACCCTTGTGTATAGATCAACTTGGAAGGAAATCAACCATAACATTTTATAATTAAAAATAATGCAAGGGTGTAAGATCTTTATTGCTTGCAGAACTTTAAAAATCTATTAATTTCCCATTAGTTGCAGCATAATAACCCAACTCCTTAAATGGAAAGGAGTATAAACTTCTTGAACCAAAGTTTGTGATAGAGACCCAGCATGTGCTATTAATTTAAACTGTTTCTCTGAATAATTTGATTATATTTTATGATACAACCAATTCACTGAATTGGAAATGTAGAAAATGTTTCATTTGGTTCCCAAATGAGGGATAATGAAGGTCATAAAATGTCTACTAAAATGAATAAATTGCTATTAAGATAAAGTATGTAAATAAGTCACCAACCAAAATCCATCTCTTTCTCTTCATATATGTTGAGAGAGAGAACATATGAATATATATAGAGAGAAAGAAAGAGAATATATATGAAGTATGTATATGTATACATATTACAGAATACTTAAAATTTGCAACGATCGATTATATTCATTTACTTTATATAATTAATTCACTGCCCCTAAATCATAGATAACCAATTCTTACATGCATAAATGCAAATTTTTTGAGAATTTAAAAGCAAAATGAGTTAGGAGCATGTGCCAATCAGAATGCATAAAACTAAGATGCCTGACAGTTTGAAGGATTATTGAGGATGTGGGAGTAACTGGACCCATCATATCCTACTGGTAGGAGTGAATACTGATAAAATTGCTTTGGGAATTTCCTTGACAGTATCTTCTAAATGTGAACATATATATGCTCTGTGACATAGGAATTCACCTCCTAAGTGTATAACCCAAAGTAATGTGTGTATGTACACGCATCAATAGATAAAAGAATATCTGTACAAAGATGCCTGTAGCAGCATTATTCATACACTCTCTCCAAACTAGAGTTTCAGGGGTGCCTGGTGGGCTTATCAGAAGAGCATGCATCTCGTTATCTTGAGGACTTGAGTTCGAACCATACTTGGGGTGTAGTGATTACTTGAATAAAAAAAAAACTTAAAAAAAATACACTGGAGTTTCAGTACATATCACCTCTAGAAAGAATAAACAAATTGAGAAATCTTTACATTGAACATTATCCAGCAATGAGAGGGGTTAAATTACTGTTGTAAACTATAACATGTATGAGCATCAGCCTAATATTTAGCCATAGGAACCAGGAAAAGAGTATAAAAGAGTATACAGGGTACAGTTGCATTTATGTTACATTCGAGACAAGGCAACACTAGTCTAAGGTTTCAGAAATCAGAGTAGTGGCTGCTTTTATGATGCCACTTAGTGAAAGTGGGCCTGATGGGGCCCTAAAGGTGTTGGTAAATACTGTACTTTTTCATCTGGGTGGTGCTTAGGTGAGTGTGTCTACTTGGTAAAAATGTATCATGCTGTATAATTAAGATTTGTGTGCTTTTTTGCATCTATGTTTTGAATTGCTTTATTGAAGTAGAATCCATAGACAAAGAATTGCACGTACTTAAAGTGTACAATTGAGTGTACAATATGAGTTCGAACGTAGGCAAACACCTGTGATACCATCCCCACAAACACGGGAATAGACATATCTAATACCTCCCAGAGGTTTCTTGTGTTGTTTTGTTTTGTTTTTCAAATAAGTTTTATTTCTGTAAAACTTAAAAAAAAAAAAAAAGCCCATGTCTGATTTCTCAATCCTCTGACTTCCTGCCACCCTTATTTTTCAGTTTCTGAAACAGCTGCTTAATGACTAACACATTTTTACAACATCCCATTATTTTTCATTCTTCAAATCATAGAGGAATTATTGTAATCTTTTCAAGTCCCTTGTTCTATTCACTTACTATTAATTGCTTTTGTGGGGATCAGACAAAAGACCTTAGAGAATTTTATAGACCTCTCTTCATTCTTGTATCTGCCAAAAGAAACTTTATGTTACACACCTTTATTATTGATTCTCTCCATGACATTTAAAATGATATCTTTCATAGGAATTTTGTCTGCTACTACCTTTCTGCCCAAAGTAATTTACAGCAGCAGTGGAAATTTTGAAATTAGATTGGAGACCTTCTGTCCCAAACCACATGCTTCTTGAAACAGAGGGAGTTTTGTGTCGTGTGAGGTTATTCCTAATCCTGGCAATAATACCTGAGAATAATGAAAGACTTAATGGGTTGATGTATTAAGTCCATTTTCATATCAAAGGTGAGGATTTTTTTTCCTTCCCTTGAGAAATCAGGGTTAGGTCTGTCTCCAGGCATGCTTTAAGCCATGAACTTGAGTTTCTAGAAAAGGAAGACCTAAAGTAAGCAGAGGGCACACTCATTCAATTGGAAAGCCCTTTAACAAAGGAATTGCTTCCTTGTGAGCAGTATTAAAGCAACCTCCCATTACTAAGGCATGTTAAACCACCTCTGGGGCATTTTGCCAAATCTTTAAGCTGCATTACAAGCTTTTCATATAAAATGTGTTTTTCTCTGAAATAGCTCAAACACTCCTCCCCCTCTCTCTTCCTATACCTAACAGACTCTGTCAAAGTTCCCCAACTTCAAACCCTAATTTCCTCTATAGTTCTCACAAAGTTCCACAGAGGGAGTTCTTGAGAGGCGAGAAAGGTGGTCATGGGGTAGAGTTCTTTTGTGACTAGAAGAAGAGAAACCCTTGTTGAAATGTACCAGACTTGTCAAAATTATTCTTTTTGTCTTATGCTAAAGTATAGCTTGTAGAATAAAGAAAACCTGCGCATAGTGAAAGATAAACAGCAGGACTTAGGCACTAAGCAAATTTAATCATGAATTTCCCGAAATTCCTTCAAGTTTTATTACTGGATGTTGTGGTTTTAAGGGGCAGCATGTGCTCTGTAAGGAGATGTATTTGACTGCAAGTTGCCTCTCCAAATCTGTTACACCTTTCTTCTTGATGATAGGGGGCACCCCACCTGGAGACCATAGTCCCCAGCCTCCTTTGCAGCTGCACATGGCCATTTAGCTCAATTCTTGGTCATGAAGTAGGAGCACAAGCAATTTTTGCTTAATCTGGCTTTCTTTTATTGTCCCTTCACACAAGCTGGAAGCCAAATGCAGGAGAGCAGAAGGCTTTGACTGGTAGAGGAGGGCTGTGTGCCAGAGGGGAGCACGGCACCAGCGCCCAAGGTGTTCAACTGTGGAGTATCTTGATGACTTTGAGTGAGACCATGCCTGCGGTCTAAATGTGGAACTAGCATGAGAAAGAAATAGACTTTGTACCACTTTTGTATGTTTTTATCTTTGTTGTGGAGGCAGATCTTTATCCTAACTTATCCAGATAGGGTTCCTTTCATTCTTAATCAATAATTTTTGGTATGCTTTCAATTTCTGAGAATGATAGAACACATACGTGATGATTTCCGTGGTAAAAAAAAAAAAATGCTTCCTATTTCTGAAGGATATTTGTTTTCTCAGGACTTTTGTCTGTGTTCTGTGATGGTCAAAAAAGTCCTATGGTGGCACTTAACAGGATTCGTTATCCCTAGTTACCAGATAAGGAAACAAGTTTATTGGCATTTGCACCTTGATCTTTCCAGATGGTCTCAGGAACCTGTACAAGTTTAGAGTGAATGTAGATGGGTGACCATTTATTCAAGTCAATCCAAAATCTTTTATTAAATTAAATTCCACAAGTATAATAAGGTGTCTCACCGTTTTGCATTGCAGTATATCTGGCTTTTTTATTGCATTCATTTGACAGCCAGTTTATTTCTTTAATAAAATAAAAATATAAACTAAATGACTTTTCTTTTTTTTTAAGATTTTTAAAAATTTATTTATTTGACAGATAGAGACCACAAGTAGGCACAGAGGCAGGCAAAGAGAGAGGAGGAAGCAGGCTCCCTGCTGAGCAGGGAGCCCCATGCGGGGCTCAGTCCCAGGACCCTGAGATCATGACCTGAGCCAAAGGCAGAGGCTTAACCCACTGAGCCACCCAAGCGCTCCACTAAATGCATTTTCAAATGAAGTATTTAAATTTCCTATTTAGTCTTTCTTCTTACAAATATAGCTAATTGGGAAAATATAGAGGAAATGTCAAACATTTCTCATAGTTTCCAGGACTCCAGATTAAGCACTCTTAATAATCCTCATGGAAATTATTTTAATCATTTTACAAAAGTCTCCATTTTTGTGAGTTTCCAAATGAAATTTTTTTTTAAAGAATTAATTTATTTGACAGAGAGAGATCATAAGTAGGCAGAGAGGCAGGCAGAGAGAGAGAGGGAAGCAGGCTCCCTGCTGAGCAGAGAGCACGATGTGGGGCTCAATCCAAGAACCTTGAGATCATGACCTGAGCCAAAGGCAGAGGCTTAAACCACTGAGCCACCCAGGTGCCCCTCCAAGTGAATTTTTTAATTACCTGTTTTATTCTTTCTTACTGTAAAATTAAGTAACAGAGGAAAGAAAAATCTGAAAGTTACTTGTAACTCCAAGATCCAGAGATGACTATTTTTATTTATGTGGATACTTTTTGCAAAAATGAAATATGCTCTTTAAAACATTTTCACTTAATGACAGTGGCAGATTTTCCTCATTCCCATTAGGGCTAGCCATTGCACTGAAAATGTTGCTTCCATTCCCTCCTTTAGCATTCAGAAGAAACCCTATAAAGTAATGCTGTAATTATCACCATCTTTCCACCAGAAGGAACCGAGACTTGGTTAAACAACTTACACATCATAAGGAAGGTCTGAAAGTATTAAGTATGACCACAGGCTGTCTCTGTTGTAAACATTTCACTATGTCATTTGAATGTCAAGAAACACAAGACCGTGAGATACTCCATCCTATGCAGGCACGACAACTGTCCTAGTCGATGTTTTACTTTTGGATATAGAAGTTTCCTCATATTCACAGCTTTGTCTTTGTTTTTAAGTCTTTGTACGTGGATATTTGGATGGAGCTCATATTTTTAACTGGGGGAATTTATATTCTGTCCCGAAAAGGAGAAAAATGGAAAGAATCTGGTAATGTGGCATCTAAGCCCAGTAAAATATTCAAAAAGCATCGTATGTAGAAACCCCTTGGGAACATATTTATCAAAGTTATTCAGCATGGGTGCAAAAATAAAATATTTGAAATTAAATATTTATACCTTTCATTATGAAAAAATAGTCCTGGGAATAGCCTCCATTTAGCAGAATTAGCTCAAGCTTAGCAGACGCCTCGCCACCTGTCCAGAGACACTCTCCTCAATTAACATTATTAATGCCTGGAGAGAAGAGGCTTTTGAAGTTGTCAACAGGTTGAAGTTTATTAGCCATTGGATGCAACTTTAAAGAAGTTGCAAATGATTTTTTGAAGTAAAAAAAAATTAAAAGCAAATCAACACAGCAAAAATACCATCTTTAGATTAATACTAGTGGTACATTGCTAGAAACATATATAGTTAAATACCTGATAAAAATATATGAATGTATAATGATAACCATGACATCTATCTTAAACTTTAATATTCAGAATACGAATAAAAGGATTGTTTGGTTTAATATATGCAGATACATGATTTCTTAGAAATTATTTTGGGGGCGCCTGGGTGGTTCAGATGGTTAAGTGTCTGTCTTCAGCTCAGGTCATGATCCCGGAGTCCTGGGATCAAACCCCCCCTCCCCCCAAGGGCTGTCAGCTCAGCGGGAAGCCTGCTTCTCCCTCTCCCACTCCCCCTGCTTGTGTTTCTTCTCTCACTGTCTCTCTCTCTGTCAAATAAATAAAACCTTTAAAAAATTATTTTGGAAAATAATTTCTGAGCAGGACTCTTTCTTAGGTTCACTAACATAAATAAATCAAATGTTTAAAAAACTTATACTTTTTGTTATTTTAACATCCCTTTTGATTTTAACATTTTCCCAGTTAGGACAATAAATTATATGGTCTTCCTGCCCATAAACATTTCTTATCCATCTCTGAGTGATACATGCTCCTTTATTAGCTCAGTCACTATCCTTTTATGATATGTTTGAACATATCAAATAATAAGGTAAATCACCAAATGCTTTATATATAAACTAGTAAAAGAGGAAGATTAAAGAGTTTATATTAATAAGATGTATAATGACTATAGTTATCTTTGCTACAACTAGTCATGAAGCTGTTATATAGTATTGATTTAAGTTTGTTTCATTACACAGTTTATTTTCCCTTTACCTTCAGATAAAACTGCACTTAGTCACAATAATTTGCTTGGTGGCATAATTCAAAACTTCATATCTGAGGTTTCTGAGCCTAGTGGTGCTCCTTGTATTCACCTGATGTCTTTTGTTATTAATTTTTACGATTATACAGAATGATGCAAGGCACCTTTGTGTCCTTGATTTTATCAGGTAGGTAACTGTCCCAGTATCAGTGAAGGAGGCAGTCTGTGCCTTTACAGCTAATTCTTTTTTTTTTTTTTTTTTTTTAGATTTTATTAATTTATTTGACACAGAGAGATCACAAGTAGGCAGAGAGGCAGAGAGAGAGGGAGAAGCAGGCTCCTTGCAGAGCAGAGAGCCCAATGCAGGGCTCCATCCCAGGACCCTAAGTTCATGACCTGAGCTAAAGGCAGAGACTCAACCCACTGAGCCACCCAGGTGACCCTTTACAGCTAATTCTTACCCCACACCTGGAAGTGAAGCTGCAGTCCTATTCAGTCTCTGGTCCTTTTTTCCATCTTGAATAATCCCTTAGCCTTGACTCCACCTGTTTCTAACTACCTTCACTTTACCATATGTTTGTTCTAATATTTTTCCAGTTTGGATCATGGTTAGTGCCTCTTGGATTATGGGAGTTGAGAGCAATTTTAGTTCCTTAAAATAAGATGACATGCCAAACACGTTTGTTTTCCTACTTTGTAAACGTTGAAAAAACTATGTTCAGTTTTAAATTAGTAAACATATTAACAAATTTATAAAATTTAGTTTTTGGAAGGAACTTCCTTATTATATATTCTATAATACAATTTACTACCTGATTTTTGTCTTACATGAATTCCCAGGGAAAATTATTTTTTTCCTTGTTTTTGTTGTTTATGTTGTTTATATTAACTTATCAAAAAGCTGGGTTTTTTTTATCTAAGAGAACTAAGAGAATTGCATCTTAAAATAACAAAGTTCCAATGTTACAAAATAGGAACTTTGTTAATGAAAACTCATCACAATGTAATGACTTTTCTAGGAAATAATGACAAACTGTTGTTCCTAATTTCAATTGTAGTTCGGAGGAATTTTATGATCTTCTTAATTGAGAAAAAAATCCATCGTTGTCTAGCAGCTTTGTAATCTCTATATTATAGACAAGCTTCATTTCAAGAAAAGACTAAAACTTTGTGGGTTTTTTGGAAATTATTTTCTTCTTCCTTACAGTATATTCAGGGTTTTAAAATTTTTCTTTATAAAGCAACAACAAAACAAAACCTACAATACCTACATCAGCAAACAACGAAAGACTGAACTTGAAAGAACAATGTGTTCTTCTGTTACATTTGCTAGCTGTATCTTGTCACTACAATAACCTCTTAATTTATTTAGTATTTTATGGTTTATGCTTTCACATGCTGTAATCTTACATTTAATCCTCAAGTAACTCAGAGATATCTACTGTGTGTAATTTTTTATGAAACAGAGATGTGCTGGTTTACACATAATTTTTCCAGCTCTCTGCAAGACCAATGATATACACAGCTAAGATTATTGACTGTGTCCCTGAGTTAACCTTGGGAAGTATTAAACTTATCAGCTCAAGCTCATTACATCATGGTTGACCACCAACCAATGTTATCCAATTTGTTTAATATTGTTGTTGCAAAAAATGTTATAAAAACACCATTGAGCTGAATGAATGTGTAACTTAGCAATCACAGTCATGGAGAATTTGATTACCACAGTCAAAATGCTTAAGTAAATAAAAGGGTTTTGCTATATTAATGCTGCAGTCTTCAACAGAAAAATAAGGAGATATCCAGAGAGAACTAGAAGGGCATGAACTCCCTAGAGAGCCACACTACAATGAGAGATTTATTACTTTGTGTCTCTGGGTAAAAGAATTTGAACATAGTACTCCATTTCATGGCTTAGAATGGAGATCATCCATTCTAGGTTATGTTTTTATGGCTTAAGTTGACCATGACCACTGTCATTTTCAGTTTTGGTGTGCCCTATAGAATCTATTTAAAAATTCAGAGTTTTTAAAATATTTCATTTAGAGCTTTGGCTTTAGCATTTTTAGAGGTTTTAGGATTGGATCTACATGGCTTGTGTGAATATATAATACAGTCAAAATCATTTTTGGCTGAACACAAGGTAATCAGTACATTTTGGTTAAAATCATGGTAAAAAATAAAAATTAGTCCTGAGTATTTTGTCTATTGGTAATTTTGGTGTAGCCTGGGGCCATTTTATAACCCTTAATATATAGATATATTATCTGTGTAAATATATATTGCACTATAATACAGATATATTATTGTGTAGAATTTTTCAGGTGTTTTGTACTACCTACTCCCTCGCACTATAATTCATGGTCTGTTGTTCTAGCTTTGTCCTGTCATGGGCAACATAAGAGAATCAATTGAAATAATCAATTGAAATAAAACATCTTACAACTGCATAGATAAATGTACTTTGCATATTTCTGTTTTCATAGTGTTAATATCTCTGTATATGAGGCTGAAATAAGTGTTGTTTTTAGGTCAAAATAATTGGATAGCAGTAGTTTCATAGGGTTTAAACTAATATGTATGTAATATGTGTACACATCTGTACAATTTGGAAATACATACATTCAGATGTTGGCAATGGTTACATTTGAGAAGACTAGGTGATAGTCATATTTGGTTTTCTCTTCTATATCTGTATGCTTTATTTTTGAAGAATGAACAGCACTTGGGGCACCTGAGTAGCTCAGTCAGTTAGATGTCTGCTTTTGGCTCAGGTCACGATCCTGGGGTCCTGGGATCAAGTGCCCTGTTGGGCTCCCTACTCAGGGGGGAGTCTGCTTCTCTCTCTCCCTGTGCCCCTCCTCCCACTTATTCTCTCTGTATCTCTCTCTCTCTCCCAAATAAATAAATAAAATCTTATTTTTTTAGATAAGCAGCCCCTGATTTGTAGTAAGGATGATAATATTGAACACTCTACAATAAAATGTGTGATTCTAGACAAGAATGTGACTAGAGATAAATGTTTTTAAATCTCTCACCTGAATTAATGACTCCAAAAATTTATTACCTTTTTTTTTAAACTTTGATTTCTAGGTATCTGAGAAAGGAAATCTAAAGCTAATCTCTTATTTTCCCCAACCTCATCAACCCCTGTCCCCACTGAATTTTCTCCTCAGTTAAAGGTAATTCCATCTTTAATTTCCTTAGGTCTAAAACCATTGTGTTTATCTTGAACTCCTTCCTTTCTCTCACTCCCCACATTCAGTCTAATAGAAAATACCACCATCTCTACCCCTATGACTCTGATTCATGACTTCATCAGATCTTAAAGGGTTTATTGTACATTGTCTCCTAACTGGTCTCTTTGCTTCAATTCCTGGTAGTTAGGGTCCTTTTAAATCCTTTAAATCCTTTTTAAATCCTTTAAGAAGGATCCTTTTAGGGTCCTTTTAAAATATCAGTCACAATATGTCACCTCTCTTATCAAAACCTTTAAGAGGGGTTCCTGGGTGGCTCAGTGGGTTAAAGCCTCAGCCTTTGGCTCAGGTCATGATCCCAGAGTCCTGGGATCTCTGCTCAGCAGGGAGCCTGCTTCCCCTGCTCTCTCTCTGCCTGCCTCTCTGCCTACTTGTGATTTCTGTCTGTCAAATAAATAAATAAAATCTTAAAAAAAAATAAAACCTTTAAGAGCTTCTCATCTCAATTAAAATAAAATCTATATACCTTACTATAATCTTCGTGGTCCCTGTTAATCTGTATCTGGCTACCTATGCTCTCATTATCTTCCCCCTGCCCCTTCCTTAACCTTCTCCAGTTATACTAGCCTCCTCTGTTTCCCCCAGTTGACTGCAGTTGCCATATTGGAACACAGTTTCCTCATGTAGCAATATGGCTTCCTCAGTGACTTCATTCATGTCTTTGTTCAAATGTTGCTACATCAGAGGACTTCCTTCACCGTTCTTTCTAAAATAGCTAACTAGGTGGATAGCTAGATACACATATAAATGGATGTAACTCTAGATATAAATATAATGATATGTCTCTCTCCACACATTGCTATCATTAGGTGACAAATTTTGCAAGCAAAGTCTGGTTTTTGTCTCTCTTGCCTTTATGCTTAAGGCAACTCTTGGCACATAACAGCATGAAAAAAAAAGATGAGTGAATGAATTGGTACAATCATTAAGTAGTATGTGGCTGGGCAGGGTGGGGGGAGGTAGCAGGCAGCAGAGGTTTTTAAAAGAACAAAACCACCACAGTCTACCACTTCTTGATTTTTCCATTCAGCTCATTTAGCATTACAGGAGCAATAAGTGCTTGGAATCACTTTAGAAGCTAGGATGACAATTAGCTAGTGTGAAAGAATTGGCTTGTTATAGACATGGTCATCCTTTCTGTGTCCCTGAATTTAGGGTCAGGTTGCTGAAAGATGATTAGCATCTGAGTTGCCACAGTGGCAAAAAAAAAATCAAAATGAGGACAGTGAGTGGAGGAGGCTGAGAACAAATCAGCTGTGGAGGGTGAGCAAAAGAAGGGAAAGTAGCTGCACTTTCTAGCCTGGGAAATTGGGACAATAGGGATAAAATTCTGCCATTAGCCTTATTCGGCAACTCCTACTTCCTCTTCACCAGCAGTGTTCCCTTGGTATCCCAGCTAGCAATTCTCTTGACAGATTTGCCTTATCTGGAAGAAATAACACCAACATTGTAAAACCACAGTAGCAACTGTGCTGGTTGACATGACTGGAACATAAGATAGGGTCAAGGAAACAAAAACTTCAAATAAACCAATTCTTTTAAAGATAAAGCAGTATCTTGAAAATGAATATGATGGCATTTAAAACTACCTAGTACTTTCTTTCACAGGGAGCCTTTGTTCAAACAAGTACTGCCACCCTTCAGCTGCCATTTCCTCCCTTTTGGATCTACTAAGATAATCATTTTTGTGCCAAACAGCTGTGTAATGATTAAAACCTTGATGGAGACCTGCTGCCTTGAACTAGTCTGTTTAACTTCTGAAGGTGATGATTTCAGATTTATATTACGAATCACAAATTTAACCTAAGTCTTCCTGTATCACTAAGTAATATATTCACGTGCAACAGTAATGAGGGAGTTGCACAGACCAGTGGTTCTCAAACTTTATCCATCATCAGAATCACTTCAGGGGTTTATTAAAATACAGGAGATTGGGCCCCAGCTCCAAAGATTCTGATTCAGTTAAGTCTGGAAGGGGGTTTCCTAATTTGCATTTCTAACAAGTTCCTGAATGGCGGTGATACTACTGATCTGAAGACCACCCTTTGAGAGTCACTGTCATAGAATAATATTTCTCTCTACCCGGAGAAAATGTTCTTTAAAATATTGCATTTTAAATCCAGATGTAGAGTAATAGCTGTGAGACTGGGATATTCCTTCATCCTTGTCATTGCCAGGAGGGCAATTTCACACTCCTCTGAACCTCTAAGAGATGTAATCCTTGGGTGAAGTGTTAATTAACCAAATCACTAGTGAGACAGAGAAAATAGGGAAAGGAGAAACAAAGAAATGTGGTTTCTAGGTCTGTGTCCTGGAAATGTAGTTCTGGTTTTTATGAAAGGGATAGTTTTAGACTCCTCACTAAAGTCTTATTTTCCACATCTATTGTTCGTCACTAAGATGGTCAGGTCAGGCTTGATGGTTTAACCTTAGGGGAGCCAGGGAAGAAGATAGAAGAACTGTCTGCAGGCAGTTTCTCCAAATGTTTATGTAAATCACAAGCTGTGTGCCCTTATATTTAAATGTCATTTCAAATTTAACTGACTTTTTTTTTTTTTTTCTAATACCGAGGGCTATTAAAAAATACGTGTTTTGGGCGCCTGGGTGGCTCAGTGGGTTAAGCCGCTGCCTTCGGCTCAGGTCATGATCCCAGAGTCCTGGGATCGAGTCCCGCATCGGGCTCGCTGCTCAGCAAGAAGCCTGCTTCCCTCTCTCTCTCTCTGCCTGCCTCTCTGCCTACTTGTGATCTCTCTCTGTCAAATAAATAAATAAAATCTTAAAAAAAAAAATACGTGTTTTTACAGGGAAGCACATCTCAAATCTAAGACCCCTTTCTTTAACTTACTAGTCCATCATATAATATGAAAGGTTGTTCTTGCCTGAGATACTTGTTCCATTTTGAATGCTTTATGCTGCAATAATATTCTCACATCAACTTATCAAAGATTATTTTCCACTAAAATAGTTTCTGTAATATATTTGTGAACACCATCTGCAAGCTAAGCCACACCAAAAAAAGTCCTCTTCTCCAAAGAAGATTTTTGATGATGAAATTTTAACGGGTCCTTTGTCAATGACAAGAACGGTGCCTGGAACACAGCAGGCGTTTTATAACCTTCCCAAGTGATTGGCTTCATGTTTCAAAAGAGTCCATAATACATGAACCACTGCTGATCTTACTCTCACACATTTTGGCTTCCCAGAAGAACTGAGTGAATTAATACAAAGTTTGAATTTGGAAAATGGCTACATGAAATGGTCAGACCATTGGTGAGCATAACCATAGAGGATAAATTTCAGTGGTATACGCGATCATTATGAAAGTGGAAACGGAATATAAAATGGGTTGCTAGGGGCACCTGGGTGGCTCAGTGGGTTAAAGCCTCTGCCTTCAGCTCAGGTTATGATCTCAGGGTCCTGGGATCGAGCCCTGCATGGCACTCTCTGCTCAGCGAGGAGCCTCCCCTTCTCTCTCTCTGCCTGCCTCTGTACGTACTTGTGATCTCTCTCTCTGTCAAATAAATAAAATCTTTTAAAAAAATAGGTTTCTACTCAGAAAAATATATTGAATAACATCCTTTGATAATATTTTTTTTAATTTAAATTTAATTAATTAACATACAATGTGTTACTGGTTTCAGAGGTACAGGTCTGTGGTTCACCAGTCCTATGTAACACCCAGTGCTCATTACATCACATATCCTTCCCAGTGTCCATCCCCCAGTTACCCCATCCCTCCAACCCCTCCCTTCCAGCAACCCTCAGTTTGTTTCCTATGATTAAGAGTCTTATGGTTTGTTTCTCTCTCTGATTTTATATTTTTTAAATTTTTCCTCTCTTCTCCTGTGATTCTCCAGTATTTTTCTTAAATTCCACATGCAAATGAGATCATATGATAATTGTCTTTCTGTGATTGACTTATTTTGCTTAGCATAATACCCTCTAGTTCTATCCACATCATTGCAAATGGCAAGATTTCATTATTTTTGATGGTTGAATAATATTCCATTGTAGTTATGTACCACATCTTCTTTATCCATTCATTTGTTTATGGGCATCTTGGCTCCTTCCACAGTTTGGCTATTGTGGACATTGGTGCTATAAACACTGGGGTGCATATGCCCCTTCTTCTCACTACATCTGTATGTTTGGGGTAAATACCCAGTAGTGCAACTGCTGGGTCATAGAGTGGCTCTATTTTCAACTTTTTGAGAAACCTCCATATTTTTTTCCAGAGTGGCTGCACCACCTTGCATTCCCACCAACAGTGTAGGAGGGTTCCTCTTTCTCTGCATCCTCACCAACACCTGTCATATCCTAACTTGCTAATTTTAGCCGTTCTGACTGGTGTGAGGTGGTATCTCATTGTGGTTTTGATTTGTATTTCCTTGATGCTGAGTGATGTTGAACACTTTTTCATGTGTCTATTGGCCATCTGGATGTCTTCTTTGCAGAAATGTCTGTTCATGTCCTCTGCCCATTTCTTAATTGGATTATTGGTTCTTTGCGTGTTGAGTTTGCTAAGCTCTTATAGATTTTGGATACTAGCCCTTTATCTGATATGTCGTTTGCAAATACCTTCTCCCATTCTGTCAGTTGTCTTTTGGTTTTGTTAACTGCTTCCTTTGCTGTGCAAAAGCTTTTGATCTTGATGAAATCCCAATAGTTCATTTTTGCCCTTGCTTCCCTTGCCTTTGGCGATGTTTCTAGGAAGAAGTTGCCACGGCTGAGGTCGAAGAGGTTGCTGCCTGTGTTCTCCTCAAGGATTTTGATAGATTCTTTTCTCACATTGAGGTCTTTCATCCATTTTGAGTCTATTTTCGTGTGGTGTAAGGAAGTGGTCCAGTTTCATTCTTCTGCATGTGGCTGTCCAATATTCCCAACACCTTTTATTGAAGTGACTGTCTTTTTTTCCATTGGACATTCTTTCCTGCTTTGTCAAGGATTAGTTGACCATAGAGTTGAGGGTCTATTTCTGGGCTCTCTATTCTGGTCCATTGATCTATGTGTTTTTGTGCCAGTACCATACTGTCTTAATGATGACAGCTTTGTAATAGAGCTTGAAGTCTGGAATTGAGATGCCACCAACTTTGGTTTTCTTTTTCAACATTCCTGTGGCTATTTGGGGTCTTTTCTGGTTCCATATAAATTTTAGGATTATTTGTTCCACTGCTTTGAAAAAAGTTGATGGTATTTTGATAGGGATTGGATTGAATGTATAGATTGCTCTAGGTAGCAGAGACATTTTCACATTTGTTCTTCCAATCCATGAGCATAGAATGTTTTTCCATTTCTTTGTGTCTTCCTCAATTTCTTTAATGTGTGCTCTATAGTTTTCTGAGTACAGATCCTTTGCCTCTTGGGTTAGGTTTATTCCTAGGAATCATATGGGTATTGGGTGCAATTGTAAATGGGATTGACTACTTAATTTCTCTTTCTTCTGTCTTGCTGTTGGTATATAGAAATGCATTGATTTTATATCCTGCCACTTTTCTGAATTCCTGTATGAGTTCTAGCAATTTGGGAGTAGAGTCTTTTGGGTTTTCTACGTAGAGTATCACGTCATCTGCAAAGAGTGAGAGTTTGACTTCTTTGCTGTTTTAGATGGCTTTTCTTGGGGCACCTGGGTGGCTCAGTGGGTTAAGTCTCTGCCTTTGGCTCAGGTCATGAACCCAGGGTCCTGGGATGGAGCCTCACATCGGGCTCAGCAGGGAGCCTGCTTCCCCCTCTCTCTCTGCCTGCCTCTCTGCCTACTTGTGATCTCTGTCAAATAAATAAATTAAATCTTTAAAAAAAAATAGATGCCTTTTCTTTTTGTTGTCTGATTGCTCATGCTAGCACTTCTAGTACTATGTTGAACAATAGTGGTGAGAGTGGGCATCCCGGTCGTGTTCCTGACCTTAAGGAACAGGCTCTCAGTTTTTTCCCATTGAGAATTATATTCGCTCTGGGTTTTTCACAGATGGCTTTTATGAGATTGAGGTATGTTTCCTCTACCCCTACACTGTGAAGAATTTTAATCAAGAAAGGATGCTGTACTTTGTCAAATGCTTTTTTGTATCTATTAAGAGGATCGTATGGTTCCTGTCCTTTCTTTTATTAATGTAATGTATCACATTGATTGATTAGTGGAAGTTGAACCCACCATGCAGCCCAAGGATAAATCCCACTTGGTCATGTGAATGATCCTTTTAACGTGCTGTTGGATCTTATTGGCTAGTATTTTGGTGAGAATTTTACATCCATGTTTATCGGGGATATTGGTCTATACTTCTCCTTTTTGGTGGGGTCTTTCTCTGGTTTTGGGATTAAGTAATGCTGGCCTCATACAATGATGACTATGGAATATTTCCTTCCATTTCTATTTTTTTCTAAGAGATATATTTCTATAGTTTTAATTTAGCAAATTAAAATACAACAAGATACCACTTAAAAATGATCAGTGGACATTTTTCTTTACTCTCTTGGAGTTTACTTATCCCTTGTAGCATTTAGTGTTACCAGCTATAGGGGAGAAAAAATTTTTCCTCCACCCTTTTAGGGCCTCTGGGTGAAATTAAACTGACAAAGACCAATTAACAGGAGAAAAGCATACAATTTTTGTTGAATCTTTACACGTACATGGGAGCTTTCACAAGAGAATGAAGACCCAGAGAAGTGACCAGAGCTGGAAGATTTTACACCTTTTAGACAGAGAAGCAATACATTTGTGAAGAATTGACATGATAGGCAGTTGGGCTGGGGTCATAACTGGTAAAGTAATAAGGAAGGTCAGGGTGATAAGAATTAGTTTAACGTGGTTTCTTTATACAGGTTTCTAAGCCCCCAGTTCCCTGTCTCTAGTGATATGAATGTCTTCTTCGATCCTGATACAGGGAGGGTGTCTTTCACATGGGAGTTTTAGGACCTGTTTCTGAGAAGGGCAAGAGGTGAGGTCAGAGTTACCTTCCCGACTGTGCTGTTTTCTAGAATTCCTTCAGCTTAAGATCTTCAGTGTGCCCGTGTGCCATATTGGAGGGGTGGCAGTGGGGGCCATGTCCTGAAGCCCATCACAGTATTTCCTTATTTCACATTTGTGGACAAGGCAGGAGACTATTGCACACTACAGGCACATTTCTTAGATTGTAAGCAGGTGAAGGAAAAGAGAAAGATGGAGAGAATGCTAAGTGGTCTGTGCTTCTACTAAGTGACTGTTAAAGCTGCTTTAGTGTTACTCTTATTTTAAGATTCCAGAGGCAGACTCCCAGTGTAATTCATGGCATAAAAAAGACTTTAGCTGAAGACCATGGGGAAAATATAACTTTTTAGATATGATCAAAGTATAAAATTAGACTTTTGGTGATAAACATTTATTGGACTAATAGACTAATTGGACTAAATGAGTATAAATATTTTTAAAAATCTTGGAAATTTATGAGAAACCAGGGTAAGATAAGTCAGTAGAATTAATGTGGAGTCTAAATAAGGAAGAGCATGAAATGTTTGTGATATAGATAATAAGATTTAAAAGCATGCGATTGACCAAGACATATTATGAATCTACTGTATAATTCAGGTTGTTTGGGAATCCTATTAAAATTAACTCCTCATAATTAAAACTGACTTCCTAAGTCACAGTGAAATTTTCATGTTATCTTTAATCTGGCTAATTAGTACAGTATTGGTCTTGATATTGGGGTCCAACTAAATTGTGTATTTAAAGTTAGGGAATGTAATTATATTTGTCAAGAAGGTTATTTGATTTTCAATGGGTTTGGCTTTGAATTTTATTTTTTCCTATTTACTTGGGATTATCATAAAGTCTACTCTTGAGAGTTCATGTTAGTCACCCCCTCCTGATTGGAAAAAAACAGAATGAATGACCATCATTTGTATTCACTGCCTTATATTTTGGAAGAGTGGCAGGTAGCTTGAATACATCTAACGCACAGTTTACTACTCTGTGGACTTTTTCTCCGAAGATAGCTGTACAAATAAAAATGGAGGAAAAAAAAAAAAAACCCTATCAACTGATCAAACCAGAATTTATTTCTTGTTAAACTCTGTTTCCAGGAGGATAGGAAGAACCAAGGGGCGCATGAAAGCAAGAGTCACTGTATACCAACATGGTGCGTATGAATCAAAATGACAGATTTATAGAACCTCCATAATTATTTGTTCCTGTATTGATTCAATGGTGCGACTTAAGGGGACACTGTCCAGTAAGTGTCCTGACTGCTAAGGTCATATTAAAAAAGGATTTGCAGTTTCCTCAGTACCTGAAAGTAACACTGTCACTCCTTTTTAACTCTATTTGCCCGCTGCTATTTAAACGCAGTATCTTTCTTTCTCTAACTGCTTTCCCCAGCACTGAACAAGTACTGAACAAGTAGGACTTGTGCTGCCTACCTTATCACAGTGGTTTCTTTATTGATTTTTTTGTTTTGTTTTAATGTGAGTTGCTTTGCCTCTAAATTGTAAACTTTCCAAGGACAATAACTGTGCCTCAGTACCTGGCATATCATGCATGCTAAATAAATGCTTATCGAATAAGAATGTCTTGGGCAGTCTGAGCATAAACATAATTATTCTAATAATCCAGACCACCTTTATTGAGTGCAAGCTATGTACAGGATATGTGGCTAGACATTATGATACAAACAAAAGGGATACCTTCTTAAGGATCTTACAGTCTGGTTTGGGAGGCAAATACATAAAGAGGCACCATTTGTACAGCATAGTAAGAGAAGGTTAAGTTAGACACAAGGCAGGGTGGGAATCTGAACTGAGAACGCTCATAGTTTGGTTTTAGAAACATTCTTTTGGCAGGAGGTATGTGAAGGATGCAGGGAAGAGGAAGGAGGACATGTGAGTGCTAGTCATGATTTTCCCCAGAACTTTCCATCCTTTCCAACTTTTACAACTGCTCCCTCTTTCTAGCCCCAATGCTCCTTTCCCAATTTTCTTTTCAAGGTGATAGATTCAGAACATCTGCTCTGTGTTCACAGATAGGCATTTGATTCTTTAGTCTGTCATTTACTATCTGTGAGCCCTGAACAAGTTACAAAATAACCTCTTTGAAGATAGAATATATTGATTCATATGAAAGGTTTCTTGTGCTGCTTGACATTTTGAATGGTCAAATGCTCTTTTTATGAATGATCCTATCTGGATGGTATACACGACTTCTATTCACTGTCAGAAAGCAGAGGACAACTCTGGCAATCAGCTCTTCAATAATAGGAAACAGCAATTTTACATAAAGAAAATGAGGATTTATAGCTTTTTTTGATGCTTTGTTTAGTTTTCTCAAAAATAAATTATTCTATTCTTAGAAAAACGACTTTTAAAAAATTTTGCTGAAGTTATATGTGTATATGTTGTAAAACCAGTTATATATATATGTTTTTTTAAAGACTTTATTTATTTATTTGACACAAGTCAGAGATCACAAGTAGGCAGAGAGGCAGGCAGAGAGAGAGGGGGAAGCAGGCTCCCCGCTGCAGAGAGCCTGATGTGGGGTTCGATCACAGGACCCTGAGATCATGACCTGAGCTGGAGGCAGAGGTTTAACCAACTGAGCCACCCAGGGGCCCTCTCTCAAACATTTTTATCCTCCATTTTTTGTTTCATTATTCTAAGTAAATTTTTGGATCACTTGTTATATTAGGATTTTCTAGAGAAATAGAACCAATAGATTATAATATAATATAGTATATAATAATATATAATAATAATAATATAATATGTATGTAAAAGATTTATTATAAAGAATAAGCTTGTGCCTTAAACTCTACAGGGTAAATTGGCACGCTGGAGATCCAGAAGAGTTGATGGTGTAGTTCCAATCTGAAGGCGTATTAGACTTAAGACCCCAGAAGAGTTGATGTTTCCATTTGAGTCAGAAAGCAGGAAAAAATTCTAATGTCCAAGTTCAAGAGGTATCAGGCAGGAAGAATTCTCTCTTACTCTCGGGAGGGTCAACATTTATGTTCTACCCAAACCTCACATGGATTGAAAGAGGTACATCCACGTTATGGAGGGCAATTTGCTTTACATAGTCTTTCAGTTGAAGTGTGAATCTCAGCCAAAATCACCCTCACAGACTTGCCCAGGGTAATGTTTAACCAAATTTCTAGGCACTTCATGTCCCAGCCAAGTTGACACATACAATTAAGCATCATAGATACTTAGGGCTGAAGCCAGGTACCACATCAATAAGATAGTCAAGGAGTCCTGGAGAGAGGTGCACATGGGGAGGGACTGAGGCTTCTAGCCTTTATTCATACCAGCTTGTCAGCCATGTAAGTGAGCTGTCTTCAAATTGGATCCTCCAGCTTCAGTCAAATTTAGATGACTGCAGCCCTGGCCAACCTTTTGATACCAACTGCATGGCAAATAACAAGCTAGAACCTCTCATGGAGCTATTTCCAAATTCCAGAGCTGCAGAGACTGTGGGAGACAATCATTGCTTATTGTTGTTGAAATCACTGACTTTGGGGGTAATTTGTTATGAATCCATAGATGTCTCATACACAGTATTTTGACTGGGTGATTATTGTTTGCTATTGATTCTAGCAGCATGCTAGAATAATAGTTTGTTCTCTAACCGGCTCGGTGTTATGGCCCTTGTGACAGTGAGATTAGTTTCCAATGTCAAATTCAAATGAGCTTTTTTTTAAATATAGAAAATTCTCTTATCATTCTTTCAGTATCATCTAAAGACTGATTCTTAATGCCTTTTCCTTCCATTGGACTCTCTCCACCACCCAGGGACCTCTTTTCTTTTATCCTAATACAAACTGATTCTTCACTTGCAGGACTGTTTGGCTGTCATGCCAGACCTCCCTGCTCTGACCTCCTGCGTTGTATTCACTCTTTCCAGAGAAGAAAAGAGATGGGAAGGTGTGGTAAATACCTGAGTACCATGGTTGGTTGGTTTGATTGTTTGCTTAATGAGAATCAAAAGGAGGCAGCTGTAGGGGTAGGGAGAAATATTGGCTCCAATTAATGAGTTACCAGCACAAATTCTCATTCTTGCCTTCTTATTTTACTTGGTTTTTCTTAGTTACAGGTTTCTTCAGAGCCATTGACTGTACCCATTCCATGTGTATTCTTGGTTGCAAATGGTTTTGCTGAGTTATTAACACCACTCCTGGATACGCCGACCTTCTTACAGATATTTGTTACCATTGCTTGTCTGTTGATTGCTCTACTCCCATGGTTTGGGAGCCTTGGGCCTTTCTATTCTATGTACTATGATTTTAATTAAGTGTCAGGGGAACTAAGAAAGACATGTCTGTATTCAAAGTGCTAGAAGCCCAGCTTATTCTATTTTGAAATATCTATTTTATACTATCTCAGAAGCTATCTGATTGAAAAATATCTCTAGATTTAAGCCACAAAGCCTACTTGGATTTGGGGAGCAGTAACAGATTTGAAAGAAAATAATGTGGTTCCTTATGAAGCAAAGTCAGTTTGAAAAGTAGTGAATCACAGAACTTCAGTATAAGAGATGCTTTAGAGGATACTGACAATATTCATTCATTCTTTCAGTTGATTAACTCTGTGACCATGTAATAGTCATTCTTTCTTCATTCATTCTTTCATTCATTCTTTCAGCTGATTAACTCTGTGACTACGTAATAGGTGATATCTTTTGAAACACGGGGGCCTCTAATAGAGGATGAAAAAAATAAAGATGTGTTTTTTGGCCCTAAGAAATTGATAAAATAAAAATTGACCATATGAAGGGGTGCCTGGGTGACTCAGTGGGTTAAAGCCTCTGCCTTCGGCTCAGGTCATGATCCCATGGTCCTGGGATGGAGCCCCACATTGGGTTCTCTTCTCAGCGGAGAGCCTGCTTCCTCCTCCTCTCTCTCTCTCTGCCTACCTCTCTGCCTACTTGTGATCTCTCTCTGTCAAATAAATAAATAAAATCTTAAAAAAATTTTTTAAAAAATTGACCATGTGAACAAATAATTCCAATCAAGTATAGAATGTAACAACTAGCAAGTTAAATGAAATGAAGAGATATAGAGGGCAAGCATGATGCCATCTAGGCAGGAACATGTTCTTATTCACTTGAAATATCCTGCATCTTAATCCAAGGCTTGGCATAGAGATGATGCCTTAATTCATTGCATGGATAGATATGTGATTGGGCTGAAGTCAAAAGGATCTACAATGGTTCATGATAGCAGAATTTGGTCTGGGTCTTAAAGAATTGGCAGGATTTTGGGGGGTGACATTTGAAGATAAACAGTATTCCCAAAATATCTCTGTCAGGCTTTGAAGAGCTGGGAAAGCATGGAGCACACTTTAGAAACTCAGCTGAATCCCTTTAGTGACCCTTGAAAAGAAGCGTGACATTGGAACACAGAGCCAATTGAATGCATAGTTAGAAATATGAAGCAAAAAAGTGGACAGAGATTGCTAGTCTCTCCCATATCCATTATAATCTTCTTCCCTTTCATGATAGGATCCGTTGGGCTTAAGCTGGGTTGGGACCATTTGGTAACTTTAGGTCAGTGGGATGTGAGGAGAAGTACAGAAGCTGAAGTTAGTTTTCTACAGACTGAGTTTTGAATGCTCCTGGTAATCTAAGTACAAAGTTCACTTTGTCATTTGGACTTAAATTTTTCATACTCCAGAGTGAGATTTTGGCAGGAGATCATTTTGAATTTATTTATTTATTGCTGCCAAATAAATCCTCCCCAAACTCAATAATGTTCAACATCTAATAGAATAACGTTCATCATTAAATGGTTTCATACAAAGGTTGGTTTTCTTAAAAAAAAAAAACAAATGCTAGATTGAGCTGTATTTATCATGGTATTGCTCTCCTGAAAATAACTTCTGTGCATTAGATAAGGCACAGATTAAACTACTCGAACAAAGAGACCTCCTCAAAACCATTGGTGCAAATAAGATTGAAGTATTTTATTCTTTTATACAGGGAAGTCCAGGACGAGTAGATGAGAATGGCTCCATGAGGATGTCCAGGAACTCAGGGGTGTGAGGCAACTCAGCCATCCTAAATCCACATCTTCCAAGGTTCTTAGTGTCACTGTCATTTCCATTTGGTGGGAAAGAGGAAATCCAAGACAAGTAGCTTAATCATAGTCAAGAAACCCTTAAGCTGTACATTTCACTTCTGCTCCATGACATAGACCAGACACATAGGGTATATGAATTAAATAGTGTTGAAAGAAGTAATGTTTTAGGAGGAAAAATTTTTAATTGCCAGATAAACAGACAAGTATGACTGTTGGTGAGAAAACATATCCTAGCCTGATTTGGAGCAGTAGCAGTACATAGAAGAAAAAGGGGACCAATTAAAGAAATACTGCATTAGAGGATTTGTTTGTAAAGGGAAAGTCACAAGTCTCCCTGGAATTTTGAAATTGAAGCCTGGGATGATAATGTTATTAAAGAGAGAGCAAAGTCAAAATTACAGTGAATTTACAGAGGAAATTAATTAGTGTAATATGATGTTGGAATTGAGTATTCATGGGACATCTATATGAAGTTCATCTCAAGAGGACAGATCTGATTTTTATAAAGTTCCATGTTTATTTTCTTTTGTCAATAAAAATGATCAAGGAGAGGTTTCTCCCTCCTCCCCCATCCTGGCTTCTCTGTGAATTAATTCACAAAGCCAACCTATATTGAATATTTGCATTTTTTTTAATAACCCCATGTTTATCTTTATAGCCACAACAGACCTATACCATGAATTGCATCTTTGTATAAATGTTTTCATTTATGAGTTGATTTTCCTTCTTCCCTTTAATTGAGCAAATGAAATTTTATTGTCTGATTGTATGTAGAAATCCTTGTATCTCAGTCTCCCAGTCTTTGTAGCTAAGAAGGGACAGGAGTTAGATGAGGCCCCTGATCTCCTTTAGGTGGGATGGGCACTGAAGACACCAGGCTGCCCCTTCATATAGTTAGTGTGAAAAAGAACAGGGAGAAAACAGGCTCTGCTCTAGCTCCGAGAGTTAATTTAATTCCTCTTGCTGACTTTGTTGACACTTGGAATCCCATGATTCTAAACCTTGCTGACCTATTCATAACTGTTGATTACTCTGTGTTTATCTACCTGAGTGGCAGTCTCTGGAATCATCCTCTTTCTGTCTAGGGCTCTAGTATCTGACAGACTTGTTCCCTGTCTGTTAGACTACCCATTGAAATCTTTATTTTTAAAAAGATGATTTATTATTGAAATTTTCAAATATCTCCAGCCAAGGAAAGAATATAATAAGCCTAAGTATCCATAAACCAAATTTGACATCTGTGAATATCAAACCAATCTTTTATTACTTCATTTAATCACCCTTCTTTTATTATTATTCATTTTGCTGGACTCCTTTAAGGCAAATCTCAGACATCACATAATTTTACCCATAAATACTTAAGTATGTATCTCCGGTCAGTATATAAATATATACACATACATGGATACCCATGTGTGTATATGTATTTATCTCCACATATATTATTATATTGAATACATTTAGCAATAAGTCCTTAATAGTTATTTCATACTGGATTTTTAATTTATTTTTTTAAAGATTTTATTTATTTTTGAGAGGGAGTGTGTACGACTCAGGGGGAGGAACAGAGGGAGAGGGACAATCAGACTTCGTGCTGACCATGGAACCTGATGCAGGCCTTGAGCCCAGGACCCTGAGATCATGACCTGAGCTGAAATTAAGAATCAGATGCTTAACTGACTGAGCCACCCAGGCATCCCAAAAGGTGGCTTTTATGAACAGAGACAGGAAGTAAAAGAGTTATAATATGAAAGAATCACCCATATTTGTCAAATTTGAACTAGACCAGCAGATCTCATTTATTTTGTGAATTTTTGCTCCTCTCACCAGAATGCTGTTTTATAATAGACTCAAATGGTTTACATATTGATGTTTTAAATTATGTCAGGCACTGCATATGATATTGAGCTTTCAAGATCCACATCTTTCTAATGAACACAGCCTTCAACTTTTAAGTACAGATCTTTATTTGCTACCAAGTCACTGCTTCATTTCTCTTTATTTCTGTGGGAAAAAAATTACATACTTTGATTTTTTCATTTGTGTCTTGCCACACTTACAAATTCTGGGGAGGATATAATGGGATGTTAGCACAGTATTTGACATGCTTTCAAAGACAGGAGCTTGTGCAGTTGTGACCAAAGCAAACTCAGCTGGAAAAAAATGATATATCTAATTCCAAATACAATTAATGTAGTGATTATGTAGACTGATATAATATCTAGAATCTATAAAATAAAAGAATTTCTAATCAGTAATGTTATAGTGAATTTCAAGAGCACCTAGAGGGCAGTGTCCTAGTATCTGTGTGTCTAGAAAAGCACTGATATTTCTATGTGTAATACCACCTATTATATCAAAACATACCATGAGCAGTAGACACTGTGTGTAAAAGAGGACTTCTGTTTTTAAATGGGCATATTTAGATTAGCAACTGAGAGATTATTTATGCCTTTGAAATATAACTGATTTTTATGGGACAAATTCTCAGAGTCACTTGAATCCATTAGCATGTATAGAATACTAATGAAATGGCAACTTAAATCAGAGGGAAGCCTAATTGAATTAATGGTTAGATATTCCATATTTCAGAAATATCAGCTCAGGAAGAAACTGCAGTGACTCCTCATGTTAGGAAAAGAAGATCAGTTTGGAACTTAGATTTTTGTGTAAATGAATGAGTAATCTCTTTTAAGCCAAGGCATCTTTTCTGCAATAGCTTCATGTGGGAATGAGGTCATGCCTCCTCATGGATCTTAGGAAGAAAAATCAGTATTAAAAACTAAAAGAGGGGGCACCTGGGTGGCTCAGTGGGTTAAAGCCTTTGCCTTTGGCTCAGGTCATGATCCCAGGGTCCTGGGATCAAGTCCCACATTGGGCTCTCTGGTCAGTGGGGAGCTGCTTCTCCTGCTCTCTCTCTCTGCCTTCCTCTCTGCCTACTTGTGATCTCTGTCTGTCAAGTAAATAAATAAAATCTTAAAAAAAAAAAAAAAAACTAAGGAAGGGACACCTGGGTAGCTCAGTTAGTTAAGGATCCAATTCTTGATTTTGGCTCGAGTCATGGTCTTGGGGCCACGGGATTTAGATGCCCAAGTCAGCCTCTATGCTCAACTGGGAGTCTGCTTCCCTCTCTCTCTCTCTCTCTCAAATAAATAAATAAATATTTAAAAAGAAAAATAAAAACAAAAGCTAAGGGAATTAGGGTATTCTGAAAGTAAGAACAGTACCCACTTGGAGAAACAGAGTTTTCTCCTTTTAACTTGCTAGGCAGACCAGTGACCAATGGATAATATCACTTCTGATCCTCTCCTCTGGGAAAATGTGCATCCTGGAAGTTGTATGCATTGGGGATGCACTTACACTTCTCCAACACTGCATTAAAAACTGAAATAATTATTCAGTCAAGTTCCCTTTCTTAATTGTTTTCATTGCAAAACCCTGCACCTTGTAGGTTTCTTTCTAAAATTCTGCTTTATTGACCTTAGGAGTGAGCTGAATTTTCCCATTTGGGATGTAGAAAGGATTCTTTTTTTTTTTTTAATTTTTTATTTTTTATAAACATATAATATATTTTTATCCCCAGGGGTACAGGTCTGTGAATCGCCAGGTTTACACACTTCACAGCAGTCACCATAGCACACACCCTCCCCAGTGTCCATAACCCCACCCTCCTCTCCAACCCCCCTCCCCCCAGCAACCCTCAGTTTGTTTTGTGAGATTAAGAGTCACTTATGGTTTGTCTCCCTCCCAATCCCATCTTGTTTCATTTATTCTGTAGGAGGGATTCTTTACTAAAGATATTCCACCATAGTTTCTCATTTGTTATTTTACCTCCCTCATTTTGCAGCAAGGAAATTAAAGTAAAACCATTAAATTTTTAAAAACCTATTTTCCATTAAAGATAAATGTACATTTTTATTCTTTTTTGTGCAATGTGTTACTGAAGTTCATAAAACCTCAACTACTCTTCAGATTTTATCTATACTGATAGGGATGAGAAATATTTCTCCTTCAGAAGAGAAACATTTTAAAGATTTATTTATTTATTTTAGAGAGAGAGCATGTACGAGTTGGTGGGGGAGGGGCAGAGGGAGAGAATCTTCAAGTAGACTCCCTACTGAGCATGTAGACTGATGTGATGAGATGCTCCATCTCACAACTCACAATATCACAAACCAAGAGTCACGCACTTAACTGACTGAGCCACCCTGGTGCCAGGAGAGACCCATTTTTTTTTTTTTAATTTTTTTTTTTAAGATTTTATTTATTTATTTGACAGAGATCACAAGTAGGCAGAGAGGCAGAGAGAGAGGAAGGGAAGCAGGCTCCCTGCTGAGCAGAAAGCCCAGTGCAGAGCTCGATCCCAGGACCCTGGGATCATGACCTGAGCCAAAGGCAGAGGCTTTAACTCACTGAGCCACCCAGGCGCCCTGGAGAGACCCATTTTAAATGAAGAGTGGAAAGCCCAATGTAATATATGTTGAGATATTTATTATTGCATTTTGGGAATCAAATCTGAATTGCAGTACATTAATGCCCTGCATGTGTTCACATTATGGTGAAATCTGCAGGTGAGTGGGATAAATTGAGATAAAACATAATAATTTATGCAACTGTTTTCTCCTTGGGAGCATATGTATTATAATTTTCCATAACCCTTACATTATTTTCTGGAAAATCTCTCAGATCTGACATTTTCTGGCCTTGATTCTAATTCCTAATAACAGTTACCTACAGCCACAGTAGTTATGGAAACATCTAGAGCTCATGGGGAAATACCTGTGAGTTAGAGAATAAGTTTTCTTTTGATCAATCTTTGAAATATGACAGTACTGCCATATGTAGGTTTGATCTGTCAGATGTATTTTTAAATAACACTAATGCATAGTTTGGGAGACCAGTATGTTTGGGGAGGAGGGGTGGGTGGTGAATACATAAGGAAAGCCACTTATTGTATTACCAGGGAACTTTAATTGAAGTTCTTCAAATCAGTTGTCTCTTCCCATTTAATTTTAATTATTTCCAAATTGTCCTGTTGCTTAAGGTTATTTACCATTTCTTAATTGTACAGTTCATGTAATTTTCAAGCATTGCAGCATAGAGGGAAAAATAAATTCTAAGTAGTCCGTGGTTCCAACTGTTAGTATTTCATGTCTTCCCATGCAAGTTTTGGTACACTTTTCATTAACATTGTTGTCGTTTTTATTGTACATATGTTTTTGGCTTTTGGATTTTGTGTTTTTTTGTAAATATAACTTTATTTTTTTTAATAGGGTCACATTAGTTTCAGGTACACGATACAGTGATTCAACACTTCCATACATCACCCAGTGCTCATTAAGACAAGTGCCCTCCACGGGGCGCCTGGGTGGCTCAGTGGGTTAAGCCGCTGCCTTCGGCTCAGGTCATGATCTCAGGATCCTGGGATCGAGTCCCGCATCGGGCTCTCTGCTCAGCAGGGAACCTGCTTCCCTCTCTCTCTCTCTCTCTCTCTGCCTGCCTCTCTGTCTACTTGTGATCTCTCTCTGTCAAATAAATAAATAAAATCTTTAAAAAAAAAAAGACAAGTGCCCTCCTTAATCCCCATCTTGTATTTCATCCACCTCCCCACCCAGCTCCTCTCTGATAGCCATCAGTGTGTTCTCTGTATTTCAGAATCTGTTTCTTGGTTTGTCTCTGTTTTACCGTTTGTTCATTTGTTTTGTTTCTTAGTCTACACATGAGTGAAAAAATGGTATTTATCTTTCTCTGGCTTATTTCACTTAGCATCATAATCTCTAGCTCCATCCATGACAAGATTTAATTCTTTTTTATGGCTGAATAGTATTCTGCCATATATATATGTATATGTATATACATATATATATGCACACACATGCATACATACATATATCTATATCTATCTATCTATATATATATATATCACCTCTTCTTTATCCATTCATCTATTGATGGACACTTGGACTGCTCCCATAATTTGGCTATTATAAATAATGTTGTTATACGTACAGGGATGCATGTATCCCTTTGAATTACATTTTTTTTGTTTTGTTTTGTTTTGTTTTTATTCTTTGGGTAAATACCCAATAGTATGATTGCTGGATCATAGGTTAGTTTTTTTTTTTTTTTTTTTCAACTCCTTGAGGAACTTCCATTCTGTTTTCCACAGTGGCCATACCAGTTTGTATTCCCACCAACAGTGCACGAGTGTTCCTTTTTTTTTTCCATATCCTCACTAACACCTATTGTTTCCTGTGTTTTTAGTTTTAGACATTCTGACAGGTGCGAGGTGATATCCCATTGTAGTTTTGCATTTCCTTGATGGTAAGTGATGTTGAGCATCATTTCATGTGTCTGTTGGTCATCTAGATGTCTTTTTGGAGAAATATCTGTTCATGTCTTCTGCCCATTTTTTAATTGTATTATTTGGTTTTTGGGTGTTGAGTTGTCTAAGTTCTTCATATGTTTTGTATACTAACCCTTTATCATTTATGTCATTTGCAAATATCTTTTCCCATTCCATAGGTTGTACATATGTTTTTTGAATTAGCAATACCTCTGATCCAAAGAGTACATCAAAGCACTTCTTTGTGTTGTTATTGGCTTCCTAACAGTTGTTGCTAGTGGCTAGGTAGTATTCTGTTGAGTTTCTTTATCTATATTTCTATCCTTAGATATTTAAGTAGTTTTTATTTTTCCTATTCAATAACTAACACTAGGAAGTCTATCTTAATGCATAGAGGTTCTTATATTTTAAACTTTGCCTTAGGGTATAACACTAGTATGTATTGAATATGTAAAAGAAAAAACAAACCCAAGCGCTCCTTCTGGATAGGGCTCTCTGTTCCAGATTTTCTCTTAGTCCATCGCTTGTGTCATTCTTCTTATTTAGTGTGCCTGTACATCAGGAAAATCTCTTTCCAAATTGAGTTATCTCTGGAGCATTATTATCTCTCATGCTGGTTCTTGTAGATTGTCCTTGAATATGTTTCATTCCCTGAGGCACCATGCTATGGTGAAGACAGCATGAGTGAACTTGTCATTTACTCTTGTGTTATACACTGCCTTGGTTTTCTTATCTCTAAAATGAGAATAATATGTTTCCATTAGGATTGTTGTGACCCTTGACAAAGAGTAACATCTATGAATCCATAATGGAGATGCACCCAAGACTCTAATAAAATGTAACTCGAATCTTAATCAAGGTCCAGGTTCATAACCAGATACTTTATAGACTTTTGAAAGCAGTACTGTCCAAGAGAACTATTCATTGTGACAAAATGATGCACATTGTTCAGTGTGGGAGCCACCAACCACGTGTGGATATCGAACACTTGAAATGGGGATACTACAACTGAAGAACTGAATTTTTTTTTCAAGATCTACTTATTTATTTTATTTTATTTTATTTTTTTAAAGATTTTATTTATTTATTTGACAGAAAGAAATCACAAGTAGGCAGAGAGGCAGGCAGAGAGAGAGGAGGAAGCAGGCTCCCTGCTGAGCAGAAAGCCCGATGTGGGGCTCGAACCCAGGACCTGGGATCATGACCCGAGCCGAAGGCAGCGGCTTAACCCACTGAGCCACCCAGGCGCCCCTATTTTATTTTTTTTTAAGATTTTATTTATTTATTTGACAGACAGAGATCACAAGTAGGCAGAGAGGCAGGCAGAGAGAGAGGGGGAAGCAGGTTCCCTGCTGAGCAGAGAGCCCGATGCGGGGGTCAATCCCGGGACCCTGAGATCATGACCTGAGCTGAAGGCAGAGGCTTTAACCCACTGAGCCACCCAGGCACCCCTACTTATTTATTTTAGAGAGAGAGTGCACACAAGTAGGAGGGGCAGGGAGAGGGAGAGAGAAGCTCAAACAGACTCCACGCTCAGTGTAGCACTCCATGTGGGGCTCGATCTCATGACCTTAAGATCATGACCTGAGTGGAAACCAGGAGTTGGATGCTCAAAAGACTGTGCCCCAGAAGAACTGAATTTTTAATGTTTAATGAATCAAAACTTAACCAATCATATGTGGCTAGTGCCTACTGCAATCAGGTAACACACCTCTGGAGAATATGTCCTTGCTTTTGTTACCTAAATAATGAATACCCTCGTAATGATGGGAATTTCTGTGTAGGTAAAGCCAGGGCTACAACATGAAAACTGATGAGTGAAATACTCTGAGACTTAGAAGACTTTGTGAAATTTTTCAGTCATGGTTCTTTGGGTAGATATGTAGTCTTAGCCCACATATGGCTAGAACTTGCTTTATGAGTATGGCTAACCAGGCCACCTTGATCTTGTTAGAGACATAATGCATTCCTATAACCAGGATGATTATCTGGAAAGATTATAATACATGAGTAGTTTATTGCAGGGTCAAAATGAAATTTTATATATATATATATATATATATATACACACACACACACACACATACATTAAATATATATATATTTATTTATGAATATAAACTATATTCCTATTAGTGAATCAACTTTGGCTTACTGAATATAAAACCACAGTTTCAAAAAATAAAAAGCACTGAACAAATTTCAGCAATAATGAGCTATGACAGACTGTTTTAGTTGGTGCCTTGTTTGCTCAGTGAGGCATTCTCCTAAAGTTAAATTGATGGGCGAGATTTAGTTTTCATTATGAAGAGTACAATAAAAGAAGCAGTTTCTGAGCCTAATTGCTAATAAAGTGAATAAATAATGGCTTATAAATGTTAACATGTGATTGCACAGTATTTAGTGTGTAAATGCTTAAGAGAAGTTTATTTTCAGACATTCACATTTAGTCATATTGCTAATTAATAGTGTTGCACTTACAAATGTTGGAAATTATTCCTTTAAATTTCAGTGGTGTAGTTACTATAGTGCCATCAACTTTACACTTGCACTTGCCAGAGGCATAGGGAAAAAGGCAGGCATTACATTTTATATAATTATTATAAAACATGGACTTGGATTTGTGAAATTTATCACAAAACTTTGTTAACTGTATGTAAACTACAGATAATCTATATTAAATGATCAATTCTAAACCTATTAATATGGGAAATTATAATACATATTAGCAGTGAAAGGGGAAAATGGACATAATAAGAACACTTTTGACAGTATTAGAACTTTAGTAATGCATTATAAAAGCAAAAATAATTTTTTTCAGAACAATGATGTCCTCATTTGAGTGTTCTCCTTACCAGAGTCAGTGTCCTAACTTACTGTTTTACTGTGCGATACCGACTCCACACTGGAGGAATCCTGCTCTGGACAGAAGTAGCTTTCTTCTAATCCCAGGCTGTGAATGTCAGTTTTGTGTGTCAAATTGGCGAGGTCACAGTACCCAGTTATTCAAACACTAATCTAAGTGTTGCTGTGAAGGTGTTTTATAGATGTTATCAACACGTACAATCACTTGAATGTCTGTGGGGGAGACTGGCCTTCATAATCTGGGCGGGCCTCACGGATTCAAGTGAACGGCTTTAAAAGTGGAACTGAGCTTTCCCTGAGGAAGAGGAAATTCTGCGTGGGAACTGTGGCTTCAGCTGGTGCCCAAGAGTTCCATCCTGCCCTTCCTGAGGGCTTGTGCTATTATTCTGAACTTTCCCCGGGCAGCCCGCACAATTGTGTAACCCAGTTCCTGCGGATTATGTTTCTCTGGTGACACCCTGACTGGTAGACCTGCTGTCCTCAAGTCACTGCAAGGGAGCTCCCCAGGGAGATTTTGGCATTGGCGTCAGTGCTCCACAAGATCCCAAAGCGATGACACCTGGAGGCTGTCCGTCACCTGTACTATTTTCAGCAGCTTCTCTCCTGAAAGGAGATCAGAGAGGCAGACGCTAATGGTTACCACAAACTTTCTCAAGGGTTTCCTAGAATCCACAAAATGTTAGATCCAGGGATTTCATGGCAGGATTTATTTGAATTCTTTCTAGAACTCCGTTCTCCTTCACCTTGAGAATCACTACCATCACCAGTTCTCTGAGTATTCGTTGTAAATCTCTTAGTGACAGAATTTGCTTTAATCATTGTTACATCCTATTTTAGTTTGAGATCCCCCAGAAGCAGACCATGAGACAAGGATTTGAGTGCAGGTAGTTGAGTACAAGGTGAGCACAGATGCTAACCAGCAGCAAGGTGAGAAAGTGAGATTTCAATGGAAGGAAAGTTTAAAAAAACAAAGGTATCTTTTTTTTTTTTTTAAAGCTAATTGTCACAGTGGATAAATGAAGTTTAATCTAGCTGGAGAATTCTGGGGGACTGTGTAAGACAACACCTCCAAGTTATCCCATCCAAAGACATTAGGGAAATGAAATATTTATTCATCAGTTTCCCGGAAGTCATGGTAAATTCCTGCTTGTAGGGTAGGTAGCTGATTTTTGGCACCTTATACTTCCATCAGTTTTTGCATGCAGGCAGAGTGGGCTCCAAGGGTCAGAGAGAGCTCTCCAAATCACAGGCACTGGCAGCTAGAAAATTGCTGATATATACTGAAATGTCACATGCCATAGGGATTTGGGTGGGACACTGTTAGCGTCTGCTACACCCTAGCAACTCATGGCCCAGAGTGATGCTTAAGTTTGTGTATCGAATTACTGACTTTGTAGACCTGGGAAAGAACTTCCATATTTGTTTGAGGGTTTATTTGAGATTCCATGTAGAATGGGAGTTAGCTCTTTGTCTATCTGACTTTCACATTGAATGATCGCTCCAGACATGGGATTCTGAATCTCCTGGGGTTTGCTAGTTCATTGTCACCCTTAAATTTGCCTTGCTTTTAAAAAAATGTACACCTTGAAGAAAATTATTCCTTTCTGCCCTCAACTTTCTGGAATACTCCAAAGAATGTGCAATAAAGCTCTCAACATTTTATGATAATAATAAAGTAAAAAGTTATATCTATCAATGATCATAGTAATGCAAGCTATTTTAGGACAAAATATTTTAATAAGGCAAACAAAAGCATTGCAGTTTTGGTGACTTCTTCCATAAAATTTCCAAAAGGGACAATAAATGATACCTGGGCCAACTATTTTAAGACTGCAGGGTTCTGGGTCACCTGGGTGGCTCAGTCAGTTGAATGTCCAGTTCTTGGTTTCAGCTCAGGTCATAATCTTATCAGTTGTGGGACTGAGCCCCGTGTCAGGCTGTGTACTTGGTGGGGAGTCTGCTTGAAGATTCTCTCTATCTGCCCCTCCCCTAACTTGTGCCCATGCACCTGTGCGGTCTCTAAAATAAATAAGTCTTAAGTGGGGGAAAAAAATGGACTGCAAGGTTCTTCCAGCACACATTCATACTACCTTGCCATAATGCTGACAAATTTGCTAACCCATTATTGCTGAAGAGGATTTCACATTACAAAGAGCAAAAGGCAACCCATAATATAAAACATTAAGTTGCCCGTTGGTACTATTTACAAAATTGATTTGTGTTGCTTGATATCCTAGAGGCAATATGGAAACTTTGTAGCACTCAGCTACAAAATAAACCTCTTATCTTGCTGCTCTGTGTATTTCTTTCTCTATGGTCCACAGAGATTTTTTTTTTTTTTTGCATAGTTGAATTCTTCATATTACTCCAGCAAACAAAGATCTTAGAAGAGTGTGTAAATCATTCCGTAAATATCATCTGTTATTATTATTGCAAGTTGACTGGATCCATTTCAACCTTATAGAATTAACAAGGGTGCGTTCATCGTAAAGAACACGGCTGTGAATATACTTTTCATTCCTGAAACCAGATTGTAGGTGTTAAGATAATTACCATGCATGAAGCAACAATGGGGACCTCTAATTTCTAAACAAGTGTGTCCTTTAGCAGTACCTTTCATCAGATCCCTGAAGAAAACACTGATATTAGATAAACCATTATATCTGCTATGTCCTGTTTCCATTTTTAGTTGCTTCAATTTTAGTTAAAGAAATGGCCCTAGGCTCTCTCCCCAAATGGGGAAAAGGATACAAGGTTATCTTGTCCAGTACAACCACAGGCACACAGGTTAAGGAGAATAGACAAAGAAATTCTGACTAAATAAGAGCTCTCTCCATTGTCTTTTTTCTGTAAATGGCTAATCAGACTCACAGTGTCTCTATCAAGTTCCTTTAAAAAGCCTGGTGTACTCACATGACTTTTGCTCCCATGGCCAAGAATGAAGGGTCTGAAACAACCAGGTCTGATTTCAAACTTTGAGTCTGCCAAGTTTATCATCTGAGTCACCAAGAGAACATAACTGACGTTCTCTGAGTCTCAGTTTCTTAGTTAACAAAACGCACATAATACCAGTACAGAATCAGTAATAGGGTTGCTGGTGGGATAAGGGAAATTTCTTACAGTAACAGCCAGCTTCTGTTAAATTTTAACACTGATAATTGATTAATTTTTAAAGCCTATGTTTTTCCTATTGTCTTCAATGACTGTGTATGACATCTCTATACCGTGCTTAGGAAAATAATCCTTATATTTTTAACCATGCAATTTAAAAACTTGGAATCTGTGAAATTCTGTTCAAAAAAAGTCAAAGAATTTGGACAACCCTTCATTAGGAAAATAATGCAAGTCATCTTCCTTTACCTTAATGACCAGTAGTAATATTAATTTCCTTCAAGAAAACTTACATAAAAAAGAAACCCATATTCTATGACTGCACATAGCCTGTTGGGATTTCATATTAAGTTATTAAGTATTTCCTGTTAAGTTGAGAAATTTAAATCTGCTATCTGGCAATACTCTTAACTCTTCATTTAGTAAAAGGTTTGCTCTATCACTGCAAAAATATAATTCCATTTCAATGTCAATTGTTGTGAGATATTTAATTTCTTATCCTCCCAAAAGACAACATTATAGATCTAGTGGACAGAAAGCCTCATTAAACTCTGAAATTAAATCTCAGTTGTGAACAAGTCAGCTTAATCCCATCTCCATAGTATTTTCATTTTCAAGGGTTTTATAAATGAGTTTTCATCTCAGCAGTGACTTATATATACTTAGTGTATGATTATTCAGATGGGAATAGATATTAGTGAATGGTATTAATAGAAAATGTCTACCAAATACTAAAGGTGAAAAGAATCATTATTTCAAACCAGGGGTTCTCAGAGTCTAACCCATGAAGAGACATAGTTTACTTCAACCAGCTATCATGATTCAACAACAGTATTTATCTTACTTGGCAGAGGCAAGGAGGAAGGGTAGGAAGGTTCCCCAGAAAGGGTGTAAGAGAATGCCTGTGGGGTTGTAAATTAAAATATTTCACTAGGGTCTCTCGTATGATCTCCTGGGTGGCTGGGTTTGGGCATCATGTCAAATTCTTCCAACTATTTTCAATAATTGTAATTGTGTAGCACTCACATTTAGACTTTAAATCACATTATTTGTTCATGTCTTTAGTTCTGAGTATTTTTTTGCTTTGTTTCATCTGGTTATTATGATCTAAGAAAGGGCATATTTATATTGCTGGAGGGATTAAACAGTACAGAATTGGCTACTGAGATCATTGTTAACATGAGTAGAAGAGATTAGTGTTTGTAGCGTATGACTAGTTATACACGTCAAATAGCCCCCATTCAGCTCACTGTTGCTTATAAAATGTAATCCCTCTAATATTAATCATAATGGCATTTACAGTGATTTACATATGTATTTACTTACTTATTTAGTGCTATGTGATTTACATATATTAACTCAGTTAACCCTCAGGTTACCCAGTGAGTAGATAATGTTTTTATCTCCATTTTACATATTTGGAGACTGTGGCAAGAAGAGAATCTGCCACTTGCCCAAAGTTGCTTTAACTAAAGATGAAAATATATAGTAAAAATAAAGACAACAGTAATATTAGACAATACCAATAGCTACCATTTACTGAATTTTTATCTAAGAATTCTCTATTCAGTATAATGCTCCCAATGTTGCTATAAAGCAGACCTTATTTCCTTTTCTATTCCAGAAAATAAGTTCAGAGAAGTAAACAAATTTTCTTCAGGTCTCACAACTAAGTTGGTGACATAATTGGAATTAAAACGCAGGCTGGTGCTCTTTCCAATATAAGGCATTATATTTCAAGAAATAATATCAGGAAGGGCAATAACACACTAACATAACGTACAGCTTGAGTAACCAAAATTGAGTATTTTAGGGGGAATCAGATTTCATAGCCGTGTGGGGAAGTATCTCACAGAGTCCTGATACTCTGAATTTTGTGGCCATAAAAAAGAATAAAAGGATCTTTTTTCACTAATGTTTAGTTCAACTCTGGTCTACTTTATGCATATTTAGGTAGGAAGTGGTTTTAAACATGAAACCCATTGTTAAAGTTTTTGATTTATTCTCCTGCCTGTTTTTAGATTTCTCATTTATTTTTCTTGACATGAATGAATGTCTTTTGCCTACTTCAAAATCAGTTTATATTTTCACTTTAATGCTACTAACTGCCATTTGTTGTAGCATTGAACCAGGAGTCCAGGGGTATGTGTTCCGATCATTGATCACTATTGACTTACTGCATACATGATGCCAAATCCTCCAAATGATAAGTAAATAATAGTTTTTAAATTGTGCCAATATTTTATCCACACTATAACATTTATCTAGTTACTTAAGAAATTCTAAACAATTGATAGGTGTTCATTTTTATCTGGTTGACAATATGTAAGGTGTCATTTGAGAGAGTGAAACACTAATTTCCATCTATTTAATGTGCATTAAACAGGGATGAAATTCACACATGGAATACTTTCAAGAGCTTTGGCTCTAAGATTCCATATAAATAGAAAAATAGTGATCGGTTTACTGTAGTAATTCTAAATACATATATATATATATATTTTTTTCATCTAAAAATGCATGCTCTGAAAAAGGCCTAACATTTTGTGCTATAAACAGTAAAGCAAAAAATAATAGTGCCTGGAGTTTTAACTTTCAGTCTATATTGGTGTGAATTCATTTCAAATGTTAAAATATCCAATATTTGGTACTCAGCATTTTCCCAGAAGAGAGGGATAAAAAATGAATGAGAAATGTCTAACATATCAAGGAGATATACTTACTAATTTCTCTTCCAAATTAGTTCTTTTTAAACTGCTTAATCTTCCTCCTGTTGTAAATAACTCTTCCCCACCCTAACCCACTAAGTGCTTCAAGTTTTGATTTTATCTGCTTCCCCCAGGAAAGTGTGACAGAATAGCTCTTTTTGAGGGAGAAGTGGCCTTGGCATTTTGTTTACTAATTGATTCACGAACGATCAGTAATCAATTTCTTCCCTCCCTGACTCGGTTAAAATAAATCCAGATAAATTGTATATACAGATATTAATGTTTGTATTAATAACATGATGGTAAATTTAATTTAAAATTACAAAACAGAGACTTGTCACATTTATTATTTGATTTCAAATTTTTGTATAGAATGGTGCAGGAAAGCAGCACTTCTTGGTATTCAAAACAAAAATGCTACAGTATCTTAGGTAGCTGATTTTAGGGTTAAAGATAAAGCAAGCAAACAACAAAACACCAAGGTAAAAAACTTAAAAAGGGAACATGCCTGCAGAGAAAGAGTAAGGTGATCATTATCCGGCTAAGCGACAGTGATTAGCTGCCTTTCCTTGTAAGTACTTCGAAATAAGCTTGAAGCAGAATGGGTGACAGAAGGAGGCCAGACAGGTGATTCTGCCACGCTGATGGTTAGGAACCAGAAACTGCAACAGGTTGAGTTTTATTTGCAGCACTTCAGGAGATCAAGGGAATGGCTTCCAAAGCTGGTGACTTCCTGAGAGAGGGTGAATGGATTCCTTTTGTTTAGGGTTAGGATGAATATTTAGATAGAAAAGCCTTGTCATCAAATGTAGAGGCAGGCCGTCCATGCGCCTTAAGGAAACATGCCGATACGTACATTGTATGTTGGGTAAGTGATGCTGAAGCTCCTCCTTGGGTGCAGATTTTAGTGTTCTTATGAGGTAAATGTGATTGGAGGTCATTCCAGATGTCAACATGTTACAGGGTTCTTGGCTTGAGGACTGGAAGAATGAATTTTGCAGACACAGAAGGGTGAAGTGATAGTTGATTAAGTGGAGGTGAGGACAGAAAGAAAGCTTTCTAGAGTGGGGGGGGTCCTGAATGAGTTGCCACTGAGGGCTTTTATGGTCTGTCTTTTATAGGAAACTGACCAGGGAACTTAAATCTTCTAGTTGTCACCACTGATAGCACCATGATCACTTCCTCTTTTTGAATATCTCATCTCTGATGTTTAGGACGAATGAGGTGGTCTGGTTCTGTCCCCTTATCTCTGGCTTCTTTACGCCTCAGCATTTCTGGGATTTTTGGTGAGCATGATCATGTAGCCCCCTACCCCACTCTCTCACCCTAGCACCTCCAGTCCCTTATTCAGTGAGACCCTTCCAATATATATGTCTGGGTCATGTGCTTTGGGGATGATGGCCAACATGTATCTTGTATCTTGGCAATGGCGGGTAGAGATAAAGGAAGTTTCCAAAGGAATTTGTATGTGTTAAAGTAGACTTACAGGATCCTGGGAGTTGAGCTAAGACTGCCTTTTGCCCTTAGCATCTAGGTAGCTGAGCTCCTACAGGAATGTCACTCTACTATACTCTACTACACGGACTAGCACTAGTCGGTGTGCTCTAGGTAGTAAGGAAATGTAATTTTTTGTTTGCTTTTGTTTCCCACATCAACTCCACAGTCCATCTGCACAGGCACAAGTTGGGTTTAGTTCAACTGGTCTGGGTGGTCTGGGCCAGGGGAGGTCCTGTCAGGGCAATCGCCATCAACTGAGGGGTGGTTTAGGGTTTCACTTGCCGAGTCAAGAGGAAAGCCAGGAAGAAGGAGCCAAGGGGAAAATATAAGATAAAGGTTTGTGAGTACAAGCAGGTGCACTGTAAAGGCAGGTCTTGGGGTCTTGCTGGTGACAGTAAGACAGTTCAAAAGAAGTCGGACATTATGCCACACTGAACAAAGGACTCACCTATTCCAGAAGGGACGTTCCCCAGCACCCAACAGAAAATTAATATTCAGGTTTGATTTCATTAAATACTCTCAGATTGTTGTTCAAAACCGACCTCCGTCCTTGGGAGCCAAAATATAACACAGAGTTTGAGATAAGGAGGAGCAATAGCTTTATTGCTTTGCTCGGCAAATCAGGCTACAGCAAGCCATGGCCTTCAAAAATTGCAAGCCTGCCCTGAGAAAGGTGCTGGAGAGGGGGAGTGTTTAATAGGGACGTTCAGCATCTAGCTGGTTTGGACAGGAATTGTGTACTTGTTGCCAGCCTCCTTTGCCTTTGTCTTTGGGCTGGTCCCGGTTCCTGAAACAAAAGGCTAGGAAGGGAGGAGGCGGGGTTTGCAGAAGAGAGGAAAAGGTTACTAGAAAATGGAGCTTTGCTGAAGCATTAGTGGAGCCATTTTGATTTTTGTTCAACTTTATGTTTTTAAGCTGTTTCAAGATTATTATTCCAAAAGCCTTTACCACTTCAACCTAACAGGTGCCTGTTTCTCCTCATTTGTGGAAAACCTTGATATTATGAACTTCTAATTTTTTTTATCTGATGTTTGTTGCATACCATCTCCTCCCCCACCCCAAAGTTTGAGTATTTTAGTTATTAGCAGTGGTTACCAAATAAAACTTCCAAGGAGCTGCTCATAATTTGCTTTAAGAACAGGCCGTGATGTAGTTTTAGATGTTGCTGAGGGTCTGTGGGGTGAGGTCTGGGAGCTGGTGGCCAAGAAAGAATTCTTGAGGCATCTTTGGTGCAAAATGGTGATTTTTATTAAAGCACAGGACAGGACTCTTGGGCAGAAAGAGCGGCAGCACTGGGGTTGTAAGGAATGGCTAATACTTCGGAGTTGGGAGAAGAAAGGAAAAAGGGAGGAAGGGAGGTATACAAAAGGGCTTTGATATGCTAACGGTGACTTTAAGATACTGGAGGCCTTGCTATTGTCAAGCTAATGTTGTTTTTCCCTCTAGGGACTTACTAACATTAAGACAGGAGTTTCCTGGAAGAATGTTATGCTCTCTCTGCCTTAAATAACTTAGGACAAGGTGGGCTGTAGGTTCTAAGGAAATTTAATTTTACCTGAATTTCCTTCTACCTTTGTTTTTCACATCACTCTGCAGGGAAGGGTGATATTAGGGCTCCAGGAAATTGAGTCGGTGGGTCTCTGGAAGTTAGGTTACTGATAAGAATGCTTTATCTTGTAAATCAGGAAGACAATTGTAAACTGAGGGAGACTCCAGTCCTGCAGGACTGTGATCTCTATAAATTAATCCTTTGTTTTTCCCTTTCCGTAGTTTTAGGGCAACTGGGAGTGCCTGAGGAACATCTTAGGCATCCCACCTAGGAGTGGGGGGTGGGGGGATGCGATGTCAGCTTGCGCCTTGTCCTAAGCTTGCCTTCTGCTCCCTCATCATTTCCTCCTGGAACAATTTTGACCCTTAAATCTTTAAGGTTGTTGAAGGCAGAAGGTCTCATCTTCTGGAACTTCTTCCTGCTGAGTAGGGGCGTAGGGATGTCCCTACCTATGGGTCATCATTGGTCTGTCAGGGAGTGTAAGGGAGTTACGAAAGACAGATGCTGCTAAATGTAATGTGGACAACATACATGAATGTTCTTGAGTAGAAAGGATCATCTGTCAGCTGGAAGTTACCACAGTGAAGGAGTCTTGGCACCAGGCAGGGAGACATCTGAAATAGCAACAGAATGAGGTTAATACTATTATGAGAGAGAGGAGCCTGAAAAAAAGGCCTTTGATAGTTGACCACAATTTTCCTTCGTACCAGCAGTTTAAAGCAATGCCTAATGGAAAGAGAAGGATCATTTAAAGTGCCAATTTGAGTATTCGTGTCAATTAGAAACCCAGCAATATTTTGTGGTTATCTGGAATGTATATGCAGCATTCTGTTTTTATGATAGCACAAGTTCTACCTTGTGCGACAGTTAAAACATCTCATGCCATTCTATTTTATAGAACCGCTTTACACATTTGTGTTACTTTCGTATTTAATAGAGAAATGCTCTTCTGAGTGTCTCTTAGACCTTTGACCATGTACTTATTAAGAGCTTCCATGTGCCCAACAACATTCTCCAGTCCCGAGGAGGGAACAAAGATGGATGCTGGGTGGTCATACCAATGAAACACAGAACATGTTGACCATTTTTTAAATTTGGAAGTTTGGCTGGTTTGGTAATGTTTTTTTTTTTTTTTTTTTTTTTAAATGAGTGAGAGAGAGCATGAGAGAGGAGAAGGTCAGAGGGAGAAGCAGCCTCCCCAAGGAGCTGGGAGCCCGATGCGGGACTTGATCGTGGAAGTCCGGGATCATGACCTGAGCCGAAGGCAGTCGCTCAACCAACTGAGCCACCCAGGCGCCCCTGGTAATGGTTTTAATAATGTGTCTATGCAGTGAGGCAAAATCCAGAGTACAGCGGCTTATCTAGCCAAGGCCGCAAGTTAAAGCCACAAAGGCTTTGGGTGCCTAGGACCCAGCCTTCTAATTCTGGGCCTCCTTGAACTGCACTTAGGATATCAAGGGCTATTCAGTTTTAGAGGGCCACCTTTTCCATTTGTGGACGACTGCATGGCAAGCTTAGTTGAAGGTGGTTACTATATGCTTGGCTAAAGTCTCCACTTGCAATTTTACATTAATAGAGGTAGTTCCTAGGACATATATGACTAAGGAATAAAACTATAAAAAGACCTCTTTGTTTAAAGTCTAGCCTTAACAATATTGTAATTATGAGGAAGCATTGGCAAGTGGGAGAAGACTTCTCAGGGGATAAGGGCAACCCCAGTGCAGGAGCTCTTTCTGCCCTGGGGTCCTGTCTGTGTGCTTTAACAAAATCACCTTTTTGTACCAAACATGTCTCAAGAACTCTTTCTTGGCCATTGGCTCCAGACCTCACCAACATTCCAAAAGTACATCAAGCAGCATCTCTCTCTCTCTCTTTTAATTTAAATTTTAGGTAGTGAACATACAAAGCAATATTGGTTTCAGGAGTAGAATTCCATGGTTCAACACATATATAATACCCAGCGCTCATCCCAAGTGCCCTCCTTAATATTCATCCCCCTTCTAGCCCAGCCCCCACCCTCCTCCCTCCACTAACCCTATTTGTTCTCCATAGTTAAAAGTGTCTTAGAGATTCTTCCTCTCTCTGCTTTTTTGTTTCCCCTCTTCCCCTATGTTCACCTGTTTTCTTTCTTCAAGTCCACAAGTGAGTGAGCATCTCCTTTCTTAATATGCAATTTTGTTGATTGAGAACAATGATGAGCATCTTTTAATATACCAACTATCTATTCTTTTCCATTTTTCCTGTTGATTTCTAGACATTGACTGTTCTGCATCTTAATACCTAGATGTCCTGAGCATTGTAAATAACTTCATACTGACATACATTGATGATTTGAAATGGGGTTTGGGAGTGAAAGGTCAAGAAAGAATTGTTGAGAAGTTTTCAATGTTAAAAAAAGGGGGGCGTTATTGAAAAACAGGAGAGGACCTGTGGGCAGAAAGAGCTGCCCTGGGATTGTGGAGCAGTTGACTGTATACTTTGGAGCTGGGGGAGGTAAAGATAAGGGAAGTTTCCAACAGGATTTTTGTATGTTGAAGAAGACTTATAGGATCCTGGAGACCTGACTATAGTTAAGCTAAGATTGTTTTTGCCTCTAGCAAGACATTAACATTAACACCACTGGGAGTTCCTGGAAGAATGTCATACTGTGCCTGCCCCAAGTGTTTGTCAGTGGTTTGCAACTTAGAAGGAGATTTAATTTTATCTACATTTCCTTTTGCCCTTGTTTTCTCCACATCCTATAGGATGTTGGGGAGGAAGAACTTCTTCTGCCTTCTGGTCCTTCTAGCTGGACTTAGAATCAAATTGACATGAGACAAATTAACAAGAGAAAATCAAAGTTAGTTTTGTACCTGTGGGTAACCCATACGGACATGAAATTCCAAAGACAGTGAAGGCAACAGGAAGTTTGTGTGAGCTAAGGAGAGGGGTAGGGCCTGAGGACACGAAGGGGAGAAGGCCATTGGCAGGAAGGAAAGGAGCTGTGTAGAAAAACAAGATGGTTTTCTTATGCAGATGAGTTTCTTCAGTCAAAGGGGCCTCTGTTAATTGCTCTCTTCCTGGCGCAGGCTCTCCTTACCAATGTAAGTGCAGGCAGTTAAATAAATAAAATAAAAATGTTCGTAGATTAAAAAAGAAAAGAAGATGCTCTTATAGTTTCTTCTGTTCATTTCAGAAGTTTAACTTTCACATTTAGGTCTCTCATACCCATCTGGAGTTGTTTGTGTATGAACTTGGTTTTCAACATTCCTGGATCCATATTGGTAGACATTTTTGGACCTTTAAAACATTTCAGTCATAGTGCTTTGTGTTTAGAAGTGCTGGTAATGTGGAAATGTTGCGGTTTGGAGCAACCAATCAAGAAAGAATTCTTGAGATGTCTTTAGTGCAAAAAGGTGGTTTTATTAAAGGGTGGGGACAGGACCTGTGGCCAGAAAGAGCTGCACTGGGGTCCTAAGGGGTGGTGGATTATATACTTTAAAGTTGGGAGGGGATTAGGGATGTTGTAGGTCTTTAAAGAATTTGGAAGCAAGGTTTCCAGGACCTTGAGGGGGCTAACTATTGTTAGGAAAAGGTCATTTGTTACTGTCCAATAAAATCTTAGTCATGAGACCCCTCAGATGTATATTGGTGGGCCATATGCTCAGAGGATGATTGCTAACATATGTCTTGGGGGATAGAGAGAAAGCAGGTTTCCAAAGGAATTTTTATATGTTAAAGTAGACTTAGAAAATCCTGGAGGTTGGGATAACGTTAAGCTAAGATTGCCTTTTGCCCTTAGTAAATATTAACATCAAGGCAGTTGAGTTCCTAGTGGAAGGTCACTCTGCCTCTCTCGAACACTAGTCAGTGGGCTGTAAGCTGTAAAGAAATTTGTTTCTTTTGCCTTTGTTCCCCGCATCACTAGGAAAAGATCTTTACTTTTCTTTCAAATACTGTTGCATTTGGATTGTTTTGTCATTATTTAATTTTTTCTGCATTACTTTTCTCATTTTCCTTTAATTACAGTTTTACAAAACTACTCACAGGCCCTTTCTTAGGTTAATTTATCGGATTCATCACCATTGTTTCTGTGGCATATTCTGAGTTGAATTTGGGGAAGGAAGACGTAAGTTGGTTTGCTATATAGTCAGGAAAAAGATGTCACTGCCCCCTTCTACAGCCCTCTTTAGACCTGAAGTGCTCATTCCCTTAATGGCTAGAAGTGTTGGCTGTTGACAGTTTATAACTTAGTTCCTCCATCCCTGGCAATTGTCAGAGGCCAAAGAGAATTACCTCTCCAAGATCATGTCCCAATCAAGGACAAGCTAGTGGCATATTTTAAAAATTAATTTACATGAGCTTTATATATTAAGGTTATCGGAACTTAATTTTCTCCATTTGTTGTGAGCATTGACCAGCTTGGAATCTTCTACTTTTAAGATATTTTGGACAGTTTAAAATATTTAATGTATTTTAAAATATTTGATACATTTGGGGAGCCTGGGTGGCTCAGTGGGTTAAAGCCTCTGCCTTCAGCTCGGGTCATGGTCCTGGGGTCCTGGGATAGAGCCCTGCATAGGGCTCTCTGCTCGGCGAGGAGCCTGCTCCCCACCCCCCGACCCCGCCCCACCTGCCTGTCTACTTGTGATCTCTGTCAAATAAATAAATTTTTAAAATCTTTTAAAAAAATTTTGATACATTCAAGGGAATATATGCCTATATGTGCCTGTGTGTTTGTAAATTATAATAATATAATGAATATTCATGAGCTTGAGATCCAAGTCCAAAATGAGAACTTGTTGGGGAAATATAACTAAAAACAAAATCTCTTGCCAACCCAGAAAACCTCTCCAACAGGGAAGAAGAGAAAGAAAGCAGTTTTACTACTGAATAAGCTTTAAACCAGAACGTGATGTGTGTCACAGGCCATCCACTAAAGAGATTGCAAAGACAGAAAGAAATCTTACCCTTTTATATAACCAAATAGATACAAATCATTACATCCATGTCCTCAAGTGAAAAATTAACTAGTCCTTAGGTAAGAGGACTTGACAGCAGTATTTATCATACAGAGTTCATCCTAAATTCACTTGGTAGCTGGGAGTGACCATCTATGTTCACTAATTGGTTTTATCCAGACAACAGATAAATTTCTCCTATCTTTATTACAGGTAGTTTTAGAGCAAGGTTCCTGCTCAAGTTAGACTTCTGGTCTCTGACAGAAAATGGGAGATAGGGATGCTATTTTTTTTGATGATTACATTTCAACCAGGTCTCAGAAAGAACATATTCCTGGATTGTAAAGCTGTAAAGAGGCTTCTTTAAATTTTTAAAAGATTTACATACATCTCAATTAAACAGGGGGAGAATTTACAATGAAAACTTTACTAAAGAAAATGCTCCAAAAGGTGACAGGGAAAATGTTTTTCTTTTTCCTTTTCAATTAGCATGTACCCTTACAAACATATATAATGTGATATCTACTAGCGATATGTAATTCCATTTTTCGTATCCTTTACAATGACTGATGTAGCCAGACTTTAGTTTCTGCAAATACAACAGGTAGAAAATGGTATCTTTTTTTTTTCTTTTAAGTAAACTCTATACCCAATGTGGGGCTCAAATTCATAATCACCAAATCAAGAGTTGCATGCACTATGGACTGAGCCAGCCAGGCATCCCTAGCAAATGGCATCTCGTATCTTTAACAGATACTTACTGTGGTGTTTAAATGGGGTGTCTCTCGATCAGATGGGGGCCCCCAGATGTGAGGCAACAATCAGGTGGAAGCTGGTGGCCTGGCCCTAAAAGAATTCATGTGAAGCAGAACAAAGGCGATACGTTGAATACAATGCAGGGGAGCGGTGGGCAGGACAGCAGAGGAGAGGCTGTCTGCAATGAGGCAGTAGGTAGGGGCTGTTATTAAAGGGGGAAGATGAAGAGGTCTGGTGACATACGGAATCTTCCCTTTTCTGGGAACTGTCTGTGCCTGGTTGTAAGTTGCCCCTTGGTTAATTAGGGCCTGTGGCTATTTCAAGGTGGGTCACCTGATGGGCCTGTCTGTGTTCAGCCAGGTGGTCACTAGGGCCCTTTCTGTATTCCATTACTCAAGCCTGTTTGCCTAAAAACAGCCTCTACACTTTGTATAAGCCACTTGAGATTTTTTCAACCTCACCATCGCTTTTTTTTCCCTTTACTGCATAACCAGCCAGTGTCGTCTTCTAGCATCTTCAAGCAGGCACAAAGTAATAGCACTTGCCCCATGCCATCAACTGGGAATTCCAAGTTGATGCCAAGAGGTGGGGTACTCTGGAATTCTGCTCTGTGGCCATGCAAATGCCCCATGGGATGTACTTTGATTAATGGATAGGGGAAATGAAGAATGCATTTTCTCACTTTCCATCCCTGTCCTCCAAGTTGGATTGACCTAAGATGTGATTGGACACCTTCTCAGAAGATCCTGCGGGATAGCTGCAACAAGGTCATCCACACACCCACATCTAGGCTCTCCATCTTTCCCTCTTCCATTCTGCTTGTCTTTCACTCCTGCTCCTTGGAATTGTGTTCTCTTATAAAGTAGTATCTATCTGGGGAACTCAGGTTAATATATGATCTTAAATTTCATTTTGCTGATTACATAGTATGTAGTGGCCGTAATTACAAAATGCCCATTCATGTATTTTGTTTTTATTGAGAGAAGGTAGGATGTTCATTGTTTTCTCCTGAAGAAGCTGGATTTTTTCATACATTCTAAGGAATAATGGTTAGTAAGTCGTGTGTTAAGGTTTTTCTTCTTTCTATTTGTGGCTTGTATTTTCTTTTTACTTTATTCATTTTTTTTTCTTGACAGAAATTTTTAATTTTCATTTGGCTGAATTGAGCAAACTTATTTATCTACATAAATTATTTCTTATCCCCAGGTCAGAAAAACATAATTCTGTATTTTTTTTTCTAAAGACCTACAAGGCTGCTTTTTTTTTTTCCACATTTACATCTCAGTACATATTTTGCTAGATTTTTTCCCCTATGAATCTCATAGTAATTGTAGTTCTTTAAATTCTGCTTTCATCTGTTTCTGGATTATGTTGATCTTATAGAAAGCAAACTTGGTAAATTTTTATTATTTATGATATTTATAGCACTTCTGGATTTTCCAAGTTAACAGTAATTCACCTCTGCTTAATGACATTTTTTTCTTTTACATTCCAGTACACACACACACACACACACACATACACACACATATTTAAATTTCTTTTTCTACTGCACTGACCAGGATCACCAGCACAATGACTGGAATCAGTGCTTAACCGGCTTTCTTACTTGTTTTTGAATTTTAAGAGGATGCTTCTAATATATTTTATTATAAAGGATGCTGGCTCAATTGTTTCAGTTGACTATTTGTTGGGTTCTGGAAGTTCACTTATATTCCTGGTTTACTGATATCTATAATCAGAGGGTGTCAAATTTTATATTTTTCTGCATTATGAGGTTGAATTCCTGCTTTTCTCCTTTCATCTACTGTTGTGGGGTATGGTCTTTACATATATTCTAATGTTAAGCTACCATTGTGATCTTGCAATACATTTTGCTTATATTGTATTAGAATTAATTTATTCTCTATACAATACGGTTTTCTAATATTCTGCTTGTGATTTCTTGCATGTACATTCATGAATGAGCTTCCCTAAATGAATTTAGGTGGGGATGAAAATGAAAGTAAAGCAGTAAATGAATTTATAAAGACTCAATTGCAGTATTCTGTCTTTCTACTGAACAACAGATTTACCCTTTTTTTGTCTATCAGCAGAAGTTTTTCATGTTATTCCAAGACTTTTCCTTTTAGATTCTAATATTTTTTGCTGTTAAAATAATTCTTGAGCATAGCATGTGTTGTTGTGCTTGCTGATGCCATTACTGTCATGTTATTTGGTTTTGCGTTTCCTACTTTTTATAACTTACAGACTATTGAGATTAAACTGGAATCTATTGATTATTTAAGCTTTTTGTAAGCATTTTTTCTTGATTAGTTTGTATTTCTAGGTGTGAAACTGGATAATGATTTATTGCTTCTTTCCAGCATCATATAATATTTCAACTTTGTATCTTATATCTACCAGAACTTAAACCAGCTTTTCCTTTTTTTTTTTTTAAGATTTTTTAAAAAAATTTATTTGACAGACAGAGATCACAAACAGGCAGAGAGGCAGGCCGAGAGGAGGAAGCAGGCTCCCTGCTGAGCAGAGAGCCAATCCAGGGCTCAATCCCAGGACCCTGAGATCATGACCTAAGCTGAAGGCAGAGGCTTTAACACACTGAGCTACCCAGGTGCCCCCTTAAACCAGCTTTTCATAGTGACTTGGAAGTGCTGCATTTGTTTTTGCCATTTTTGATGTTCATGATTTTTAGAATAATATACTTGAATGTATCCCTTTAATTGTCCAAGTCAAAGTTGAATGATTTCTTTGGAGTTGGGCCTTTATAAAACACAAATTGCAATACTCTCTCACATCCATTTCTTGTTCTATCTACTTTTTGCCATATATTATATAATGGGTGATTTGAAACTATATTGTTAACATCATCACAATTCTGAAATTTGCATTCCATCTGGCAAATACGTTTGTTTAACAACTTGATATGACAACATAGGATGAACAGAGCATTCTGTAGGCAAAAGTAAATAGCAACAGGCTTAAGTGAATCCCACAGCCAAACTAGAAGAAAAACAGAGCAACTGTAAGGTAACTTCTACATAGAACTAATAATCACGTTAAGTAAACTCAATTGTAGCATTCTAAAAGAAAACATTGCTGGAACTAAGAAAGAATAACAATGCAGTTTTCTTAATTTTAAAATTCAGTAGATAAAGAAGAGAATAGTCACTTTTGACAAGCTAATTATTGTCCTGAAAACTTAAGGGAACGAAACACAGTACAAAGTATGAACATACATGATTTGCAGAAAAATTAAAATAGAAGAACAATGTCAAAGAAAATTTTCTTGGTATGAAAAAAGATGCTTGCAGATTCAAAGGGTTCCCTAACTTTTACAGAGAATTGATGGAAAATGACATGTATTTGGATAAAATTCTTAAATTCAATGTGAGAAAAATAAAATTTATAATTTTTTAGAGAGAAAGGCAAGTTACTTAAAAGGAAAAAGAATTAGACTGTCACTAAGATTTCTCATATGCAGTCTGGAAACTTCAGACAAGAAAAAATAGTATGCACAGAAACTGGAGGGAAAAAAATGATTGTAACACAGAAAAATTTACACCTAGCTACAATGTAATTCAAAGAGTGAGCGATGGACATTTGTGGTTATACAGAAAATCATGAAACATATTACCCATCTACCTTATCTCAGGAAACTACTAGAGAGATTATTCCAACCAAGCAACAAATAAATCAGAACAGAGCCTTCAAAACAGGGAGTGAGAAATAAGAGAGGAAACAGTAAAGAGTAAATAAAACCATGACCTAGCCATATTTATATCTAATTGGATTGTGATGTCAGGAGTGAAGATTTGAAATATGAATACTAAGTAATGAGACCTAGTAGTAATGATTCTTGGAAAAGAGAGAAATGCTGCAAGGAAGAGACTAATCATTGGTATCAAAAGTACTAAACTATCTCATTAGAACCTGGGAGAGAGTAGAACAGCAAAAGAATCAACCTACAAGTAGGTTGTTAAGAGTATGGAGCAGTGAAGAAAGTGAAGAAGATTAAAATGTTCAAAATGTTTCATCATACCGAAGTAGGGAGTAAAATCAAGAAGCATGGCCAGCATTTTCTTTTGAGGTGTGTGTGCGTGCGTGCGCGCACGTGCATGCGTGCGTGTGTGTGTGTGTGTCTGTGTGTGTGTGTGTGTGTGTGTGTGTGTGTGTTTAAAAATTGTATTTAAGTAATCTCTACACCCCGGGGCTCAAACTCACAACCCCAATATTAAGAATCTCGTGTTCTACCAACTGAGCCAACTCGGCATCTCTTCTTTTTGTATATTTTAAGATAAACAGGTGTTTGATTCTTAGTACAGAAGACAGAAAACTAATACTAGTAAAATGATGAAAAGATCCAGTATAATATCCAATTAAGAAATGGAGTTAATAGTAATGTCGGCAATCCAGGAAAAGTTAAGAAAAGAATAAAGAGAGAGAAGAAAAGAATGTATAAATATAAAGTGAGATGGATGGAACAAAACCCAAAACATAAATTGTTGAACTCCGAATATGGGGAATAAATCTCTGTATTAAAAGAGAAACTTGAAGTTGGACTGAAAAGAAAGTCCGTAGGTGTATGTCATTCTGGACTGAATTTCCTCTTCCATTCATGTGTCTGCCTCTAAACTTATAAAATCATTTTTTGCCTCCCTTTTTTTTTTCGTGTTTCTGCAGCACATTCTTGAATGATAGCTTTCTAGAATAATTTTGCATCATTTTGTTAACCTAATAAATCATTTGGTGGTTTTACTTTTTAACATATTTATATTTTAATTAAGAATAGAGATATTCTCTAGTTTTGATTTTTACAAGAACTTAATATTTCTACCAATTTACCTAATTTTTTTATATCTTTCAAAACATTTTTTATGTCTTTCAATAGAAATTCACCACTGATGGGTTACTATTTAAAAATTAATCTTTTCCAGTTAATCCTTCAATCAGTTAATCTGAAAAATAATCTTTTCAGTTATATTATTGAATGATCTTTTCATTGTATAGATCACAATTACTGATTCTATATTTAATAACCAGGAGCCGTATTTCATTTGGTAACTTTTTAAGCATTTTTCATTTGATTCTCATAAATACTCTAAGTGCGTGATGAAAATATACAGTGTCTCAGGGTGCCTGGGTGGCTCAGTGGGTTAAAGCCTCTGCCTTCTGCTCAGGTCATGATCCCAGGGTCCTGGGATCGAGCCCCGCATTGGGCTCTCTGCTCAGCAGGGAGCCTGCTTCCTCCTCTCTCTCTGCCTGCCTCTCTGCCTACTTGTGATCTCTGTCTGTCAAATGAATAAATAAAATCTTCATATATACGCGCACACACACACACACACACACACACACACACACAATGTCTCATTTCCAATATTTAGATTGTTAGAAAGGGCAGCCTCCTGTATGCTGTCTTTCCACTCCCACTCAGCTGCATGAGAATGGGCCTCAGGTCTGAAATATTTCCTTTCCAAGAGATAGAGTCCACAGAGCCCATGCCCAGCTTATCACCTTGTGTGGGGTTATTTTATCTTGTTTCAGATTGGATGAGTACTCTTTTGTCTCTGCTGAAATTGTATGCGTCATATGGCACCTGGCCAACCCCACTGTTATATCTGAGAGGAGGGGACAGGGTTTCCTCCACTGTGGCACTAGAGGTTTGTATAGGTGAAATACCCCGCATCCGGCCACTGGGAGAGACTTGTTGGCCACGGGGGACTGACACTCACCACTGAAGCTGACTTTGCTCTCTCTCTTCTCTATGTAAGTAAAGTGTTCCATCCAGGGCTTGACTGCAGTGTTTTCCTTAGCAATTCTGTTACCAAGGTGCAATGGGCAGAAGTGTTTAGAGTACTCCCTAGGGTTGCATGGTGGTCTACACCTCTGGGATTGATAACTGGTGCATGGTACTCTGGCCAACATAGAGCTCTCCTGCATTTCTGAATTGGCTGCATTTGCAGTGGCGATGATAGTAAGCATTATCCTCTCCACCTGAGAGCAATTGAAAAACATCCAGGATTCCAAACAAGGTTATTGCCTTTGTTTCATTTGCCCTCATTTCTTTTATAGATATTCCATTTATTTATAGATTATTGCTTAGACTCTGGTCTTCATATCAATCATCTCTCTCTCTTTTTGCATCTTTGATTTTTTTCTTCTGACTTACGTTTTGGGGGAACATCTATGCCTCATCCTGTATATCAATCCTAATTGGCACTTTGTCATATGAGTTTTAATTTTGCTTTTCCCCCTTTTGGTTTTCTCATCAGCTTTCCTTATTTTTATTATTTCATTTTTCTCTTAGAGTATTATCTCCACTTACTGTCTCTTCATCTTAGTCTGTTAACATTCCTGGTTCCCTTTGATGGAAAGTAATGTCAGGTGGTGTAACTTAGGGACTTCTAAAAAATACACAAACTGAGGCCCCGACGTAGACCTTATAAATCATAATCCACTCCATAAAGATCCCGAGTTAATTAATATGCATTTTAGAGTTTAAGAAGCACCACCTTCCTGTTTTATCCATAGTAGATATCATCTTCTAACATATTATGTAACTTATTTTATTTTCTATCCTCATTAAGATGAAAACTTCATGAAGGCAACAATTTTTTAAAGTTTTGTTCACTGATACATCCATTTTCCCTACCATGGTACCTGGTTCATAGTAGATACTCAACAACTATCTGATAAATTAATGAAAAATTTTAAATAAGCCATAGAACTCTATTGCTATTTTTTTTAACATCTTATTTATTTATTTTGAGAGAGAGAATGAAAGCATGTGGGCACATGAGCAGGGGGAGGGTGAGAGCGAGAGAGAGAACGTCAAGCAGACTCCACACTGAACACAGATCCTGATGTGGGGCTTGATCTCACAACTCTGAGATCATGACCTGAGCCAAAATTAAGAGTTGGATGCTTAGCTGACTGAGCCACTCAGGTGCCTCCCAAAACTCTATTTTTTATAAATACAATTCTCTTTATTTCTCATGCTTTCAGTATAAAATGTGGGGGAGGGAAAATTATTCTGGGCTCAGATGTCCTCTATACTAAAAGACAAATTGGGGTGCCTGGGTGGCTCAGTGGGTTAAGCCTCTGCCTTTGGCTCAGGTCATGATCTCAGGGTCCTGGGATCAAGCCCCACATTGGACTCTGCTCTGCAGGGAGCCTGTTTCCCCTCTCTCTCTGCCTGTTTCTCTGCCTATTGTGATTTCTCTCTCCGTCAAATAAATAAATAAAATCTTTAAATAAAAAAAGAGGTTAATAGGAGAAAGAGAAATAGAAGTTCAAAAACACATATACCTCCTATATACATGGGAGAGCCCAGGAATACTGAGTAATCCCTGAAATGACCCAAGTATCACTTTAAATAACATCTCTAGCTAAAGACAAAAGATATGTGTTGGGGGGTTTCGGTTATGGGAGGTTACCAGGAAAAGCACAATAAACAAGGATAAGGTTGTTATGCAGATTTAAATCCTTGCCTTTTAGGTCGAGAATGGGAAAGATGGCACAGCAGAAGGAGAACCCTAGGCTCACCTTGTCCCACAAGCACAACTAGATAACTATCAAATCATGCTAAATACCCCAGAAATCAACCTAAATCCTTGCCTTCTCCATTGATAAGGTTTCTGGAGATTGAGAGTCATCCTTAGGTCCTATTACAGAGAAAGACATAGTCTTGTAAATGATCTCCTTTATAAATGTAAATGTCTCTTACAAAAGGATAATTTCTCAGTTTTCAGAGCTTTTCCCTTGTCTAATATATCTTAACAGTTATCAGCCTAAAATAATCCTTATGCCAAAGCGGCGTATTTTGGAGTGGTGTATTCTGCCTCCCTTCAGAGCCTACTTAGGCCTGAATAGATATCAATTAACTTAGCCTAAATAGATATCAATAAAATAGAGGGGCACCTGGCTGGCTCAGTTGGTAGAGCATGCAACTCTTGATTTCAGGGTTGTGAGTTAAAGCTCCATGTTGGGCTTGGAGCCTAATAAATAAAGTAAAATATAATTAATACTGTTTTCAATGGCAAACCATGGAAATGGCAAACCATGGAAACCATATTCACATTAGAATATGGAGTATTTGAATACTCCATTTACCTAATCTTTGACTTCAAATTCATTGTTAAGTTCTGGGTTTTACATTTAAAATACTTCTTGAGTGTGGTTACTTCTTACAAAGATACCTCTAATGCTACCACTTCAGTCAAGCCATCATCAATTCCCACAGGAAGTATTGTCATAGTCCCCTACCGAATCTCCCTTGGTCCATTCTTTGCCATGGATAGTTATTCGCCATACAGAAATAAGAATGATCATACCTGATCATGTCTCTTTCTTGATCAAAACCTTATAATTGTCTCCCACCCACTTACAATACAATTAAAACTCTTTACCTCAATGTACTAATCTGTATCTCCTGCCTCATTTTTCAACCTCACTTTTTGATCTGTGACAGTATTCAGAGAGCTTTCAGGTTGGCGAACATGTGGAGATTGGGGGAGAGTGGTGCACTGTAGGTAGCATGGAAGCTCCTTGCCTTTACCTCATATTTTGCCCTATGTATCTCTTCTATCTGGCTGTTCCTGAGTTATATCCTTTTATTATAAACTAATGGTCTATTAGGTAAAAGGTTTCTCTGAGTTCTGTCAAGTGCTCTAGCAAATTAATTGGACCAAGGAGTGGGTCATAGGAACCTGACTTACAGAGCCAGTCATTCAGAAGCACGGGAGAGAGCCTGGACCTGTGACTGGCATCTGAAGTCCAAGGAGTCATGGCAGGGGACTGCTGCAGGGAGTTCATTGGAACCTTTAAGCTATAGCCAGTTGGTCAGAATCACAGGTGATAATCTGGGTTTATGATTGGTATCTGAAGTGGAGGGGGAGGCAGTCTTATAGGACTGAACCCATAAAATGTAGGATCTGATGCTCTCTCCAGGTAGTCAGTGTCTGAATTGAGTTTAATTCCAAAACTCCCAGCTGGTGTCTAGAGAACTGTTGGCAGTATGGGAGGAACCTCCCTTCCTCCATGGTGGAATTGAGTGCAGAAACCTTTATCACCTCTCTCCTTTGCTCACTCCACTCGAGCCACAGTGGCCTTCTTGCACATTTGTCATTGCTTATTGGTCAGTCATGCCAAGCTAATTCCAATTAGGAGTTTTACCATTTGATATTCCAGCCCTTCTTCAAGTATTCTTTCCCTCATTCTGTGCTTGGCTTGCTCCTTCCCATTCCTGAAGTTTCTGCTCAAATGTTACATCTTCAGAGAGTTCTTCACTGATCATATCTCCATCACATCCTATTCTTTATCTCTTTGTATGACTAATGAAAAACTAAGGGGCACCTGGGTGGCTCAGTCATTAAGCATCTGCCTTCAGCTCATGTCATGATCTCAGGGTCCTGGGATCGAGCCCCACATCGGGCTCTCTGCTCAGCGGCGAGCCTGCTTCTCCCTCTCCCACTCCCCCTGCTTGTATTCTCTCTCTCTCACTGTCTCTCTCTTTGTCAAATAAATTTAAAAAAATCTTTATAAAAAAAACCTAAAATCACTTGTTTACATTGCAATGAAAGCTCCATAAAAGCTGAAATATCATGTATCTTGTTCACAATTATATCTCTGATATCTAATACCTGATATATAATAGGCACTTGGTAAGAAAACAAACAAAAACCCTATTAAACAAATGGTAAAAGGATGAATGAATGAAGTCATCTAAGAATTAAACATCTTTATAGAATGTCAAACATGATTCCATGCAGTTTATCTGCTAAATTATGGAAAATTATACTTTCTGTATAAATAACTGTCATACCCAGTTGAAGGTAATTGTGTCAAACCTATACATAAGAACAGTAGCATAAGATTTTACTACTCTTATTTCTAGGTTCTGTTTTCTGCTTTGTTAACCCTAACAAACAATATCCCCTTCCATAGTCCTTGATTTACCACCTTGCACATAGATAGTTTGAGTCGTCTAGGAGATTTCTGTTCTCCCACTATCCCTTCCTATCAAAGTAAGACTGTTGTTTACATTTTCTGATTAAGAGACGATGCCTGTTTTTATGAATAAATTTAGTCATTGGTTTGCCTTTACTGGATATTTGTTCATTATTTTTATCTTGCATTTAAGACTTGGCTCAGTAAAAATATTTTAGGCAATAAAAACAATGAGAGGACTTCTGCTTTCATATCCAACATGTAAAGAACTTAGAAGTCTTCATTCCAAACCTTACTAGAAGAAAAATGTGAACAAACTGAAAATCAGTTTTTCTTGGCCTCATCGGAGAAATATCACAGGGAAAACTTCCATTAACAAACTGGAGGCACAAGCATATCAAAAGATTCAAAGTCAAGTGCTCTTACCTAGAGCAGAAGTCATTAGAGCCTTAAAATGCTAGGAACACCTAAGTGCGATTTTTGAGGAAATGTTGGAGGCTGAGTAAAGAACGGTTTGAAAGGGAGAAAGTCCCAGCGACTATGGTCTTGGGAACTTCCCATATTTTTATAGATTTGACCTGTCAGAATCCCACCAGGTTTTCACAGTAAAAATCCAAGTTACATACACTCTGGGCTATGGAAAGGAAAGGGGGAGAATAATCATAGTGACACAATGGGGTTTAGGACAGGCTTCCCGAAAATATGCTACTTTGACATATGGATTATTTTGAATTAAAATTATATGTGGAACAGCTCATGTAAGAAGGACACTCTGACTATTCTTTGTTTCCCTAAAAGCAGGAAATAAATCTCCCATATGAAAGGTACTTGCGTATACCAGGAGTAAAGGAAACCCCCTCATTGACAGAGACAGGGAATTCAAGGCCAAGAAAGCTATGTAAAACCTTGTTACTTATTTACTAGTTTACTATCCCAAGCCCAAACTTGTTTGGCTTGCCAGTTCTTTACAAATTTGTTTCCTTGCCAAAAAGGTATAAAAACTGCCTGCTTTGGTCAGTTTTTTGGGTCCCATATCTATGAGTTTTCCATACATACAATTTTTTTCCTCCTAGTCTGTCTTATGTCAATTTAATTATGAGGCCAGGTGGAGAAATCAAGAGGAATAGATGGAAATTTCCCCTTCCCCAACACAGACTTGAAAGCATTCTCCATTAAAAAAGCCTACTCGAGGACAAGGGGAGTTAGAGAGGAGAAGGGAACTGAGGGAAATTGGAAGGGGAGGTGAACCATAAGAGACTATGGACTCTGAAAAACAATCTGAGGGTTTTGAAGCGGCGGGGGGTGGGAGGTTGGGGGAACCAGGTGGTGGGTATTGGAGAGGGCACGGATTGCATGGAGCACTGGGTGTGGTACAAAAACCAATGAATACTGTTACGCTGAAAATAAATTAAAAAAAATAAAAAAATAAAAAGGGGAAAAAAAAAAAGCCTACTCTCTAGAGTAAAAGACTTAAGAACCTTATCCTGGATGGGGGAATGGTATGTCTTTCACTCCAGCCCCTTTAGACTTTTTGTCTCACTTAGGGGGAGCATAAAAGGTATACCATCAAGAAACACTTGGAAGGAGCACATCCCAGAGACACAGTCCCACTATATGAGGGAGATTTAATCATACTACAGAACATTTCTCCAATGCCTTATGAGCTCCAATATGGTAATAGTAGATTACCATTAAGAAAGCTGCAAGATGCAAATTCTATCTGAGGAGGAGTTATTAAGGAAACTCTAAAGTCAAAAAGAAAATAAAAAACAAGGGCATTTAGAGGAATTTTAAGCTTCTGGTATTTTTGACTAATATTAAACACAGCCTGGGGGTGCCTGGGTGGCTCAGTGGGTTAAAGCCTCTGCCTTAGGCTCATGTCATGATCTCAGGGTCCTGGGATCGAGCCCCGCATCAGGCTCTCTGCTCAGTGGGGAGCCTGCTTCCCTTCCTCTCTCTCTGTCTCCCTCTCTGCCTACTTGTGATCTCTGTTTGTCAAATAAATAAAATAAAAATCTTTTAAAAAATATTAAACACAACCTGATTTATAGGTTGATGTGTAGCCTTATACTAAAATTCTACTTACCTCAGTTCCTATTATCTGATATAACTTGTCTGGCTATCAAAAAGAATTACAAGTTATGCCAAGAGAGAGGGGCCAAATAACATAGTCTGAAGGGACGAAGGAAACTTTAGCGCCAGAATCACATATGCCATGTATGTTAGAATGATCAGATTGGGAATTTAAATAACTGATTAATACGTTGAGCACCCTGATGAAAACACTAAATATCATACAAAAAAAAAAAAAAAAGATGGGTAATATAAGCACAGAGATGGAAACTAAGAAATAATCAGAAGGAAATATGAAAAATAAAAACACTGTTACAGAAATGAAGAATATCTTTGATGGGCTCATCAGTAGAATGGACATGCCTAAGAAAGAATCAATGATCTTGAGGGTGATTCAGTAGTACTTGACAAACTGAGGTACAAAGAGAAAAAATAATTTTCAAAAAGAGAACAGAACTATAGGGTAATTTCTCCTGGTGTAACATAATATCATGCATAATTTTAATATCAGAAGAATAAAGAAGAAATTTTTGAAATTGTAACAGCTGAGAAATTTTGAAATTAAGGACAAACACCAACTTCCCCATCCTTAAAAGTACCCTGCACCTTGGCATATTATATTCAAACTTCAGGAAACCAAAAACAGAGAAAATCTTGCATGAAGTTGGAGGGTTCGAAGAAAAAGAACTGCAACTCAGAATTCTATAGCCAGTGCAATTATTATTTGAAAGTGGAGAAATAAAGCCATTTTCCAACCAAAAAAAAAAAAGAAAGAAAGAAAGAAAGAAAGAAAAAACAAACCCACAAAAAACCAGAAAATATGTTGCCACTAGACCTTCCCTGAAAGAAATATTAAAAGAAGTTCTTCAGGTAAATGGAAAATGAATAGGTCAGAAACTGATCTACATAAAGGAGAGTGTCAGAGAAAGAACAGATGGTTGTAAAATAAAGTGTTCTATTTTTCTTATTCCTAATTAATTTAAAAAATAACTGTTTAAAACTTATTACTGCATACTGCGTGAATTTATGGATAAGTATATGAATTACAGAAATGTCTTAAGAGACAGGAAGGAAGAAATTGGGGTACATAGTTATAAGAGACTATATATACAGCAACATGGTATTATTTGAAAGTAGACTTACATTAGTTTAAAATATATATTGGAAATAGGGGTGCTTGGGTGGCTCAGTGGATTAAAGCCTCTGCCTTCAGCTCAGGTCATGATCTCAGGGTCCTGAGATCGAGCCCCACATTGGGCTCTCTGCTCAGCAGGGAGCCTGATTCCTCCTCTCTCTCTGCCTGCCTTTCTGCCTGCTTGTGATCTCTGTCTAATAAATAAATAAAAGTCTTTAAAAAATATATATATATATATATATATACATATATATATATATATTAGAAATCCTAGCACAGCTACTAAAAAAAAAAAAAAAAACTTTTAGAAGAAGTATAATGGATATACTAAAAGAGGAGATAAAGTAGGATTATATACAAGGCTCATTTAAAAACCAGACAAAGCAGGGAAAAAAGGCAGGGGATAGGGGTATAAAAGAAACAAAAAATGATGTAGTGAATGGAAAAGTTATAAAGGTGGTAGATATTAATCCAACTATATGAGTAATCACTTAAAATATTACTCATCTAAATATGCCAATTAAAAACAGATTCTCAGAGTGGATAAAAAGATACAACTGTATGTTGTCTATAGGTTTTATTGAAAATAAAAAGATTCAGATAAGTTAAAGGAACAGAGAAGTATATACCATTTGAACACTTATCAAAAGAAAGCTGGGGCAGCTATATTAATGTCAGACAAAGTAAACTTCAGACCAAGAAAAATGATCAGAGATAAAGAGTTAGCATTACATAACAGCAGAGGGGTCAATTCTCAAAGAAGACCCAACAACCTGAAATGTGAATACACCTTACGAGAGAGTGCAAAAATATGTGAAATAAAAACTCATAGAACTAAAAGGAGAAGTAAACAAATCCATTATTAAAGTTGGAAGCTTCAACACCCTTCTTACAATAAATGATAGGTCAGGTAGACAAATCAGTGCAAATATAGTTGACCTGAATATCACCAACAATCCACTTAATCTATATTTATTTATAGGCTACTCCATCTAATCACAGCAGAATGCACATTTTTCTTAAGCTGACTCGGAACGTTTACTAAGACAAACCACGTTCTGGGTCATAAAACTTCCCTTAAGAAATGTAAAGGAATAGAAATCACATAGAGTATATGTGTTCAGATTACAGTGTAATTAAAAGAGAATTCTATAACAGAAGAGAATTGGAAAATGCCCAATTACTTGGAAATTAAACAACATGCTTCTAAATAACACATGGCTTGAAGAAGATGTATCAAGAGAAATTTAAACCTATTTTGAACTAAATGAAAATTCAATTTGTGGGATGCAGTGAAAGCTGTACTTACTCTGCCCACCATCCCCTACCCTGTCCCAGAGATCAAAACTTACTGCTTACTCCATGGGTGTGGGCTGAGCATAGTGTGTTCCTTTCAAAAATTAAGTATGATATGGAAAGGGGAGGCAAAGAGAAATTATTCAGCGGAGAAACCACAGCAACACACTACCTCAACCAGGCAGTCAAAGTTAACATCCATGGCGATAAGTCATGTTGATATGAGGAAAATGACCTTTTATCTTCAGGGTCTTTCTCCCCCAAACATGTAACTCCGGTCTAATCATGAGAAACACATCACACAAATCCCAAATGAATGAAATTCTATGAAATACCTGACTAATAATCTTGAAACTGTCAAGGTACTAAAAAATGGAGAAATAAATAAATAAAATCTTTAAAAAAAAAAAAAATGGAGAAATGTCTGATAAACCATCACAGCTGAGAAGAACGTAAAGAGATGCTTAAATGTAATCTGACACCCTGTAGCAAAAAAACAAAACAAAACAAAACAAAACAACAAAAAAAACCCAAAACAATGTGAGGTAAAAGGAGACCTGAAAAATTAAAGGACTTTTGTTTATAATAATAATGGGTCACTGTTGGGTAATGAGTTTTAACAAATACACTGCACTAATGTCATATAAGATACAATAGAAGATACTGGATATGTGGTATGTGGGAAATCTGTAATTTTTGATAAAACTGTTCTAAAATTAAAAATACTTTTTTTTTTTTTAAAGCAGTGGAGAATTGTTTTTTATGTGCGGGTAAACCCCAACTTTGTCCTTTCAGGGTAATGAAGTTCTACAGTCCCCACTTCCACATAAACTCTCTACTCATTTTGAGTTTAATAGGAAATTGAACAGCTGAAGACCTATTTTAGGAGACTCTGTGACTAAAGAGGATTATAAGCATCTCCTTCAGGCACCTGGAGTGTGTCCTGCTTTTAACCCAAGTCTGTTCAGCCAAAGCTTTTCTCTACATGGTCCATCTCACCTCATCTTCCTGTCACATAACAACTCAAACATATATGGAATTATTAGCAGAGTATTTTCCTTGTATATAAGGGCAAACAATGCAGACCTTGAATTTTACCTATGAAAGGCAAAAATAGGATGTAAGGAAGAGAACAAGAAGAAAAACTGCGAAGTTGTTTTCCTCTTTTTGAGTCATTTGCTGGTTGCCTGTCAGCCCACACTGACTGGGATGTTCTGCCCTTGTAATGGCTTCTCCAGAAAACCTTGGGAATGTAACTGTACTATACACATGGTGGGCTGTCTTTCCCTGTCCTCCTTCACACTTCCATCTTAGTTATTCCAAGTCTATATCTTTGCCCTTACAGAATTTTTCTCCCTTCCTTGACTCAGCCCAACTTTGTTTCTTTTCTTTCAAGCCTGAAACCCCATTTCCTTCTTAAGACATCAATTCAGGTAGTAGTGTTCCATCTTCCTCGCATCATCCAATTTTCTTGACATCCTGAAGCATTTTTGTATGCCTCCTTTATTTCTTTGCAGACTTCTGGTAATAAGGTTTCTGTATTTTTTTTTTAACATTTAATTTATTTATTTGATGGAGAGAGAGAAACAGCGGGAGAGGGAATACAAGCAGGGAGAGTGGCAAGGGGAGAAGCAGGCTTCCTGCCGAGCAGGAAGCCCAATGTGGGGCTTGATCCCAGGACTCTGGGATCATGACCCAAGCCAAAGGCAGACACTTAATGACTGAGCCAGCCAGACGCTCCAAGGTTTCTATATTATTGCAATGCACACTCTTTTTCTTAATATCAGTGTTACTCTGCTGCAGAAAGTTGTGGCTGCAAGTCAAGTATTAGTTCTGCCCACTCTCCACGCCTTTTAAGGAGAGTCCTCTATATGTCATTTCCGCATCAATCCTGTGTGTCAAAATACTAGCATTGGTATCACGTTGAAGGTCTCAGAGCCTGATTCTAAGAGTCCTTATTTATTCTTTTACACCTTGAGAAGATCCTGATTTTACTTGGTTATTTAATTACAGGTAGATTTTTCTTTGAACCAGAGCATGTTGAACTAATGATTTCTCTGTGGAGTAGAAGCTATGGTTGTTGATGTGCTAATGATTCCATTTCCTCTTCCGGAGATGAGGGAAGGAAGACGGTGCACGTGTGCATCTGTGTGTGTGCATGCACATTTATTCTTGTTTCATTTACAATGACTGCTTCCAGTCTGGGATTTTGATTCTTTCTTGCTGGATTTTTGTTGTTGTCTCTCCTTTGAATTTTTCAAAAGTACTTTGCCCCTCTTAAATGTTAGGTGTATGTTCCTTTTATCTCCTGATTTTCCACATACTGATTTGTTTTTTGCCGAGGCAGAAAGTCATTATCATATATGCTCCAGTGTTCTTCTTTAGGCCTTTCTAAGTTAAAAAAAAAAAAAAATTAAGAACAGTATAAATGTGTTGTCAATTTTAAGATTTCACTGTCCATTCTGGAAAAAGACAGTTGTAGAAAAGTTAAAAATCAAATTTAAAAAGAAAGAAGATGTTCAAAAGCACCGTACAGTTGGAAATATTCTTCCACTGTGGTAGCCATTATGCATCCATAGCTACTGAGCCTGTAAGACGTGGCTAGTGCAACTGGGGACTTGAAATTGGAACTTTACTTAGGTTTTTGTTTGTTTGTTTACTTTATTTAGTTTTAATTAATTTAAGTTTGAGTGGACATGGCCACGTGTGGCTACCAGGTTGGACCTCACAACTCTGAGGCTGGCAAGAACTCTCATGTAACTTTATTGTGTGCTTTATTATATTTTAGTATGGCATGATTTAGTTCCTTCATCCAGAAAACAATTTGAAAACTTTAAAAAAAAAAACAACTGTGTGAATTAATGGTGGTTAACGTATGGTTAACTTCATTCCAAAGACAAGATATATCAATGCACATACAATAGCTTTCTTCAAAATAATTTAACTGCAGTGTCATCTGTCACAACTGATAATGCTATTTACTAGTTGTATTAGTTTACGATTGTTGTAACAAATATAAAAAACTTAGTGGCGTGAAATAACACAGATTTGTTATTCTTTAGTTTTGGAAGTCTGAAGTCTGAAACCAGTTTCACTAGGCTAAAATGAAGATGTTGGCAGACCTGTACTCCATCTGGAAACTTTAGGGGAAAATGCATTTCCTTGTCTTTTCCAGCTACTAGAAGCCATCATATTTATTGACTCATGGTCCTTTCTTCCATCTTCAAGACCAGAAGTGTAGCATCTTTTCTTCTCTCTAACCTCTGCTTCCATCCTTACACTTTCTCTTCTGACTCTCTTCCTCCTGCCTCCCTCTTGTAAAGATACTTGTGGTTAGATTGAGCCCTAAAATAACCTCCCCTGTCAAGATCCTCAGTCACATCTTCAAAGTCTTTTTTGCCATTTAAGGACCATATTTACAGATACTGAGTATCAGGATATCTTTGAGGGACCATTATTCTGTCTTCCACACTAGTATAGTAAACAATTTGCCTCGAGCTGATTGATAGTGGATTTTAAAGTTGAATTTTGAAAAGTTATTTTTTCTGGGGTTGCTCATGACTAAAGTTTATGCTATGGTGGGCATGACCCAAATAGATATTCTGGTCTGTTATCTCACCCCATCTAGAAATGCTCCCTAGGTCTCTGCACTGACACTGAGGACTTCCTTCAGAGTATGAAAACCCAGGTCCTGAGAGTACTATGTGGGCAAACACCTCAATGATGAGAAAACTCTGTATCTCTGCATCATATTTCCAGGAGTAAACTATAAGTGTTCCAGTGTTTTACCGTAGAAAGAGTAGGCTGGCAGATACTTCTTCCCATGATTTCTACCTCAAATATACTTAAACACTTCTGAGAGTCTTCTGCCCTGTATTTGTCGGTATCTGACTGGTATTTTAACTTTCATGTGAAGTGTGAACAGTATTTTTAATGTCAATGGAGCAGGGAGAAGCAGAGGGAGAAAGGGATGGATGGCCACATTGGATTTTATTAAGCTCTGTATGTTTAACACTATTTAGATATTTTTGAGGTGGGTGGGTGTCCTTAAATTTGATATGAGTTGCATCAGATTGTAACATGCTAAAAACTGTGGGAAGCAGTTTCCCACAGGTAAATGTGTAAGTGTAGCTCAAATATATGTAGTATAGGGAGGGATGTGTTCTCATTTTTCATTTCTGAGCTTCCTTCACTGATCATATTCTGGGACTGAGTTTGATGCCAAGTGTATTTACCTTATGTTAATGTATTTTATTGCACATTATCTACCTGTACTTCTTTTTTTTTAAGATTTTATTTATTTGACAGACAGAGATCACAAGTAGGCAGAGAGGCAGGCAGAGAGAGAGGAGGAAGCAGGCTCCCCGCTGAGCAGAGAGCCCGATGTGGGGCTCGATCCCAGGACCCTGGGATCATGACCTGAGCCGAAAGCAGAGGCTTTAACCCACTGAGCCACCCAGGCGCCCCTACCTGTATTTCTTAAGTAAACCCAAATCCCCTCCTAAAGTAGTTTCTTTTCCTTTCTCCTGCATATTGGTAAATGCGACTTTTACTGCCTGGTCACTTAAGGCAGAAACCTAGAAGGTCTGAGGCCATTCTCTCTCCCTCATCAATACCTATCATACATCACTAAATATAAGTAATACTATCTTCAATATGTCTCTAAAACACATCTACTTCTTCCCATTCCCACTGTCACTTCCGTAGTAAAGTTAACCATTCCTGAAATTAATACAACAGTCTTTAACAGTTGTAATAGTTACCTGTTGATTAGTAATCTTCCTACAGTGCAATTCATCCTAATCTAAGTCCCACTCTCACCCCCCCCAAAAGGTTCTGAAATCATTCTCCTTTCCTTTTACAGAGAAAACAAAAACAAAAACCACCAACACAAAAACAAAACCAAAAACCGAAAACCCCCACCACATTATTTAAAGGTTTATAAGGCCAAATTAGTTTCACTAATTTCTCACCTAGACTCTTGCTTTGTTCCCCATTATGATAACTGAAAATATAATGCAATGACTCAAGACTTCAGGGCTCTAGAATTAGAATGCTTGTTCATCTCAGTACAAGTCAGTGTGATTTGACAAGTTGTTTCCTTTCTGTGATTCAGGTATATCATCTGTTAAATTAGGATGATAATAATATCTTCTCAATTGACTCATGAGAATGCATAAAAAGGGCCTCGTTACTGCGTCTCATGTAATTTTAAATGCTCAATTAATTATGTGTTATAATTATTAAGGTTAATATTCATAGTTATAGATGCCTTAGTTTGCGTTCCTCCAGAATTTGAGCTTAAAATAAGGATTCAAATATAAATACTTTATTTGGGAGGTGATCCCACCCAGTAACCAAGTGGAGAATAAAGAACTCAAATAGGGAAGGGAAGGAAGGCACTAAAAATTGTGTTAATACACAGGTCACCGTTATAGGGAACTGAGGCTCAATCTCAGTGTGAATACTGTAAGATTTTGTTGAGTATACCTCATGGTGAGTACACCCAAGGAATAAGGAATTCAGGTCTTAGTCTCTGGCTTGCATCTAGTATTTTTTTCAGGGCTGCTTTCAGGGACATCAACAACCCAACTCCTCACACAGTCAAAGATGCTCCTCTAGTCCAAGAAAGCTGTCAGACAGAGAGTTATAGGTACTTGAAATGGGAAGCTGTATGACATGTACATGCTCTAGCAGTGAGGGCTTATGTAGTGGACAGTATCTGCTACAACAGGTAAGATAACTGAGGCTCAGTGAAGTGAAATGACTGGTCTAAGATCATTGCTAGAGTATGTTTGAGTCAGAATTTGAACCCAGAAACATCACACTCCAAGCACTTGGGAGTTTTCACTAAATGATAGTGATGATCAGGTTAGAAGTAGAGACTATGTGACTAAATATGAAGGAATAAGTGACAAAGGTTGAAGAGGACTAAAGACTGAGCCATGCTGGTCACTGGAACTCAGTAGTCTCCCAGTGTCAGAAGCAGAGATTCATGAAAGTATCCTAATCTATCAAATTACCATTTAGTAAATACCTACTGGTGGGAAGCATTACATTAGAGTATAGTGTATTTTGGTATAAATTATATATCATAAAATATACTTTATATTAAGGTCATAATTTGAATCAGGAAATATGACTTTAGAAATTATTTTCTTAAACTAAATTGCTTTTCATACTCCAAGTATTTAAGATTTCACATTAAGAGTCAGACCTGATTTTGAATTTTGATTGTGCCTCTAATTAAATACATACCTTTGGGGAAATTATTTGGTCTATCAATTCCTTAATTTAATTTTACATAAATGAATCTCACATAAGTGCCTACTTCATATGGTAGGTATAATAACTAATATGAGGATTCATCAAAAGTGATTAGTGTAAAGAACATGAAAAATAGGCTTAAGAAAAATCACACAAAATACATCTGCAAAGGGCAGATCTAAAAGAGAAAATAGGGCAGATACGAATAACAAGACACTACAGAGCAAACAGGCAACATTCCCAAAATTCTGAAGAAAAAACAAACAAACATAAATTCTAATACATTAGACAACAGATATCCTGAAATAAAGAGACTTAAATTTGTAGTTTAAAACAATCAGCATGTTTCAGATTAAGGCATAAATATATTCTGTAAAAATATTTATAATTGAAGGATGAAGAGAAATTCTAAAAGCATCCTTATAGAGAAGTAAGGGGAAATATATCAGGTTTGCCTTTGAATTCTGGCTATCTCATTAAAGACAAGTGGGACTGTATTAGTTTAAATAATTCCTGTCTGCAAATTATAAGAACCTTCACTTAACTAGTTATAAACAATAAAAAAATACATAAAATGATAGGAAGTCCATAGATAAGTTGGCTTACTCATTGGTTCATTAACCTCATCGAAGACCCACATAATTTCAAACATTCTTCCTTGCCATTCTCACTGTTGGCTTAATTATTGGTTCAAATGCAAAATGGCTGCCTGTTGAGTATACGGACATGATGATATTCAGAGGAATGTAAAAGACTTTCTATTACTGGCATTCTTTCTTAGTAGTGAAAAAATCTTTCCCAGTAGTCACCAGTAAATCCCACTTATGAATTATTACTTACAGCTGATTCACATGCTGAATCCTGAACAGTACCTGGCCAAGAGAGTAAGAGCAGCCTAGAACAATATGGAGCTCAGGGTAAGATCAGCATCCCTTGAGTCATTTATGGGGGACAGAAGAAGGAAGATTGAGATAACTGATAGTTGAGAAGAAAAGAAAGTAATGGGTCTTAGGAAGGCAACTGAAAATGTGCACTGCAAAGACAGTGGATTAAGAGGAGCAAATTCTAAATAAACTAGAAGGGGAAATGCCGTGACAACTACCTGAGAATAAAATTACAGACCAGTATCACTTGTGAACATCAATGCAAAAATCATCATCAGAATACAAGCAAGTCAAATTCAACAGCACATTAACAGAATTACATATCGTGACCTAGTGGGATTTATTCCTAGAATGCAAGGTTGTTACAATATATGAAAATCAATCAATGTAATGCACTATGTTCACAGAATTAAGGAGAAACCATATGATATCTCCATTGATGCAAAAAAAGCATTTGACAAAATTCAATGCCCTTTTATGATAAAAACACTCAACAACTCGAAATACAAGAAACCTACTTCAGTGTAATACAGGGCATTTATGAGAAACCCACAGCTAACATCATACTCGTTGGTAAGAGACAGAATGCTTTTTTGTCAAGATCAGGAACTGGACAAGGATGCCTGCTTTTACCAATTATATTCAACAATGTATTGAGAGTTACAGTCAGAGCGATCAGGCAAGAAAAATAAATAAAAAGCATCTGTTGGGAAGAAAGGAGTAAAATTATTTTTTTGCAGAGGACATGATCTTATATGTAGAAAACCCTGAAGATTATACATACATGCACACAAACTGTTAGAACTAATAAATTCAGCCAACTTGCTGGATATAAAGTGAACATACAACATTCAATTTCATTTCTATACACTAACAGTAAAAAATACAAAAGGAAATTAAGAGAACTGTTTGATTTACTATAGCCTCAAAAGAAAAAAAATTAAGAATAAACTTAATCAGGGAGGTATGAAAGACTTGTACACTGAAAACCAAAGCTGGGGTACCTGGGTGACTCAGACAATTAAGTGTCTGATTCTTGGTTTCAGCTCAGGTGATGATCTCAGGGTCAAGAGATCAAGCCCTGGGGCAGCTCCATGTTCACGGAGGAGTCTACTTCCAATTCATTCCTTCTTCTCCCTCCTTCTGTGCCCCTCCCCCTCCTTGCATGCACTCTCCCTTTCTCAAATAAATAAAATCTAAAAAAACCAAAACAAAACAAACTACAAAGCTACACTGCTGAGAGATATTAAAGAAGACACAAACAGATTAAAGATATCTTGTGTTCATGGATTGGAAGATTTTACAATGTTAAGCTGTCAATATTATCCCATGCACTCTAAATTTAATGCAATCCTTATCAATATCCCAAAGACTTTTTTCTTCAGAAAGAGAAAACTCCATCTTAAGATTCATATGAGAAAACTCCATCTTAAGATTCATATGGAACAACAAGAGATCACAAATAGCCAAAACAATCTTGAAAAAGAACAAAGTTGGTAGTTTCACACTTGCAGATTTCAAAACTTACTGCAAAGCTACAGTAATCAAACCGTGTGGTACTGGCATGAAGACAGACAAAAAGATCTATAGAATAGAATAGAGACCCCAGAAATAAACTCTCACATATATAGTAAAATTAATTTTAGCAATGATGCTAAGACCATTCAACGGGGAAAGGACAGTTTTTCCAACAGATAGTGTTGGGAAAATAGTATATCTACCTGCAAAACAAAACAAAACACCTGAGGCCAGACTCTTATCTTAATCCATATAAAAAAAAATTAGCTCAAAATCAATGAAAGATCTAAATGTAAGAGCTAAAACAGTAAAACTCTTATTAGAGGGAGCATAGGGGGAAATGCTCCATGACATAGAATTTGGCAATTATTTCTTGGATATCATACCAAGAAAATGAACAGTAAAAGAAAAAATAAATTGGATTTCATCAAGATTGATTTAAAAAAATACAGCCTTTATACATCACAGGAAAAGAAAAAAAAAGTGAAAAGGCAACCCATGGAATAGAAGAAAATCTACAAATCATATATAGCTGATAAAGGATTAATATCTAGAATATTTAAAGAACTCTTAAAATTCAACAACAACAACAAAAAACCCAACCTAACTGAAAAATGAGCAATAGGCTTGAATAGACATTTCTCCAAAAAAGATAAACAGATGGTATATATATATATATATATATATATATATAGATGCTCAACATTACTAACCATTAGGAAAATCCAAATCAAAACTACAGTGAGATACCACTTCACACATATTAGGATGATGGTTAGCAAAAGTAGAAAATAACAAGTATTTAGAATCATAGATGAAATGGAACTACTATGCATTGCTGTTGGAAATATTAAATTGTACAGGTGGTATGGAAAATTGTATGGTGATTCCTCAAGAAATTAAACATGGAATTGCCACACGATTCAGCAATTCCACTTCTGAGAACTCCTTATTGAAAGAAGGAACTCATCTATTTGTACACTCATGTTTATAACAGCTTATTCATAATAGCCAAGAGGTGGAGGTATGCCACCTAAGTGTCCTTGAATGGATAAATGCATAAACAAAATAAGGTACATACATGGGCAGTGTAATATTACTCTGCCTTAAAAAGGAAGGCAATTCTGACATATGCTACGACTTGGGTGAATCTTGTACACATTATTCTTGTTGAAATAAGCCAGTCACACCAGGGCAGATGTCATAGGATTCCACTTAAAGGGGGTACCCAGAGGTTGGATAAGGATTAAAACTATTCCTAAATTACTGTGTAGGCTTAATGCAATAGCAGTACAAATCTATTAGTTTTGTTTTAATCATTGATAACACAATTCTAAAGTTTTTCTGGAAGAAAACCCACCAAAAAATACCTGAGTTTTTTGAAAAAGGATAAAATGTGAAATTCTCAGTATCAGGTATTATAATTGCTTATAGAATTATAATGTTTAAAAGAGTTTGGCTCTAGAGGCACCTGGGTATTAAGTGTTCTGACTTCTGTTCAGGTCATGATCTCAGAGGCCCCAGGATTGAGCCTGGCCTCAGGCTTTGTACTCAGCCCTCAAGTTCTGCACTCAGCGGGGAGTCGTCTTCTCATTCTTCCTCTGTCTCTCCCTGCACTCCTGCTCCCCTCCTCCCCCAAATAAAAGAAAAAAGAAAAGAAAAGAAAAGAAAAGAAAACAAAGTAATAATAGAAAAAGAGCTTGGCACTAATTCCATAACCAAGTTAAGAAAACCCAGAGATATATCCAGACGTACAAAAAAATTATATGTTTCTTTTTAAGATTTTATTTAATTTATTAGAGGGAGAAAGAGATGAGGGGGGATAGAGCAGAGGGAGAGGGATAAGCAGACTCCCCAGTGATCCTGAGCTTCATGCAGGGCTCAATCTCACAACCTTGAGATCACAACCTGAGCTGATTTCAAGAGTCAGATGTTCAATCCACTGAGCCACCCAGGAACCCCAACTATATGTTTTTTTGGTTTTTTGTTTATAAGATTTGGTTGTGTCACCCATGTGGCTAAATCAGTTGAGTGTCTGCCTTCAGCTCAGGTCATGATCCTATCATCCTGTGCTCCTTGGGGAGCCTGCTTCTCCCTCTCCCTCTGCCTGCTACTCCTCCTGCTTGTACACTTACTCTTTCTTTCTCTCTGTCAAATAAATAAATAAATAAATAACAAAATCCATTAAAAAAAGATTTTGTTTATTCATAAAAAAAAAATATAATGTATTATTTGTTTCAGGGGTACAGCTCTGTGAATCATCCTCCCCCACCCCTCCAGAAACCCTCAATTTGTTTCCTGAGATTAAGAGTCTCCTATGGTTTGTCTCCCTCCCTGGTTCCATCTTGTTTCATTTTTCCCTCCCTTCTACCCATGATCCCCCCACCCTGCCTCTCAAATTCCTCATATCAGAGAGATCATATGATAATTGTCTTTCTCTGATTGACTTATTTCGCTTAGTGTAATACGCTCTAGTTCCATCCACATCGTTGCAAATGGCAAGATTTCATTTCTTTTTTTTTTTACATTTTTTTTTAAGATTTTATTTATTTATTTGACAGACAGAGATCACAAGTAGGCAGAGAGGCAGGCAGAGAGAGAGAGGGAGAGAGGAGGAAGCAGGCTCCTTGCAGAGCAAAGAGCCTGATGCGGCACTCGATCCCAGGACCCTGAGATCATGACCTGAGCTGAAGGCAGAGGCTTAACCCACTGAGCCACCCGGGCGCCCAAGATTTCATTTCTTTTGATGGCTGTGTACTCCATTGTATATACATACTCCATTGTATATACATACTCCATTGTATATACATACCACAACTTCTACATCTTCTTTATCTGTTCATCTATTGATGGACATCGAGGTTCTTTCTGTAGTTTGGCTATTGTGGACATTGATGCTATAAACATTCAGGTGCACGTGCCCCTTTGGATCACTACATTTGTATCTTTAGGGTAAATACCCAGTAGTGCGATTGCTGGGTTGTAGGGTAGCTCTATTTTCAACATCTTGAGGAACCTCCATACGTTTTCCAGAGTGGCTGCACCAGCTTGCATTCCCACCAACAGTGTAAGAGGGGTCCCCTTTCTCTGTTATCCTCTCCAACATCTCTCATTTCCTGGCTTGTTAATTTGAGCCATTCTGACTGGTGTGAGGTGGTATTTCATTGTGGTTTTGATTTGTATTTCCCTGATGCCGAGTGATGTTGAGGACTTTTTCATGTGTCTGTTGGCCATCTGGATGTCTTCTTTGCAGAAATGTCTGTTCAGGTCTTCTGCCTATTTCTTGATTATTTGTTCTTTGGGTGTTGAGTTTGCTAAGCTCTTTATAGATTTTGGATACTAGCCCCTTATCTGATATGTCGTTTGCAAATACCTTCTCCCATTCTGTCAGTTGTCTTTTGGTTTTATTAACTGTTTCCTTTGCTGTGCAAAAGCTTTTGATCTTGATGAAGTCCCAGTAGTTCATTTTTGCCCTTGCTTTCCTTGCCTTTGGCAATGTTTCTAGGAAGAGGTTGCTGCCTGTGTTCTCCTTAAGGACTTTGATGGATTCCTTTCTCACATTGAGGTCTTTCATCTGTTTTGAGTCTGTTTTTGTGTGTGGTGTAAGGAAATGGTCCAGTTTCATTCCTCTGCATGTGGCTGTCCAATCTTCACATTTGTTCAAGAGACTGTCTTTTTTCCATTGGACATTCATTCCTGCTTCGTTGAAGATTAGTTGATCATAGAGTTGATGGTCCATTTCTGGGCTCTCTATTCTGTTCCATTGATCTATGTGTCTGTTTTTGTGCAAGTACCATACTGTCTTGATGATGACAGCTTTGTAATAGAGCTTGAAGTCTGGAATTGTGATGCCACCAACTGATTTTTCTTTTTCAACATTCCTGTGGCTATTCGGGATCTTTTCTGGTTCCATATAAATTTTAGGATTATTTGTTCCATTTCTTTGAAATAAGTTGACTTTTTTTTAAAGATTTTATTTATTTATTTGACAGACAGAGATCACAAGTAGGCAGAGAGGCAGGCAGAGAGAGGGAGAAGCAGGCTCCCTGCCGAGCAGAGAGCCAGATGCTGGCTCTATCCCAGGACCCTGGGATTATGACCTGAGTGGAAGGCAGAGGCTTTAACCCACTGGCCCACCCAGGTACCCCAAATTGATGGTATTTTGATAGAGATTTCATTAAATGTGTAAATTACTCTAGGTAGCATAGACATTTTCACAATATTTATTCTTCCAATCCATGAGCATGGAATGTTTTTCCATTTCTTTGTGTCTTCCTCAATTTCTTTCATGAGTACTTTATAGTTTTCTGAGTACAGATTCTTTGCCTCTTTGGTAAGATTTATTCCTAGGTATCTTATGGTTTATTCATTTTTAAGAGACAGGGTGAGGGGAAGGTCAGAGGGGAGGGAGAGGTACAAGCGTACTCTGGAGCAGAGCCTGACCTGGGGCTAGATCTTAACAACCCTGAGGTCATGACTTGAACTGAAATCAAGAGTCAGGCACTTAGCTGACTGAAGCACCCAGTTATCCCTCCAACTATATGGTTTTAAAAATAAGTTATGACCAATAGTGAAAGTGAATTATTACAGAATAAATATTTTGAGCTAAATGGTTACTCTTGAAAAATGCATATATTCAAAAAAGGAATGAATGCATTTTTCTCATGCAATTCTCAAAATTCTCATACAATTCACAAAAACTAAAAATTAATAAGAAAATGATGAGCATGCCAAGAGACATATGGGAAAAGGAAATGGATACTCCATTAGAAGAAAAAAAACTAGAGTATAAGAATTACAGAGCATCATAGAAGTTGTCCAAGTTTCAGTAGTTATCAAAAAAAAGGCTTAAGATTCTTATTTCCTCCATGAAATTGGCAGTCATGTTGATGACATGTGTACTGTGTGTGTGTGTGTTTGTATGTGTATATGACAAGAATCCTAGAATAATAAAAATGCAGGAAAAAATAATTACTTTTGGAAGTGTAAACCCTTACAAAACCTGTCTATAATTCATTTTTGGAATACGATAAGAAATCTTTAAATAGATTCAGTGAGAAAAATTTCAGAGGCATTATGCTTAGGAAATCTTCAATGATATGTACAAAGTTTAGTGTGTAAGGATGTTCACCATAGCATTAGTTCATTCATTCACTCAACAAATATATATTGGGCATGATCATTTAAAAATCACTGTTCTGGATCCTATTTTATTTTATTTTTTTATTTTTTTAAAGATTTTATTTATTGATTTGACAGAGAGAGATCACAAGTAGACAGAGAGGCAGGCAGAGAGAGAGAGAGGGAAGCAGGCTCCCTGCCGAGCAGAGAGCCCGATGCGGGACTCGATCCCAGGACCCTGAGATCATGACCTGAGCCGAAGGCAGTGGCTTAACCCACTGAGCCACCCAGGCGCCCATGGATCCTATTTTAATTCCACGTTTCAGAGAGTTTACTTTTTAAATAAGACACACAGTGGAAAATGCAATGAATAAAAATGATAACAACATAAAGTCAAAAGGGCTGTGAAAATCCTAAAATGGGGATAGTATGTTAGATAGTTAAGAGAAGCAAAGGGCTCCCTGGGGTAGTGAAATTCCAGCTGAGATCTGACTGTCATAAAGGAGTCCCCATGGCTTTGGGGACAGAATACTTTGCAAGCAGAGGAAACAGAAAAGACAAGTAGAGAATGAAATTGGAATGTGCAAGCAATAGAAAAAAAGGGATGTATAAGTAAGCCCAGCTAGAGCAGAAAGAGGAAGAGAGGTAGAAGACAAAAAGACAGGTAGGAAGGGAGATGTCTAAACCCTACAAAAGAATTTGGATTTTTGTTCTAGGCCCACTGTGAGTTATTGCAGTTTTAGGCAGGGAAGCATTGATACCTGATTTAACTCATTAGAAGGATCACTTTGGTTAAGGAGAGGATGGAGTATAGTATGAGAAAAGAAGTAGTAGAGCTAGGAATCTAATGTGGTGAGACATGATAGCAGTTTTCACTACATCCATTCTTCTCCAACTTTCTTACTCATGTTCCTCTTGTGAATCTTGCTGAAGTTATGATTCTGACTCAGTACCATTGAGGTAGTGCCTGAGATCCCCCCACCCCAGCCCCATCAGGCTCTCTGGCCCATAGACCACACTTTGAGTAGTAGGGCTGTAATCTAGATGGTATAAAGTCAGAGAAGGAAGAAAGAATACGATTTCCATTTCTATTTGGATTTAAAACTGGTAGGTACTGTTGTAGGGATGGATTTGGGGAGTAAGAGTAAGAAATGATTTCTTTATGGGAGTGAAATATAAAAACAGCTCAGTTATCCAATAATAGGCTAATGAAAGCAGATAGAATATTACATGAAATCTGAAAATCATGTTCTTAAACAATCTTTTTCATATGAGCAAATAAGGTTTACAACATGATCCCAACTGTGGAACAGGTATAATACACATAGAGAGATAACATGAGACCATCATTAGGATTTTTCTTCTTGGTGTTTCTCTTTCTCTTAAATTTTTAATAATCAACTTAGATTAGTTTTATAATCAGAAATACTATTCCTTTTCTGTAAAGATCTAAAGCATCCATAGCAAGAAGGCCCATCTGATTAACCTATAGGGGTGGGCACATAGATTTCTGTTATATCTCTCTCCTATGCTATTGGTATATTTGAGGTATTTTATAATTTTAAACCACAGATAAATAAATCCAAAATTAAATCACTATTTAAAAAGATCTCTTATTCTTATTTTTATAAAAAGTCAAATGTAGGGGCGCCTGGGTGGCTCAGTGGGTTAGGCCGCTGCCTTCGGCTCAGGTCATGATCTCGGAGTCCTGGGATCGAGCCCCGCATCGGGCTCTCTGCTCTCTCGGGGAGCCTGCTTCCTCCTCTCTCTCTGCCTGCCTCTCTGCCTGCTTGTGATCTCTCTGTCAAATAAAAAAAAAAAAGAAAAAAAAAATCTTTAAAAAAAAAAAAAAGTCAAATGTACCCTGCAGCTACATGAGCACATATTTTTGAGTATGTGGGCCATCTCAATTAGTCTTACAATTTATTTTTATATCTCTACAGTGTGACTTGTTTGCCTAGAGAGAGTTCATAGTATTTGTGGACTAAGTTTCAGTGTTTTTAGCATGGAAAATTCACTTTTTAGTCAGGGCATCATCTCTCTCTCTCTGCATGCATATATGCATATATATATATATATATATATATATTTTTTTTTTTTTTTTTTTTTTTTTTTTTTTAAAGGTATAACCATGACTTTCAACTTTAGGCTTCTACCTTTCTATCCAGTATTCTATCCAGTAATCCTGCTGGGAGTGCCAATGGTCTAAGGTCTGCTGATTCGGAATTGGTACCTGGCCGAGCAACGGGTTCTTGGGGGCACAGAGACTGGTAGATCTGACCCTGGCAGGTGGCTTGCAGTGGGGGTGAGAGTGAGTGGAAGTGTCTGGCATGGCATTATGGGGAAGCATCTCTGTACCCCTGCAGAGCCAGCAGGAGTGAGGAAGCATGATTATGCTAATAAGTGAAAGCCTGATTCCACTGCTGTCAGGATGTGACACAAAAGAACAGATTTAGGTCTAGACCTGTGCTTTTCAAACAACATCCACAAGAATTAGGAGGCAACAGCGTCCTTAGTCCTGTGGGAGGCAAAAGTAGATTTTAAGTCCTGTGCCTTACCCCACAGGAGTTTAAAACCCACGGAAAAGATAACATCTACATGGAAGTACCAATTCGAAAACATATTTTAAAAGTTCAAATGGAGAAGGGGGTATCTTTGATGATAAACAAACCGATTACTACTTCTATCTGGTGGTATCACTGATTTTGCCCATAATCGAATCCTACAATTGTATCATATTGAGGCTAACTTGAATATGCGTGCATTTTTCCTATTTGCATAAAATACTTTTCTATCTACGTGATTTCAGATAATAGCAGGAGTGAATTTTGCACGGGCTGTGTATCTGTGCAGCGGTTTATCACTGTTCCATCTTCAAGTTGTACTTAATGAACCCCTAAAAGAAGGTCAGCAACTTTCCTTTGTTTACATTCCTGGCCTTCATTTATTTCCTCAACAGAGTGGAATAGGAGGGCAGTTAGATGTGGGCAATGGTGTAATAGGAGGGACAATGAGGATCAGGGTTGAAGCAAAAAATAGACTGTGGCAGAGACTGGAGGAAGAAAAGCAGAGAGTTGCTATTTGCACTTCCCACTGGTTTCCTAAGTGTTTGGTAGCTTACTGGACCCTGGGTGGGGACGAAACAGTAGAAGGATGTTAAGGAGGGTTCTTCCATAAAATAACCGGTGTGTCTCCATTTGCACAAGCCCACAGTGATCTCCCATCCCCTGCGACACATGTACTGTCAGCTGTCAACTCTGCAGACTAAGCAAATGAGTTGAAATTCTACAGCAATCCTCTTAAATTTAGCTGAAGTAGGAATTGTTGGTGCTCTTTCCAGAAAAGTTGGCTTCTGAAGGTTTCAATGAGACCTCTTTTACTAGTGTAATAGCTTTACATGTCAGGTGAATCTTTAGTCTTGAGGAGGAAATTTTGGTGAAATAAAAGATGTATATGGTGCTGTTGCTTTCACATAGATGCCAGTCCTGGTTGTGGTGTGTAGTTCTATTTATAAATGCAGGATTCTGGGGCACCTGGGTGGCCCAGTGGGTTAAGCTTCTGCCTTCAGCTCAGGTCATGGTCTCAGGGTCCTGGGATCGAGCCCCGCATTGGGCTCTCTGCTCAGCCGGGAGCCTACTTTCCCCTCTCTCTCTGCCTGCCTCTCTGCCTACTTGTGATCTCTCTCTCTCTCTCTCTCTCTGTCAAATAAATAAATAAAATCTTCAAAAAAAGAAAATAAATGCACAATTCCCCACAAAATTCCCCGGATCACTGCAGTCTACTGTCGGTATTTACTTGCTGGGCTTATTATTTGGGGAGGTCCATACATGATTAACTGCAGCACATTTCGTTATAGCCATGGCATTGGGTAGACGGCGTTTCTCACTTTGTCTTCTCAGCAGTTGTGTGCATTATGGAGATGAGCTGTGGTTCTAGCAGAAAATGCATCATTTATATGTGTCAGCCGGATGGCATCACATGCCCGCTCTGGACATTTTCTCAGAGGCTGTGAGATTTATGACCATCATAAAGCTTTCCCCCCCTCATAGATCATGTTGGTAGAATACGTGTACCTTTTCTCGACTTCACCCTTTCAGAAACTAGCCAGGATCAGAAAGCGTAAGATGACATTTGGTAATTTTCACCCCACGAGCGAGAGAAAATGACCCCCTCCCTTAAAACTTCCCTCTCCTGCCACACTCCTAATTAGAGCAAAGAGGGAAATCTAGTGAATTATTTTTCCTTTTCATCATGTTTTGTTTGTGAAAAAAAGCACATCTATTTATTTTTATGAAAATGTTTTTAGAGCAAAAGGTGTAACTTTATTACCTTGGCAGAGATATTAGGGTAAAATCCGGGAATACACAGGACGGTTTTCACTAATGTTAGCCACAGTTCTCAGCATTGTGTCCCGTCCAAATTATTGCCTGTCATTGGTATCATGTGATCAGAAAATAATTTTCCATAACTGGACAGCACTCCTGAAGCAGTCGTATGGTTGCAGGCAATGTGAACCTTAACCCTGTAAGCTCCCATTCATGGAAAGGGAGGACAGTAGTTGATTTCTCCTTCTCTCAGTTTAACCTGCCTTTGTCCCTGCCTCCCAGCAATGGAAAGAAGAATAAAACCTATGGCTATCTTCGAAAGTGGCACCAATTAACGAAAAGAAAAATGTAAACAAAAATGATACATACCATAATAGGTGATTGATTATGATTATAGCAGAATGATGTGATTATCTAAGAAAATGGACATAGGCTTCATAGAAGAGGTAATACTTAAACTGAAGGTTTTGGGCATATATGTCCCTTCTAGCTGAGACCTTTTCTGTCAGTACGAAAAAGGAAAATCAGCACACTCAGAGTATTAAAAAAATACATAATGGAGCATGTAGGATCAGAATAGTAACATATTTGCGTGTGTGTGCTGTGTGAACCACTCTGTTGTATTAACAGAGGTGCTAATTATAGCTACACATCTATATTATATTTATCTATATCTAGAAACACACAAATATACATACAACATACACACAAGCAAAGAAAAATGAAGGAGGCAAAACTTATTTTTGAATGAGTGAATCATCCATGACCAAATACTCCTGTTCTTTCTTGGAACATCCTCGTGATTAAAAAGGAAATGTCTTTCTCTACCAATTTTCATCTTTTTAAAAATCTTTTCTTCATTGATTTCCCCTCTTTTCTTCACATCAGACCTTGAAATTAGTGAAAATGGGGTTTATTTTCCTTTCTACATTCAGTTCATAAGCATGCATTAAAGGGTTACTGTATGATAAGCAAATATGACACTAAAAGGCTTAAACTGAGTATGTTCCAACTGCAGGAAAATCACAAGTTCATTGTTGATTTATCTCTTTTGCCTAAACATTCAATTCATCAAATATTTATAATATTTAGTCTTGCTCTAATCTTGGAAATCTTGGAAAACCAAGATTTGTTTGGGTGTTGCTGAACTATATTCGAGAAAAGGTTATACAGTCATCTAAGTTCTGTAGTAGAGAGACCACACATTATCCTGACAGCTTGTACAAAAGAGCCTGAATTCAGATTCAAGGAATATTCAAGATGGGAAGATCATAGAAATGTTGGAATACATCTTAACCATACAGATGGAGAACTTGAGATACAGAGAAAAATGAGGTCAGAGTTCTCCCTTACATGTTGCTGATTATACCGGTTTAGTAATATGGATCTGGGTTATTTTAAAATGAGTGATTTTTTAGCAAGTTAAGCAACTTTTACTGAGTGTCTATATGCAGTGAAGCTAACAGTCCATTTTAGTGAACATTTATATTTTTCAGTGCTCTTAATCCTTTAGTTAGAAGTTCTTTATACCGCTAATGGAATTTTTCAAATATTTTATTTTTAATTAAACTCTTTGTGATATCTTTGTGAAGAACTGGAGAAGCCTTCTGTACATTCTTGTGTCTCCTAAATTAAACAAGAAGGCCTCAATTTGAGTTTTTCACTTCATAGTGTAATGGGAATGATCTCTTCTCAGGAAAATTAGGCTTCCACTTAAATGTCTGTCTCCCTTTGACAGGAAAGGAAGCGAGAGATGAGTGAGAAGAGATATGCACTTTCACAATCGTGATATTCTCCCATCAGAAAGTGCCAGAATATCTGCAAAGGAAACTCTTTTGTCAAAATCAATTTTATATGAAGCTTGATTTAATGAGCACTTTTTCCGGGGCATAGAAATCTCTGGCATTTTCTTTTTTTGTTGCCGACCAGTTTTATTAATCACAGAGCAGCTACCTGCCCATTAGGATTGATTTCTGGGACTTTGGCAGAACTTAAGTCCAGAAATTCTTTCAGCAACAGAGAATCAATTTCTCCAAGAATGTAATGTATTGAACTTCAAATCCTGTAGGGTGAAATAGGCATTCTAATTAAGAGGAGTTGGTGATAGGATACATGTTGTATCTTCTAATATTAACTGGAACAAAATGTCACTCTTCTAGCATTCTAGCACAAACTTTACACTAAGTCCTTATTACCTGCTTAGTAGTAGAAGGGGATTAGCAATGGGGTGACCTTAATCACAAAGATTGGGCAGATCTACAAAAGCCTCCGCAATTCAGAGCAAGTGTCAGTCTGAAAGACACAATTATAATCTCCCCAGTCCACATGGTTGATGTTCAGTTTTGTCAAGGAAGGCTGCCTTGTAGTAATTCCAGTGGTTTCTGTGGTGCTGTTACTTCTTAGATCGTCAACTTTTACTTTCTGGGTTCTAACTTTCATAAATAGGTCTTTGGTTTTTCCGACTCCCCCTGGAATCGGAAAGGGCATTCATGGTCAAAGAAGAGTTGAAACAAGAGGTTCTGTTTCCTGGGGGATTCGGAAATGCATTACCTCCCTCACTAGACAAGTTCAAAGCAAATATTTTGTAATAGATCCTTTGAGAAGTTATAATTTGTGAATGTTTGTATTTCAAAGTTGAAATAAAAGGAAGAGATCCTTGAAGAGATTATGTTGAAGATTTTAAATATATCTGATCCCATTCTCACAGATACAGAGCTTTTTCTTCTTCTTCTTCTTCTTGTTTTTGGTTAATAGACAATTTAATACATAGATTGAAGCAGAAATTAGGGAATATAGAGATGGGTGTTACTTAATTATGACAATAAAAATTCGACCTATAATATTTATAAGGATAATCAATATAATTGCCATCTCATAAATTGACTACTCATATAATGCTTAGAAAGCAGCTTATAGGTTACATTTTTCCTATACAGTTTCTACATCCTAAGTAATTTTTTATTTATTCATTTGAGAGAGAGGGAGCATGAGTGAGAGCATGAGAGAGAACACGGGGAGGGGGTGGTCAGAGGCAGAGGGAGAAGCAGATGCCCCGCTGAGCAGGGAAGCCTGATATGGGGCTCGATCCCACCGTCCTGGGATCATGATCTGAGCTAAAGGCAGATGCTTAACTGACTGAGACACTCAGGTGCCCCTCTACTTCCTAAGTAATTTGAATTACGTAACTTTGGAATAAGTTATTCGTTTTAGTAACTTTTTGCTCAGTAACTGTTTATTACTTTTACTTATTTATTTTTAAACATTTTTTTATTTACAGAGAGAGAATGAGCAGGGGCAGGGTCAGAGGAGGAGGGTGAGGGAGAAGCAGACTTCATGCTGAGCGTGGAGCCTGATGGTGCTCAATCTCAGGACCCTGAAGTCATGACCCAAGCAGAAATTAAGACTTGGATGCTTAACTGGCTGCGGCACCCCAGCACCCTTGATTTTTAATTTGAACTATAGTTGGCAATGTTACATAGTGATTCAACAAGTCTATACATTATACTATCACAAGCAACTGGGGTGCCTGGGTGGCTCAGTGGGTTAAGCCTCTGCCTTCGGCTCAGGTCATGATCTCAGGGTCCTGGGATCGAGTCCCGCATTGGGCTGACTGCTCAGTAGGGAGCCTGCTTCCCCCTCTCTCTCTTCAGGCTGCTCTGCCAACTTGTGATCTCTGTCTGTCAAATAGATAGATAGATAGATAGAAAGGTAGGTAGATTTATTTATTTATGTATTTATTTTTAAATTTTTTATTTTATTTTATTTATTTATTTGTCAGAGTGAGCACAGGCAGACAGAGTGGCAGGCAGAGGCAGATGGAGAAGCAGGCTCCCGCTGAGCAAGGAGCCCGATGTGGGACTCGATCCCAGGACACTGGGATCATGACCTGAGCCAAAGGCAGCGGCTTAACCAACTGAGCCACCCAGGCGTCCTGATAGGTAGGTAGATTTAAAACAAAACAAAACAAAACAAGTATAGCTATTATTTGTTACCATACAACGTTATTACAGTAGCATGGATTGTATTCCCTATTCTGTACCTCTCATCCCCATGACTTAATTCATTCTCTGACTGAAAGCCTTTATCACACACTTCTCTTCACACATTTTGCTCAGTCCCACGATCCTCCCCTCTGGCAACCATCAGTTTGTTCTCTGTGTATTTATGGGTCTGTTTCTGCTTTTTCTTTGTTTGCTTACTTATTTTTTTTTGCTTTTTAGATTCCATGTGTAAGTGAAATCATATATTTGTCTTCCTCTGACTTATTTCACTTTGAATAATAATAGACTCTAGCTCCATCCACATTGTCACAAATAGCAAAATCTCATTCTTGTGGAATAATACTCCATTGTATATGTGTGTGTGTGTACACACATATACACACACACGCATACATATGTACATACATGTATACATATTACATATGTGCGCGCGTGCGCGCGCACACACACACACACCCCTCAACTTCTTTATTCATTCACCTATTGATGGACACTTGGGCTGCTTCCACACCTTGGCTTGTAAGTAATGCTACATTAAACGTAGGGGTACATATATCTTTTTGAATTAGTGTTTTCACTTTCTTTTGGTAAATTATTCTGTAGTGGAATTACTGGATCTCATGGTACTTCTATTTTTAGTTTTTTGAGGAACCTCCATACTGTTTTCCTCAGTGTCTGCACCAAATTGTATTTTCACTGACAGTGCATGAGGGTTTCCTTTTCTCCACATCCTCAACATTTGTTATTTCTTCCTGATTCTAGCCATCCGACAGGTATAAGGGGATATTTCATTGTGGTTTTGATTTCCACTTCCCTGATGGTGAAGTGATATCAAGCATCTTTTCATTTGTTTGTTTGCCATCCGTATGTCTTCTTTGGAAGTATCTATTCAGGTTCTCTGCCCATTTCTAATCATTGTTTTTTGGTATTGGGTTGCATGGGCTCTTTAATTATTTTGGATATTATACCCTTTTCAGATAAATCATTTGCAAATATCTTTTCCCATTCAGTAGGTTGCTTTGTCATTTTGTTGATGGTTTCCTTCACTACAAAGGCTTACTTTGCTGAGGTCCCAATAATTTGTTTCTTTTGCTTGAGGAGACAAGTCTGGAAAATATTGCTAAAGTTGTTGTCAAAGAGATTATTTCCTTTTTCTTCTAAGAGTTTTGTATTTTCAGGTCTCACATTTGGACCTTTAATTCATTTTGAGTTGATTCTTGTGTATGGTGTAAGAAAGTGATGCAGTGTCATTCTTTTGCATGTAGCTGTCCTGTTTCCCCAGCACTATTTATTGAAGAAAAAACTATCCTTTCCCTATTGTATATTCTTGTGTCCTTTGTTGTAGGCTGACCATATAAGTGTGGGTTTAGTTCTAGGCTCTCTCTTCTGTTCCGTTAATTGGTGCCATTGTGCCTATTTTTTTTCTTTGCCAATTTCATACTGTTTTGATTACTACCACTTTGTTGTATACCTTGAAATCTGGGATTGTGATACCTCTAGCTTTATTTTTCTTTATCAAGATTGCTTTGGCTAACCGGAGTCTTTGTGGTTCCATACAAATTTTAATATTATTTGTTCTAGTTCTGTGAAAAATGCTGTTGGTATTTTGGGAAGGATTGCATTAAATCTGTAGATTATAATCACAGAGATTTAAAAAATTCTTCTGAGGGACTTTAGTTGCTACTGATTTGATGGGTTAGATAACCTAAACAACTCTATCCAGCTTAAAAAAATCCGTATGAAATATGTGAAAATAATTTAATACATCCCTGAACTGGCAAGAAGAAAATTCCAACATCAAAACAAACTGCAAACAGAACAACTGGAAGAGTGTCAAAATAAGTTTTTGAAGTGAGGGTGACTGCAGTTGCATAGTGAATATGAGCTTTATTTCTGTTGTCTGATCAGGATTAGAAGACAGGAGAAAGAGCTATGGTCTGCTCACACCAGAGTCTGAAAAGAGAGCCACTTCCTCACTCTGATGTTCAATGAAAAGAAGAGCATGGCACCACAAAGGCAAAAGAATGAAACTACCTTGACTTCAAAAGAGATTATATAGAGTGTAAATTGCAATCTATTAGAAGAAAATAATTGAATGATAAAAAATAAAAGAACCTTAATAAAAAACAAGACAGGACAAAAAAAAAAATGACCCAAAGGAGGATATATAGAAAAATGTAATAAGAGTAGCAGTAAATTCAGTTGAGTAGATTATCATAAGTACAGATGGACAAAAGTATTCGTTTAAAAGTAAAAGAAAGTCAATTCTGAATTTATTACAGCTAGCCATTTGTTAGTTAAAAGGCAACCTTAAGGGGTGCCTGAGTGGCTCAGTGGGTTAAGCCTCTGCTTTCCACTCGGGTCATGAACTCAGGGTCCTGGGATTGAGCCCCACATCGGGCTCTCTGCTAAGCAGGGAGCCTGCTTCCCCCCTTTTCTCTCTGCCTGCTGCTCTGCCTACTTGTGAGCTCTCTCTCTCTGTCAAATGAATAAATAAAATCTTAAAAAAAAAAGGCAACCTCAAAACATTAGGATACAGAAGTTTGAAAATTTGAGGGCGGAATCATACATACCAGGCCAATGTTAATAAAAATAAAAGCTGGTTTATATAAACCAATAGTAACCAAATAGTCTTGAACACAAAAAAGTATATATTACTTATAATTAAGAGGATCATTTTTTAATGATAAAAGCTTTAATTTACCAAGAAGATATGCAAATTCTAGATTTATGTACATACAGTACATGTTATCACAATAACTACACCACAAATTTACAGTCATAAAAGAGGAAATAGACAAATACAGCAACATAGTGGAAAATTTCAACACATTTTTCTCAAGCATGGATAGATCAAGGTATTAAAAAACAGTAAAAATACAAGAGATTAACATGCCTCATCTAATTAACCTATATAGGACACTAGACCAAAAAATAAAAATGGTTCTCATTTCTTTTCAAGAAAAAAGGTTTTTTTTTTTTTAAGTAAATTGATCACGTGTTAGATGATAAAGCAAGTCTCCACAAAATTCAAGAGAATGCATAATACAGATCATATTCTTTGATCACAATGTATTTATATTTTAAGAGAATAAAAATAAAAGACAATTTTAAATATTTGTATCCTTGGAAATTTAAAAAAATGCAAACAACCGTGGATTAAATAAAAATAATAATAGGTATGAGAAACTATTCAATTTGTATTATACCTCAGTAAAAGTTGTTCAGTACAGTTAAGATCTAAATACAAACTTAAACTATCTTTAGATGCCAATTATTCTAATCAAAATCCTGGTAGTGATCCTCACAGTAATGGTTAAACTGATTCTTACATGTAAATGTAAAAGAAGATAGTACTCTGAAGAAGAACAGAACAGAGATTTGGCCCAATCAAATGTCAGAACATTAAAAACAATAGTTCTAATTAAGGCACAAATTTGGTATTGCAACATAAACCTAACTAAAAGAATAGAAAGTGTAGAAATTGAGGCAGTGTGGATTATTCAACAAGGCACGGAGACAATTTGTGATCTCTGTGGGAAAGCAAATTAGATCCCTGCCCTCATATACTATAAAAATTGAGTTGGATTAGATACTTAAGGATAAAAATCAAAAATTAAAACTTTTAGAAGTATAAAAAACCATCTTTTTGAACCCTGGGTAGGGAAGAATTTCAACACTAAAAGTCTGTAAGTATAGATAGAAGAAATTGTCACCTGAAAATTAATATTTGATTAATGAGAGACAGTGGGAAAGGAATGAAAATTCAGTGTACATGTTTGGAGAAGTCATTTCCAATTTGTACAACTCATAAAGGTATATCTATTTATTTATGTATCAGTCATTTATCTGAAGATTGATATATAATCAGTATGAAAAAAAAAAAAAGAAAATAGGTAAGGGAAAAACCATGAAAGTTAGTTCCCAGAAGAAAATCTAACAAATTTTAAGGAAAAAAAGTGTTCAAACTTATTAATAATAAAGGAAAGTTTGAGAAATCAAGTGAAAATCCTGAAAAGGCGAATTGCCTACCTCAGGAAGTAGGAAGTTCCCCACTGTGGTGAGGGTTTGGAAATAAATTTGACTGCAGTCAGAAAGAAGGATGTAAGAGAAATAACTTTAAATGGACAGAGTGATGATTGGTGTTAGCTGATACACAATTCCTTTTAAATTTTGCCATCTTGAGATTTTTCAGAGTTGTAATTTTCAACCTAAAAAGAGGAAACCAGTTCAAGAGGGAAAGTGTTTATGTGGGATCAAAGAAATGTAATTCGGGGTATAGGGATTTAAGTGGAATACCAAATCATATCCTGATTACAGGTGGATTGAGAGTTTTTAAGGGGAAAAGAAGGAAGATTAGGTAAGTTGTTTTTAAGAAGGGTTCCCTGGGCGTGTCTTGGTTGCTCAGTCGGTTGGGCATTTGCCTTTGCTCGGGTTGTAATCCTGGGGTCCTGGGATTGAGCCCCACGTCGGACTCCAGGGAGCCTGCTTCTCCCTCTCCTTCTGCCTCCTGCTCCCCCTGCCTGTGCTCCTGTGCACTCTCTCTCTCTCTCTCTGTCAAATAAATAAAATTAAGTAAATTTCAAAAAAAAGGGTTCCCTGTTGCTGACAAGCAGGGCTAGATATGTACTTCATTGATTGCCCAGGTGAAGGGGCCATGAAGCAAAGTTCACTTTGCTTTTTTATATATAAAATATATATAAATAAATATATATAAAATATATTATATATATATACATATTATATATATAACATATATATACATATTATATATATAACACATATATATATACATATATGTAGAACATATATACATATGTGTATCTCTATATATATTGTTAAGAAATCTCTGTTGTGTGGGGCCTGAACCCATGACCCAAGACCAAGAGTTGCATGCTCCACTGAGCCAGCCAAGCACCTTATATATGTATTTTTGTATCTATAAATATATAATATGTATATACATATTGTGTGTGTATATATATATAAAATATGTATGTATATATATAATGTGTATATATATGTATATATATATAAAATTAGAACCACTTAATTATCAATATTTGTCCCAAGTAACTAAGAGTCATCAGTATGTTTTCAGTATTGTTAATAGCCAAGAAGAAAGTGAAATGGAATATAAAGATAATTACCCATATTGTTTGGGCAAAATCATCTGCTGAGAAAAACATGCGGGTTTTTTTTTTTTTTTTACATGAAAAAACCCAATTATTCAAGTGGTTTACACATTCAAGGGCTTATACTCACATAGTCAGCAACAATTTAGTGATTATTTTTATTGAGTTCCTACATTTATTTTTCTCTAAGAGGGGCTCAACAAATACGAAAACTTTGTCTAAATTTCAGTTTGAAAAGGTACTGTCAAACAAACACTTGTTAAAAAGTGTTACACTCACTTCATGAGGCAAATAAAGGGACGCCATCCATTTTAGAGATGAATCACTGAGGCATAGTGATTGACTGACCATCCTCTGGTCAAACAAGTAATTAAGCCTCAGAGCCATATTGAAAGCCTGGCCTTCTAACTTGAAATCCTGTGTAATACACCACATCTTCCATACTAAATAGTGTTAATCACTGTTATAAAAACTATGTCCATCAGTGTCTTCATATTATAGGTTATTTTGTATTTGTATTTTGTGATATTGGAGATTGGTTTTTGTGAAACATTAAAAAACGATTAAAATCAAGAAATGTCATAAAAATCCCTCACCCCCCCCACTCACCACCCGAGCCTGTGACGTAGAGCAATTCTTCTTTCTCATCCACTCACAGTCAGTGTTTGAAGCATAGAAAAGCCCAAAGGAAATCCTCTGACTTGAACCGTAGGTGTTTCTGGAACTGGCCACCCTCTGTTTCCTGCTCCCTTCCCTCTCTCCTATCAGGCTCTAATTAGGTATGCAGAGTATGACAGACCCACCAGTGAGTTGATCCATTAAAAGACATTTTGTTGTTAAATATTTCATTGTTATGAGCTCACATTTACATCTAAAGAGCAATCTGTGAAAGAATGAAGTATTCAAAGATTTTATAGCCCATAAAACAACAAGGAAATGACTTTTAAGAGAACTACCACATCATGGAGGCACTGCCTTTTTGCATTTCCCTCTTTCCTGCTGATTTTTTGCCTCTGTGTTTCTCTACACAACCACAGTACATCCCATCTGAACCACAGAGAATTATACACTCTGAGCCACAAGTCAACCCAGGGCATAGGATGATTAAAGATGCAAGATCTTGCTACTTCACTTGCTACCCCCTCCTTTAAGATGGCTCTTTCCCAGTCTGTGAACTGCGCTATACTACAACCAGGAAGACTTGTTTCTGCTTCCAGTCACAATTAGCAAGTAGTCTCACTGGCATTCCAAAGTCATTCTCTCATATAATGTACCTGTCCTGGGAAACTAAAGGGGCAAGAACACACCAAGCAAAAGCCAGGAACTGAGTACTGTTGTGAAATACCAGCAGAGCCAGGGCACCTGGACGTGTATAAAGGTCATGTTGCAGGAGTGACAGATGGCAGCTTGGCTATCTTTACTTCTGGCTCTGATGCCCGTCTGTCCCAAAGTGTCTTTTCTCCCTTACCAAGTTGCTCTGAGAGCAACACCCTTCCCTCAGGGTCCTAAATATGTTTGTGCAGCTGTATGGGCAACTAAATGGTTTCCCATCATATTGCTTCTAGGGTGAACGTATTAAATTGAATCATTGTCTCTTCCAACAAGGATCGTGGAGCTCCATGTGCACAGAGATAACAGGCATTAAGGAAATGCAATCAACTGAGCTACCACTAATAAAAGACTGAACAATAAAATTTAAAAAAAAAAAACAACAGTTCACTGCTGAGAAGGATAAAAAGGATTTTTCACTAATTCCTTCCTTGTTTGATTTTTAAGCCCTAATTTTTTTTGAAGATTGTTTATTTATTTTAGACAAAGAGCAAGAGAGTGTGAGCAGGTGGGATGGGCAGAGGGAGAGAGAGAGAAGCTCAAGCAGACTCGCCGCTGAGAGCAGAACCCAACTGACCTAGGCTCCAACCCATGACCCTGAGAGCACAACCTGAGCTGCAAGGAGAAATCTGATGCCCAACCAAGTCACCCAGGCACACCTAAGCCCTATTTTTTTTTAATTATTTATTTATTTGAGAGAGAGAGTGTGCATGCGCACACACATGTGCGTGAGTATGAGTGGGGGGAAGGGCAGAGGGAGAAGCAGACACCCCCGTAGAGCATGGAGCCCAACGTGGTACTTGATCTCATGACCCTGAGATCATGAGCTGAGCTAAAGTCAGCCACTTAGCCCACTGAACCACCCAGGTGTCTCCCCAAGCCCTAATTTTAAAGATGAAAATTTTGAGTTCCAAAAATTATGTGACTTGTCCAAGATACCTCAACTAATAATTGATAGTGTGAAGTCAGCAAGGTAGTATAATACACTACAGGTTTCCTAGTCTAACTTCACTGTTAATTCTTTTTTTTTTTTTTAAAGATTTTATTTATTTATTTGACAGAGAGAGAGAGAGATCACAAGTAGGCAGAGAGAGAGAGAGGGAAGCAGACTCCCCGTTCAGCAGAGAGCCCGATGCGGGGCTCAACCCCAGGACCCTGAGATCATGACCTGAAGGCAGAGGCTTAACCCACTGAGACACCCAGGCGCCCCCTCACTGTTAAGTCTTAAAGCATCTTTATAATATGGTTTGTAATAACACTCATCCTGTGCTCAGCACCCTCAGAGAGAGAACACTCATTTCTTGAGCAACTAAAATATTTTGGACTAATTTTAAGTGTAAGGACCTATTTAGAAACTGTCCCTGCTCCCCTTCCCCCAGGGGATTTACTTGGAGACAAGTCCCAGAAACCAGCTTCAGGTAACAAAGCCCAGATACAAAGTTGGGTCAGACCAGGTGGAGACATCCGATCAGTGGGGGGGGGATGCATACTGTCTCCCTGGTTACCAAGGAGTATGGGCCCCACCCTTTGGGCTCCAATCCCAATCAAGGTGTAATGGGCTGGTTCAAATGTCTACTAGGGTAAATTGTAACTCAGTTGGTCACCTAGCATCACTGTGGAGTTTCCTGTGTGTGTTACAATCTCATTGGCCACCTGTGCGTGGCCAGGCCCGATCTCATGGCCTTTGCCCTTAAAAGCTAGTCTGTGAAACAGAGAAGGGTCACCCTTTCTTGTAAGAGGTGCGTCCCCTAATGTTCGGTTAGATTCTTGATGCTTGGCATGAAATAAAGCTTTGCTTGAACTTCGCTTTGTATCAGTCTCGCTCCTTTAATCATGAACCCATTATTGGAGCATAACATAAGGATAGGAAATGGATGCTCCATTTCTTCATTCCATTTACCTATCTATCTATCTATTTATTTATTTGACAGAGAGAGAGAGATCACAAGTAGGCAGGTAGGCGGGCAGAGAGAGAGGGGGAAGCAGGCTCGCCGCTGAGCAAAGAGCCCGATGTGGGGCTTGATCCCAGGACCCTGAGGTCATGACCTGAGCTGAAGGCAGAGGCTTAACCCACTGAGCCACCCAGGCGCCCCTCTTCATTCCCTTTTGACCTTTTGAAACCAAAGGGAACGTTCAGCCTTATTTGGCTTCTGCATGACTTCCCTGTATTTTAATCCTGCTTTTGACAATTTTAGTCCTGCCTCACCCCCAGTTGGTCTTTCTAAATAGAGGCATTACGTCCCTTCTGCATCTCCTTTACTCTCTGCAAATGGCTCTGTATTCTTCAATCTCACTTCCATTAGTAGAGGTGAATACTACTCATATAACCCAGTTTCAGCTAGCTGGCTTCATTTATTTCATGATTAGTATATTATTTTGTCAGGACAATTTTGCAGTGACTGTCTGCTTCCAATGCCCATTTGTGCAAATACATATCCAGAAGATAAAATGTGAGCCTTTGAGATTGTTAGATCAGAGCATTTGTGTATTATTTAGAGGACACTTGAGTATCTTTTTCCGGTCTGTTATCTGCCAGTTATATTTGTCTGCTTTTGCTTCCACATGACAATTCATAAGCTATTTGAAAACAGTATGCTCTAATGGAAATTGGTATTCTGAATGTTATGAATTGGGTGTGACTTTGACAAGGTATCTAGGGCAGAGTGTTGTCATTTATAAAAAGAAGGGTCAGTCCACCACTGGCATTGTTTCTGCCTCCCTTCATTGGGCATTTCATAACTCGTACTTCTGTTCATTCTGTATTCATTATCTTGAAATTTTAAAGTGATCCTCACAAGTATTTTCATTGTTTCATGATCTCTCTTGTTTCTATCAAGTATGGCTTTTCAAAGACCCTGTTGAAATGTGATACTAGAAATAAACACAAAACTTGGGATCCATTCTGACCAATATAAAATAGTGGGATACCAGTTCCCTTTTTCTTGAGACTGTAGTTGTGCTACTGTAGGCTTTTGCCATGTTAGATATCCATTTTTTGGTTTTCTTTTTGGTTTAATTTTTCTAACTGTGGTAACTGAACTTCTTTAAAAGTGAAAATTGCTATTCTTTGACTTGATGACTATTGTCATACCAAGGTTTTCTTTTTATGTTGATTAATTACTGTTTGAAAAGCACATTATAGGTCAAGACATTTAGCTCAGTTAAATTTCATTTTGGAGCTCTGGTATATAATCCCAGTACACTTGATATGTTTTTAATGTTATTTCTGCTGCCAGTTATGTGTTACTCTAAGCTTTCTTTCTTGCTAAATGTTATTTCACATTGTAGGAGATGAGAAGTTTTCCTTAACCCTTAGGAGCCCCTGGCTGGGTCTGAAAATTTAAAATGACAAAAAGTTGCAGAAGAAAAGCATACCAATTCATGGCATCTGGGTGGCTCAGTCGGTTAAGTGTCTGCCTTCAGATCGGGCCATGATCTCAGAGTCCTGGGATCCGGCCCCACATTGTACTCCCTGCTTAGCGGGGAGTCTGCTTCTCCCACTTCCACTACCCCTCTCCAATTGCTCAGGCTCGCATTCTCTCTCTTTCTCTGCCTCTCTCAAATAAATAAATAAAATCTTAAAAAGAAAAAGAGAGAGAAGAAAAGCATACCAGTTCATTGAATATATGTTCCATGTCACACGGGAGCCTTCATAACAAAATGAAGGCCCATAGAAACAATTAAACTGGTGTATTTTTATGCTAGGTTTGAGGAAGATGGGACAGTCATGTAGAAATATGCTAGGTCAAAGGCTATGAGGTAAATGTAGTAAACCAGGGATACACTGCAAGTGCTGTTTGTTTGGATTCCTTTTGGAGTGTGACTTCAGAGATAAAGGATATTACTCTCCTCTAGTTAGAGAGAAGGTACCTCTGACATGAGGGTTTTATGACCTGTTTCAGAAGATAAGGACTAGGAAGGTCAGAGTGACCTACCTGCCTCTGCTGTTTCCTCAAACTCCTTCAGCTTAAAATATAACAATATGGCAAGGTGTCATTATTTGGGGATAACCTGTCCTGAATCCCATCAGCGTGTTTTTCTGCCTTTGCAAACGGAGTGCCTTAAGGGAAACAAACTGACCATGAGCTACTAATTTATACTGGAACAACAAGCCAAGTATCTACTATTATTTTAAATCTCATCCACAGGATCTCATTAGAGATTCTGAAAAATAAAAGTTTTCCTGAAATTGAAATATAATACCTGCAATATTCCTGTAGTTACCAGTCTAGGAAATTTACCAAAGAAGAATGTTTTCCATAATCCATTTGGCTTCTGTTTACTACCATTTTTTCTAGCTTAGTTTATTATTAACTAATAAATAATGTTATAATGTACCAAATATGTTGAGATTTTATTCTTCCCATTACCTGTTTTTCCTGTTCTGAAAAATCAGCATAGGTATTTGCTTCACTCTCATGCATAACTTCCATTGTCTTATTTCTTACAATTTTTTTTAACAATGTTTCTGTGATCATATCTAACTTAATTTTGATTATCTTTGGACATAATTTATTGATATATGAGATCTGACCTCATTTATAGCAGGTAGTTGATATTCTACTTTTATCTTTGGACTTTTATTGATTTTGAGCTTGTACTAAATCATTTGTCATAAATTTCACAAATTCGAAGTAATGTTACTTATTAGAAAGTAGAAAATCCTTATTCAAGAAAAGTAACACAAAAGTTTACCTTTTGTGGGGCAGGATCTCAGAGCAACTGAGTTGAATGACTGAGCTTCTTAGTTATATTAGGGTTCAAATATTCATTAGATACTATATTTCTAGATAAATATAAGCATTCTCCATCATTTACTACAGTCTTTGTTCATTCTTAGTTATCTTAGTTACTATGAGTAGTTACATTAAAAGCAGCCAAATCCTCTAAAATTCTACAGTATATTCCGCAAGTGCTTCTGCATTAAAAGAATCTACAAAATGGTTTTACATTCAAATATATTTGTAAAACACTTTGCTGTGTATCCCAGTGCTGGACATTCTTATTTCACTTTAGCATGCTATTACTTTTTTTTTTTTTTTTTTAAAGATTTTGTTGGTTTATTTATTAGAGAAAGAGAGAGAGAGCACAAGCTGGGAGAGTGGCAGGAGAAGCAGACTCCCTGCTGAGCAAGGAGCTGGGTGCAGGACTCCATCCCAGGACCCTGGGATCATAACCTGAGCCAAAGGCAGATGCTTAACCCACTGAACCACCCAGGTGTCCCTAGGTTGCTGTTCCTTCCAAGAAGTGTTGTTGAACCCAGGGTTCTAAAGTAATAAAAATCCTTGCCTTTGTTTTTCTGTATATGTAACATTTAGTGGAACAACTCTTTGGGTAGTGCTGCAGAAAGTGAAATTTTGCAGTACAGTTGAAGCCAGATTTCATGTAGAGTCTGATTCAAATTCCTATTTCTCTGGTTTTTCCATCATACTTCTAGGGACTTCTGAATATTGATGTTTCTTAATTTTCATCACTATGTTTATTTTTATTATTTATTATTTTTGATTGGGTATTCTGTTCCTCATACAAGTACAGTGAATAGGACACTGTCTTCTCTGATTTGTGTCCCCCTCGAATCAATTCTTTTTAAAGATATTTACCCAGGTACTCAGTTACAGACCAAACATAATTACCAAGTTTTTTCTTATAAATAAAGTTCTTCCTACTGGAAACTTTTATTTATATTTGCCAACTGTTTCACTCATTTATCCTAATAGCGCTCATTATTTTAACTTCGAATTAAAACTTATTTGACAAAAATAAATAAAAAATAAAACTTATTTGAGTAGTCAAGTACATAATTATATAAAAACATTCTGTTTTCTGAAATCAGCTTCTTATAGTGTAATACTTTTGCCAATATAATTGTAATTAACTTGTGTCTCATAGAAGACAAAAATAAATAGAGTGATAATTAACAGTTCCTGTTCAGCAGGCAGCTTATCCTGGTTTCCAATTCTGCCTCTGATGTTATTTAACTTATTTTTTTCTCATTTTTTAAATGATAATGATTCTTTTCTCAGAAAGTTGCTGCAAGACTTGAAATCAAATGGTAAAACATATAAGCTATCAAATAGTTTAAAGAAAATAGTAAGCACTTCATTCAGTATAATTTAAATATGAAGAAATTTGTAGTTGTTAAATGTATGGTTCAATGAATTTTGGCAAATGTATACATCAATATAACACACGGCTATCAAAATATAGAACATTTCCATCATCTCAAAAATTTCTCTAGTAATTCTTTCCAGTCTATTCCACTCTCTCCTCAGACAACCACTGTTCTCATTTCTATCACCATTTACCAATTTTGCCTACTCTAGAACTTCATATAAATTGAATCATAATAACGGCCTTCTTTTGTACAAAATTATCTTTGAGAAATTCATCCATGTTTTCTTGTGTTTCAATAATTTCTTATTGAGCTGTTACAACACATTTTTGCCATTTATTAGTGGTGTAAGACTTCCCCCTAAATGTATGTAAAAGCATGCAAAATGTCATTAGTCCCTAAAAATATAGTTTCGAAAAATAACATATATAAGTGTGTGTTGTCTTTTTCAGTTCCATTTGTGTCTCTGAGTTCAAATATAAATCTGTATTAGTCAATTTTAAAATCATCTTTTTTTCTTAATGATATTATTTAGAGTTGTCATCATTTTTTTTTAATCCTCTCATTCCTTTTAGACTTTTTGTTTGGTATTTCTAGCTGTTTTACTATTTTCGCTGAACTTTTAAATGTTTCTGAAGTTTGACCATATCTAAATATGCTTAGTTTCATTTCCTTTACACTTAACTGTCCCAAAACATCATGTTAAATTCCTCCAAGATCCCTTCCATGTCAACATCACCAGCTAGTTTTTGTTGTTTGAAATTAAGTTTAGATTTGCAGCTTCCATAATTCTCAACATTGCTTTCATTTTTATTATTGCAATTTGGTGTTGAAATTCTACCATATTTTCTACCATTAAGAACTTTTACACAAGTCTTTAACTTTTTATTATTTGGTTTAAATTTCTGAAATGGAGCAAACTTTTTCTTGACTTGTATTTTAATGCCTGAATCAGAATATTCTACTTGTATCTATTTTCAAGTTGTTATTTTAGAGTATTTAGTGATTTATCTAAAAATAGTTAATGTATTTTAGACTGAATTCCTTTAGAGGCAGTGTGGCGTCATATTCATTTTCATATCCCCAGGCTTTAGTGGGCAGTTACCAGGGTATAATAAACCTTTATTGATTAGCTGATGTACACACTGTGTATTGGAATTAACACAATTAAAGTAAGAAGAGTTTTTTTTACATCTCCTTTATTCTGTTCTCATTTTCCAAACTTCTAAATGAGAATATACTATAAATAATGAAGAAGTTTTTGATAGCTCAAGATCAGAATTGGAAAAACTTGAATAATGAAATGACCACTGACGTGCTTTGTGCCCTGGGGAAATTAATTCATCTCTCTGTACTTCAAGTATTGGTCTTATTATGTGTGTATATAGGTATGTTTGTTTGTTTTAACTGTTTTGTTGAGGTATAATTGATATACAATATGATACTCGTTTCAGTTATACAACGTAATTCTATTTGTATATATTATGAAATAATCACAGTAAGTCTAGTTAACGTCCATCATCATATATAGTTATGGAATTTCTCTGTTATGATAAGAACTTGTAAGATTTACTCAGCGTATATGCAATATAGTAAGTTTACTAAGGTAGTCACTGTGCTATGTATTACATCTCTGGGCTTACTATTTTTAAGTAAATTGAGAATTATCATATCACCTCTTCATAGGGTTATTATGTAGGATGTAGGTTTAATGAGATAATTTATGTAGTATGTGTTAACCTGGCAAACAATTATTCTACATATGTAATTTATTATTATCAATATTACTACTACTAGTATCACTGTAAAAGATATCTGTTATTTAAAAGATATCTGAGTAAGGGTGATGTCTGGTTGTTTGCATAAATAATTTTAGGATACAGGGGTAAAGCTTATATAAATCTAAACCCACGCAGACAAATGTCCAGATCATTAAACACTGGGTCGTGTAAATACATTGAATTCTAGTCTTGAAGCTTAAATATCTGTTGGGACTGAGCTTGGTAGTATTCATGATTCTTACCCACCAGTTTGAAATGTCACACATAGCTGGGTTGGAATAATATATAGCTTGAGACAGTAGTGAATCACTTTAACATTCCAGCAAAAAGGTAAGACAGTTACGTCTCTTAAAACTTCAGGATGACTAAATCTTACCAAAGGTATATCCTTGTAGAGTAAAAAACTGTAGCTGCAACAAAGTTGCGTGAAATTTTATTGTTTGTTTTTTTTTTTAAGTTTTTTAAAAAAGATTTTATTTATTTATTTGACACAGAGAGAAAGAGAGACCATGAGAGAGGGAACACAAACACAGGGAATGGGAAAGGGAGAAGCTGGCTTCCTGCAGAGTAGGGAGCCCGATGTGGGGCTTGATCGCAGGACCGTGGGATCATGACCCGAGCAGAAGGCAGATGCCTAACCACTGAGCCACCCAGGCGCCCCCACTGAAATTTTTAAAAAAACTCACATAGTGATCTTTATGGCAAATACAGGCTTTGTAACTTAAACAACAAATATATATAGACCTGCACCTTTATTCTTAGAATTTCTACTTATCAGTACATATAGAGACACACATAGATTAAGATAATCTTCTAATTTATTCATGATAGTAATAAAAAAGGAAATGAAATTTGTAGTAAAATTAATTACTGTAAAAAATCTATTAAACTGGGGCGCCTGAGTAGCTCAGTGGGTTAAAGCCTCTGCCTTGGGCTCAGGTCATAAATCCAGGGTCCTGGGATTGAGCCCCACATCGGGCTCGCTGCTTGGCGGGGAGCCTGCTTCCCCTCCTCTCTCTCTTCCTGCCTCTCTGCCTACTTGTGATCTCTCTCTGTCAAGTAAATAAATAAAATCTTTTAAAAAAATCCATTAAGCTAAAAACTTGTTTTTTTCAAAAGGAAGACCATGGAATTAATTATTTATGTTTACACTTTATAATCCAACTGAAGAGATTATGTGTTGAAAAGAAGCGGAATGGGCGTGGTTCCTACTCTGTGAACTGACAGTAGATATCTTAAAGTGGTAAGAATTTCTTAAAGAAGAGAACAAATGCTGAGTTTGCCATGGCAATTCCTCATGTACACATTTGACAAGTTGTAGAGAGATCCTTTGAACTTGTAAGACTACCAAAATCTTTAAAATAAAGCCCAGTTCATTACATATTGGGCATTAGGTGTCTTTAAAATAAAGCCCAGTTCATTACATATTGGGCATTAGGTGGTAACACAAGCTTCATCTATTGAGATTTGGGAGGGAGAAGTGATAATCTGTGTCATTTTAAGCAACTCTCAAGATAAGAAGTAATCAAAAAGAGTCTTTGGTCTAAAGTGCCATAATTTCAAAAGGTGGGAGAAGCTGGTTAAGAGCTGACTGTAAGTATTCTTTTTTTGCACAGAATAGAACACATCCAAAACACAGTTCACAATTAAGAGAGACTAATGAAGAAAAGCAAAAGTTAATGAGGTTGAATTTTTTAAATGATAGCAAATTTAAGTGAGATCTGAAACACGCACATGTTTCCTTGCTGTTAGACTATGGCAAACCTCGTCCTCTCTGGTTCCAACCCTCCTAAACGCTGGGCACTGTTCACCGTAGGGTTTGTAGAACTCCAATCTGGAGATTCGGTTTCATCGCTCGCTTTAGAGCCAGTCTTCCCTGAGTGTGCAAGAGCCCTGTCCTTAGAAGCAAATGAAGTTTGTGGGTGGTTTACTGTCAAGCTAGGATGGTAGGATCCTCAGACACCGCGCCCACCCAAATCTAGATCTTAAACTCTCATCTCACATTTATTGGCTCATTCAACAGGGCTTTTGTCATGGTTTTGTGTCAGGGAACAGTTTGTTCATTTTTTGTGTGATTTTTTAAGAGAACATTTATTTATTTAATGATATTTATTTATTTGAGCGAGAGTGAGAAAGAGAGAGAAAGAAAGCACGAGATGGGGAGGGTCAGAGGGAGAAGCAGGCTCTCAGCAGAGAAACCAATGTGGGACTTGATCCTGGGACTCCAGGATCATGACCTGAGCCAAAGGCAGATGCTTAACTGACTGAGTCACCCAGGTGCCCCTTGAATTATTTAGAGAGGAAATTGGATTCCATTTTCAGATACCTCTAGTCACTTGTTTGGAATGCTGCTTGTTAAAAAGATCCCCTGAGACCTATCAGTAGTCTCTATCCAACCAACTTCTCTAAATGCATGGCATGGAGAGTGACACTGGGTTTACTGACTACTGCTTCCCATCCTTTGGTGTTCCTCTCATCACCCCTGCCACTGGATGAGTAATCCTGTATTTCTCCTATTCTTCAAGCATATACTGTATCAGCAGATTAAGAACTCTCGATTTACTTTAAAAGAACTCAGAATAATCATCCTGGTTCCAACTATTCAAGTATTCTTTTCCTTTCCCCATAATTTTGTAACTCAGATTCCAAGAGACTTTGTGAAATAGGAGAAATTTAGGTAAAACTTAACGTAATATAATTAACTTCCCACTTGCCTCCAATGTTGGGAAGAATTTATGGGACTCTGTTTAGGTTGATACTTAGGTGACTCAGCATTAAATCAAACCGGCTTTTAGTATGGATTTTGCCTGACCATTGAAAGCAGCTTTGTATTTTGTCTTTTCTAGTAACAGGATTCATGTTCTAATAATCTTCCCAGTTGTCTCATCTTTCATAAAATGAGACCTCTCTTATTCCCTAAGGCGAACAAATTGAACTTCCATCTGCCCAGTATCAGACATTTGGACTAAATAATGCAAAATTATTTCCTGTCTGAGTTGTCTTCGGGAAATGCCTAGGAGGAGAATCGCTGGTGACTATTAAGATTTCCTTTGTATCACTGTGTTTTGGAAATTTAATCATGTGTTCATGTCTGCCTTTCTGTCTGTATGTCTATGTTTGCACCCTGCTTCTGATTAATTGAGGCTCTGGGATCTATTGATTTTAATTTCTCAAAACTGTGGCTGTTTTGGTATCATTTCTTTACTTTTTTTCCTCTCTCTCTGCCTTCCTCTTTTGTCTGAGACTCCAGTTACATATTCTAGACCATTTAATAACATCCTGTAATTTCTTTTCTCAGTCCTTTCCCCCTCTCTGTCTGTGCTTCATTTTAGATAGTTTTTATCACTATGCTTTTATCTCCCTTGATCTTTTCTTGTGCGGGTCTATTCTGCTATAATTCCATCCAGTGAAATTTTTATTTCAAATGTAATTTTTTCTTTCTTTCTTTTTTTTTTTAAAGATTTTATTTATTTATTTGACAGAGAGAGATCACAAGTAGGCAGAGAGGCAGGCAGAGAGAGAGGGGGAAGCAGGCTTCCCGCTGAGCAGAGAGCCCAATGCAGGGCTCGATCCCAGGACCTTGAGATCATGACCTGAGCTGAAGGCAGAGGCTTAACCCACTGAGCCACCCAGGTGCCCCTTCTTTCTTTTTAAAAAATTATTTTTATATATTAATTTATTGGGGGTAGGGGCAAAAGGAGAGGGAGAGAGAGACTCAGGCAGACTCCATGCTGAGCATGGAGCCCAAGGTGGGGCTACATCTTATGACCCTGAGATCATGACCTGAGCCAAAATCAAGAGTCAAACACTCAACCGACTGAGCTACCCAGGTGCCCCTTTTCTTTCTGCAAATGTAATTTGAATCTTTTTATATCATCCATTTCCATCCTTATTATGTTTGTTTTTTAAATTTTTTTTTAACAGATTTATAATCACAGTAAAGCTGGAGCAAAGGACAATTAGCTTATTGAGTTGATTTAATATAGAACTGAATTTGGGAAGCCCTAGAGAGTTTATGTAGTAATCTCAGAATAAGGTCTTGTAGCATAGGAATGAATGGGAGAGAAAAAGAGGGAGTAGTATGGAGAGAGCTGGGGAAAGTAGATTCTACATGAGTAGATAACCAGTAGTGTGAGGGTCAAAGGAGAAGAAAAAATCACTACTGATTCTAAACTTTTCAATCCGAGTAACAGCAAAAAAATCCTTCCTTCCTTCCTTCCTTCCTGTCTATCTAGGAAAGTCAAGAGGAAAATTAACTTTAGTAGGAAAGATAACGAAGTTTAACATTTGGGATGCTGCTCAAGAAGCAGGAAGATAAAAATGCCTTTGCAAACTCTAGTCAAGGCAGTTAGAGAAAAGAGGTCACAGTTGATGTCAAAGTGGATAAGGTGACCAAAGGAAGATAGTCTAGGCTGAAGGCTGAATCTTCGGTTATACTTAACATTTAGTGTTCAGGAGAATTTTCAGAATACACACACCAATTTCTTTAAAATAGTCTCTAACCCCAACATGACACTTGAACTCATGACCTCAAGATCAAGAGTCTCACACTCCACTGACTGAGCCAGCCCGGTGCTCCACAAACCGATTTTTTACAAGTGGGAATTAGTTTGTGGACATTTTGAATCAAACTCTGTATATAAATACTTATAGAAACAGAAGATTTTATATACTTCTAAAGGTTTCCTGAAATTGGGATTAATAACTAAATGGTAACAATCTGAAGAAAGAAAGGTTGGAGTAAAACAATGGCATGCTTATTTGGTTTCCAATTGTGTTAAAGTTAATTATTTGATAGCTGGATCTATTTTCAAACACTCAGGGTTTATTTTTTCTCCCAGTGGGAGAGAAAACACATGTTAATAAGAAAATAGTATACATATGCTATTTATATTGTTACACCAAATATTCTATTGTTTAATAGGTAATTTAGTTTTTAAGCAAACGTATTTTGAGAGTTGTCAAAAGTATAATAATATCCTATTATTTTTTAAAGCCCTATTTATACAAAGAACATTTCTATTTTTAATTTTCCCATCTGAGTCTTACTGTAATAAAGTCTTATGGGAGTGAATAAAACAACTGCTACCCGTGGTGTTTGCTCAGGAAAGAGGAAGGTGAACCTTCTCTCCACCCCTAGCCATCACACACATACATTTAAGGAAAGAAGCACAGGAACCCTGACCCTCAATTTTGCCTCAGAAATTTATCTAAGACCAGGGAGGTTCTTCAAGAAAACTCTCATTTCAAAGGATCTGTGTGTTGCTAAAGATGGAGTCTTGAAATCAGTTTTGATGGTAGAAAGCTCTTTCCTTTAGGAAAATATAGTTCAAAGGGCCTGGAGTCAGATCAAGCAAAAGAAAAATCCAAAATGGCAAAGTTCAGAACAATAGGGAGCTTATAATGTTCTGAATACTAATGTAACATGGTTATTTTATTTGAAGAATTATTTTTAAAGGATATTTTAGTTTTCCTTGGTGTCTGAAAATCCAGTTCTTGTCTGGAAGTGGATTAAGAACATATGAGAGAAATGATTAGCTATCTCTTGATTCCTCAGAAAGGAAATTTTTTACAGGAAGCCAAGGCTTGGGGTTGGGGGAGGTGGGTGGGTGGGGAAATAACTATCAGTTAAGAATGACCTATGCCAGACTTTGAAAACAGTATTATGTGATATGCAAAATACCATGCCCTCCCATTCTATAATTACTTTTTTTTTTTTAAAGATTTTATTTATTTGACAGAGATCACAAGTACACGGAGAGGCAGGCAGAGAGAGAGAGAGAGAGGGAAGCAGGCTTCTTGCTGAGCAGAGAGCCCAATGCGGGACTTGATCCCAGGACCCTGAGATCATGACCTGAGCCGAAGGCAGCGGCTTAACCCACTGAGCCACCCAGGCGCCCTATAATTACTCTTTTACCCCCATCTTTTAATGAAATGTGATCATCACTAAAAACTCCACCATCAGCTTAATTTAAGCATCACCATAGGAAGTAGAGAGAGGACTATGTTCATTTGGGGATGTGAAAAGCCTGGAGAAAAGTATAACTACCAATTGAAACAATAGTTTTCAAACACTGGATAACAGAGAGCACAGGACTGATAACTGAGAATGGAAAACAAGCAATGTCTATAGAAAAACAACAGACGTAGAAATGCCAAAATGATTTCAAAAATGCAGAATGTGGAGGGATCATGCTAAGATCTACTATAAAGCTGCAGTGATTAAGAACTTATGAAGATAAACACATACATCTGTGAAACAGAATAGTCTAAAAGGAGATCCACACGTTCTTGGTTAATTTATTTTTGACAAGAGTGCAAAGGAAATATGATGGAATATAGTCTCTTCAGTAATGGTGTTAAACTGTTAGACAACTATGCACAAAATTTTTTTGAACTTTAATTCATATAAACACAAAAATTAATGTTAAAATCAGTGATAAGTATAAACCCAAAACTTAAAGATATAAGGCTCTTAGAAGAAAACATTAGAGAAAATACTTAGAACTGAGTTAGGCAAACATTTCTTGGATAGATTACAAAAAGTACAGTCCATGAAAGAAAAAAAAGGTTAATTAGATTTGGGAGACACAATTAAATTATAATTAAAAGTTATCATTAAAAATCAAATCTTTAAAACCTAGGTTATTTTTAAAATTTTAATTAAATTCTTGTCTTTGAACGATACTATGAAAAAATAAGATAAGTTACTAATTGGGAGAAAATATTTAGAAAATACATACATGATTGTGATGGTCAGTTTCACGTGCCAGTTTAACTAGGTAATAGTTCCTAGTTATTTAATTAAACGCTAATGTGGGTGCTGCTATGATGAGGATTTTGATACAGTTAACAACTATAATCGGTTGACTTTAAGTAGATTATCCTCAATCATCTGGGTGGGCCACATCTAGTCAGTTGATGTGAAACTGAGATTTCCTTGAAGAAGAATAAATTCTGCCTGTGGAAGAGTAAATCTACCTCCAGCTTTGTTCTCCTTTGGTATTGCATTGGCTCTTCTGGGTCTTTTGCCTCTCCAAATAAACTTTAGAATCTGGTATCTGTCCATTTGCACAGAATAACACGCTGGGATTTTGACCAATACTGCATTCAATGTATAGATTGGGTTAGGATGAGCTGACATCTTGACAATATTGCATCTTTCCATCCATGAACACAGGAGTTCTCTCCATTTATATAGTTTCTCTGTTTTAATTCATCAATGTTTTATAGTTTTCCTCACGTTGATCCTGTATATATTTTGTTAGATTTATACCAAAATATTTCATTTTGGGGGTACTGTGTTTTAATTTCAAATTACACTTGTTCATTGCTGGTATAGGGAAGTCATTGACTTTTGTTTATTAACCTTGTATCCGCAACCTTACTATAGTTGCTTATTAGTTCCAGTGTTTTTGTTTGTTTGTTTTTGGTGACTTCTTTCAAATTTTCTACCTAGGCCATCATGTCATCTGTGAACAAAGACAGTTTTATTTCTTCCATCCAAGTCTGTATGTCTTTTATTTCCCTTTCTTGTCTTACTACTTCCAGTATGGTGTTGAAAAGGAGTGGAGAGAGATGGCACTCCTGGGTGGCTCAGTCAGTTAAGTGTATGCCTTCAGCTCAGGTCATGATCCTGAGCTCGTGGGATCGAGTCCCACATGGGGCTCCATGCTCAGCGGGGAGCCTGCATCGCCCTGTGCCTGCTGTGCCTGCTGCTCCCCTTGCTTGTGCTCTCTCTCTGACAAATAAGCAAAATCTTAAAAAAAAAAAAAAAAAAAAGGACTGAAGAGAGGGGTTATCTTTGCTTGCTACCCGATCTCAGGAAAATTTCAAGTTTCTTAACATTAGGTATAATGTTAGCTGTGGGTTTTTTGTAAACATTCTTTATCACGTTGAGGAAGTTCTCCTCTGTTTCTAGTTTACTATGAGTTTTTATTATGAATGGGTGTTGGATTTTGTCAAATGCTTTTTCTACGTCTATGATATAATCATGTGACTTTCTTTTAGCTTATTGATGTGATGGTTAACTTAATTGATTTTCAGATGTTAAACCAGCCTCACATATTGGGTCCCTGGGATTTTTTAAAACTCTACTAGTTTTCCTCCCTGAGCCTTCAGCAGTTCATCAATTATAGTTCAGGTTTTCCTACCCTGGGATTTTATTACAGTATTTCTTTGCATTTCTGTTTATTTTATTTTGTTCTTGGCTTATCAGCTGTGTGACCTTGGACAAATTCCTTAGCTTTTCTGTCCCTCAGTTTCTTCATCTGCAGAATGATATAATGCTTATCTCATGGAATTGTCACATTGGCTAAATGGATTATTATAAAATGCTTGAAATTGTTTGTATTAATATGGCTGGCATTCAACAAATGTAAACATTTTTTGTTTGTTTTTGTTTTAAAGATTTATTTATTCCTTAGAGGGAATGAGAGAGAGGGAGTAGGGTGGGGAGGAGCAGAGGGAGAGGGACAGAGAGAATCTCAAGCTGACTCCCCAGTGAGCTTGGAGCCAGCCATGGGGCTCAAAGCCCACCATGGGGCTCAATCCCATAAACCTGAGATCATAACCTGAGCTGAAATCAAGTTGATGCTCATCCCCCTGGGCCACCTAGGCACTCCACATTAAACAAATTAATGTTATTACTTACCATCTTTATCTGTCACTGGACAATTAAATAATTATGATAAGTGTAGTTATTTGAAATCCAAGAATAAAATAAATCGAAATGCAAAAGAAATATTGTAATAAAATTGGGTGTGACAGAATTTTTAAGGCTATTTTAAGGCTAGTTATTACATCTCTTCCACCCTTAACGTTTTATTTATTCTTCTGCATATTTCAACTTTGTTTTTGGTATTGAAGTATTCTATGTTATTTTAATGTCCTTTGCTGTCTTCTATTTTGAAAGTTTTCCTCTAAAGTACGTCCTAGAGACTTGGATATATCAGTGTACAGTTTTCATAGTTAGGACAGTTCTGCCTCATTAGTTTGAATTAGAGTGAAATACATTTGGATCACAAGTAGGAGGTTTGGATATCATCTACTAAACTTCTGGGTCTCCTAATGATTTTTTTTATCATGAAGACAGAATCTTGAAGATACAATAAATTTTCAGTTTAGACACAAAATGTTTAAGTAAACAGCATTAAGATAGAAAACAGGGGTTTTAGAATTACCTTGTCATCAAATCATCTTACCAAAAGGGTAAAATATAAATGAACCAATAATGTCTTTTTATTTTTTATTTTGGAGATAATACTCTCTGATGTTTCTAACAATACAGAAAATATAGATAATATTTCTGATAAGCTAAATATTAGAAAGGTCTGGTACTTCAAAAAATAACTTGTCAAATGATAATAGATTTGATTCTGCGATATAATTTTTAATTATGGGGGTCAGTGGAGTTATTTTATATCATCACTATGGCATAATGATATTGTGAAGTTATTTTGTTTCCATAGTACTAGAAAATAAGACCTTTTTCTCCCTGAAAGATATAAACAGAGAAATGGCATGACAGAAGTGAGGAAATGAGGACAAAATGGCACTGAAATTCTTCTAGCAAAAAATGAAAAGTAAAATTTTCATAGTCACTCTATCAGTGAGCATTTATATCATTTTATATATGTTTCTTCAAAATTATAAAGAATGCTGTAGATGGACACATCACTCAGGGAGAGATACATGGGTTATATATATATGTGTGTATGTGTATATATATGCACACATATGAAAATGTCTATATATACACATATATACATACACACACATATGAGATATATATTCTGAACCATCCATGAGGATGTCAGGACCATGCTGATATGATCATTTTCGTACATACTGATCAGTAAAGTTCATGGATAAAGAAGTTACAGGAGTGGAAAGGGGTTTTAGCATTAGCTTCAGTACTCTTTTTTTTTTTTTAAAGATTTTATTTATTTATTTGACAGAGATCCAAGTAGGCAAAGAGGCAGGCAGAGAGAGAGAGAAAGCAGGCTCCCTGCTGAGCAGAGAGCCCGATGTGGGGCTCGATCCCAGGACCCTGGGATCATAATCTGAGCCGAAGGCAGAGGCTTTAACCCTCTGAGCCACCCAGGCACCCCAGCTTCAGTACTCTTAAATTTAACTTCTTTTTCATCGTGTTGCCTATTATCTTTGTAATGGCTGGCACTCTAAAGTAATTTTGTGACCTTTTATTTAAAAGAAAAGATAGTCTGCTCTCCATCATCGCATTTAGACAGTCCATTGTTTAAAGATTTTTTTTTTAAGATTTTATTTATTTATTTGTTAGAGAGAGAGAGAGAGAGCATGAGCACAGGCAAACAGAGTGGTAGGCAGAGGCAGAGGGAGAAGCAGGCTCCCACTGAGCAAGGAGCCCGATGTGGGACTCGATCCCAGGACGCTGGGATCATGACCTGAGCTGAAGGCAGCCGCTTAACCAACTGAGCCACCCAGGTGTCCCGACAGTCCATTGTTTAAATGATATAAAATATGAACTGGAAAGCTCTTACTCCATTTGATCACTGAATCCAAAGGAAACAATTACCTACTCTTGCTATTGCCCTTTACAGAAACTTATGTAAGCCTTTTTTGGTAAGAGGCTTATATATCCAGAATGTAGGTTAGAAATATGAAAGCATTTTATAAAAAGATTTTATTTATTTATTTGACAGAGAGAGAGAGACAGTGAGAGAGGGAACACAAGCAGGGGGAGTGAGAGAGAGAGAAGCAAACTCCCTGCTGAGCAGGGACTCCCATGTGGGACTCCATCCCAGGATCCTGAGCTGAAGGCAGACACTTAACGACTGAGCCCCCAAGATGCCCCAAAATATGAAAGCATTTTTAAAACTTCTGACCATTTTGGGGGCACCTGGGTGGCTCATTCCATTAAGCAGTGCCTTTGGCTCAAGGCATGATCCCAGGGTCCTGGGATCAAGCCCCACATTGGGCTCCTTGCTCAGCGGGAGTCTGTTTCTCCCTCTGCATGCCGTTCCTCTTGCTTGTGCTTGCTCTCTCCCCCTCCTCTCTCTGTGTCAAATAAATAAATAAAATCATAAAAAAAAAGGTTCTGACCATTTGAAATAAATGTTACACTTTCAATAACCTTAACATAAAGAAAACCTTCTTAGGCCATCATTCATACCTTGGTTCCTCTTTCTTTAATTGTATTTCTATAATGTTTGGTTTTCCGATTGTGTTGCTTAGAAAACTTAGGAATGTAAAGAGCTGAAGCTCCACACTTGGCATGCTGATGACTGTTAGAAATAATAACTGCCAAACTGAAAGTGCAAGAGATAGCAGAAAACCATTCCAGTATCTGGAGGGAAAAATGTAGAAAAGCAACATGGATAAATTTAGTTTGAGGATAACGAGTTACACATATTTCAAACCCACCTGAGGTTATGGCCACCTTTTAACAATGGTGAAATAGTCCTTATGATCTTCTTTTTTATGAGTAGTTTGCAATTAATTTTTGAAGTTGTAGAATATTGTAGAAATGCTTCTTAGAAAGCTTTTTTTTTTTTTTTTTGGTCTAAATCTTTGGTAATTAAAGGGTAAATTTGACTTATCTAGACAATTAACTTGGCCTAGAGTAGAATCGCTCCCTTTGTTGTAGGCTTGATACTATGGAACATTCCATGTTGCCTGGTTATAGCTGAGAAATCATGTTTATGATAACATCTATAACACGTTACATGTGTTGGAGTCAGCGCACTAAAGGAATATTCTGTGAAATAGCATCACTGGTGGAAGCAATGTCAGCAGCTTGGAAATGCTTTAATCCTCATATCTTGGTCTGCCAAACAAAGCAAACAGAAATATCAAAGCCTATCAGAATTGGCCTTTGTGTGCATGTTTGCCAAATGCCATATTGTTTGTGTCCTTCAATCTCTGATGTTGTAGCTGCTGTAGAATCTTTTTTTTTTTTTTAAAGATGTTATTTACTTATTTGAGAGAAAGAGGGAGAACACAAGCAGGGGAAGCGGCAGGCAGAGGGAGAAGCAGACTCCCCGCTCAGCAAGGAGCCCGATGCGGGACTTGATCCCAGGACCCTGAGATCATGACCTGAGCTGAAGACAGATGCTTAATCGACTGAGCCAGCCAGGTTCCCCCTGTAAATCATTTGATCATATTTCTAGTTGCTGTCTAATCTGATAAATGAGGAAAAGATACAGAGAGCTTGTGTTTTCATTCACTTACCAGCTCTGGATGAAACTCAGTCTAAATTTCCTCATTTCTGGCCTTTTTTTTTTTCTCTTTTATTGTGATTCTAAGTAAAAGTTGAACTTTTGAGGAGGTACATTCAGTTGATAAGGCTCTGTAGGGCTAAGATGCCCTAGAAACAGACTCTGCTTTTCCTGGAATAAAGGGTTTGTTTCTTCAAACTAAAATAAGTCCTTTTCATCTGGTCCAGACTAGAGTGGACGGACTTTTTAGTTTTATCCACTTCAAAGCTGGATCTCTGAAGCTGCGTGACTAGCCAGAGTTCTTAGTCATTTCTTCATCTGGCCAGGACCAGAATTGCTAAATTTAGGCTGCAGAATTACTTGTAGTAATAGAACCGGCAGCATCAGGCACTGAATATGTGTCCTGAGTAATTTTCATGCATTAACTCATTTCATCATTTCCTCTGGGATTATTACCCCCCATATTTTTCAGGTTAGGAAACTGAAGCACAGAGAGGAGGTTAAATAAATGGACTGAGCTCACATCACAAGTGTGAGCACAAACTTGGATTCGTGTCCAGGCAGGCGGGCTTCAGAGGCCGCACACATTCACCACTAGCCAAGACTACCGCTCCGAAGGTTATGGATGAATCTCTAATAGCCCCACTAGAGCTAGGAGGCACATTCCTATATTTTATTAGGAATAAATGTAACTAGGGAGCGCCTGGGTGGCTCAGTGGGTTAAAGCCTCTACCTTCGGCTCAGGTCATGATCCCAGAGTCCTGGGATCGAGCCCCGCATCAGGCTCTCTGCTCAGCAGGGAGCCTGCTTCTTCCTCTCTCTCTGCCTGCTTGTGATCTCTGTCTGTCAAATAAATAAATAAAATCTTAAAAAAAGGAATAAATGTAACTAAACTAAGTATTTCAGAAAGGAAGGAAAAGTAATTTGTGTGAGAGGAAAGTCCTCATCTCTTTTTCTCTCTAGTCATTTGTCAGTCCATGTGATCAATATTGGAAGTAGTGACAATGACTAACATGAACAAAACCCATTTAGTGGGGCCCAGCACACAAAAACAGCTAAAAAAGCACGCATGCTAAGTCGTAAGAAGCACGCATGCTAGGTGGTAAGAAGCACGCTGAGGGAGAGGGGCAATTTTCCTTGAGTAATTAGGAAAGCCACATCTGTATTTAATATATTCTCATTACTTAATAATTCTTGGCTGAATGACCATGCAAATAATGGCCTCTGATAGTTACTACAACCCTGATCTACCAGTTGCCTTCATTTTATATGGCCATGTTTGGGTCACAAAAAAGGAGATCAGACTGACCCACTTGCCTTTGATCATGGTGCCTTGCTCTCCTTGAACTGGCTGGAATCACCTTCTCTTTAGCCAGACCTTACCATCTAGGGCAGCTATGTCTTAAATTCATTCTGTCATCAGACCTTCAGCTTTGATGTAGTTAGTTTAAAACCTCAGTTCTCTGATGGCCCACCTATCCGTTCAACTTCTATTGTTTGACAGTAGGTGGGGAGGTGGCATATAGGAGCCTCTGAATCACCCGTATACACAAAAATAAAATAAGGGCTCCTGGGTGGCTCAGTCGGTTAAGCGTCTGCCTTTGGCTTAGGTCATGATCCCAGGGTCCTGGGATGGGGAGTCCTGTATGGGGCTCCTTGTTCAGCGGGGAGCCTGGTTCTCCTCTGCCTGCCACTCCTCTTGCTTGTGCTTTTTTTTTTTTTAAAAGATTTTATTTTTATTTATTTGTCAGAGAGAGAGCGAGCGAGCACAGGCAGACAGAGTGGCAGGCAGAGGCAGAGGGAGAAGCAGGCTCCCTACAGAACAAGGAGCCCGATGTGGGACTCGATCCCAGGACGCTGGGATCATGACCTGAGCCGAAGGCAGCGGCCTAACCCACTGAGCCACCCAGGCGTCCCTTGCTTGTGCTTTTTCTCTCTCTCTGACAAACAAACAAACACACAAATAAATAAATAATCTTAAAAAAAAATTTAAGCCATGTCAGGGAATTTGTGCTATATCTTGATAATGATT